>NW_026453180.1:309334-618669 GCF_025200985.1 Drosophila gunungcola | reverse complement strand
TAAGTACTGCAATAAAAATAATCATAAGAAGTAACAAATGCTGCATAAATACTAAATAAACTATATATGGAGCACAGTTGGAGCGCACCAGGTGTTCATTTTCTACAGAAGCACAACTAAAAATACAAAAGAATGAAAATATAAATCCAAATTAGCCACATCTGCGGGCGGCGGAGCACATTTTCTCCGTTTTCAGACACGGGTTAAATTCTAATTAAATGCGATTTTCATTTCACGCCACTCCGCGTGCCGCAGCCGCAAACCAGTCTGGCAACGCCGCACAGCTGTCGGTGTAATAAGAAAATCAAATAAACAGAGCAAAAGAGATGGGGAGTGGGGATGGCGATAATGGATGGGGGTGTTTATTAGTCCGACACATCAAAACTACCATATTAATCATAACAAAACGAGGAGCCGGCGATTTAAAATCATATTTTTTGGTCAATTCGTATGGTGCCACACGCCGCCCGCTAGAGATGCGCAATAGATACGATTTGCCGGCACCCGATAATATCGGTCACGAATGTAACAGGTTCAAAGGGCTAATTTGTTGGATTTACTACGTAAAAGATATACAGGTAAGGGGAATAAGTAGGAGAAAGCAATATGTATTAGTTTAGTGGGCTATTTGTTTGTAGGAGGCTTTTGAAAAGTTATTTTTGTTGTTTTTCAACAGGCGAACATTACTCATCTCTGCCGAACACAACACACACTGAGACGCACACACATACGCATTCACACACACATAGGGAGAGGCAGGCCAATGAAAGAAATTGGAAAATAACTTTTGCTGGAAGTAAAAAGGCTAAGTATTTCGAGTATTTTCTAGGAAATACACAAGTTTCCGGGCTTTTGGGTTTATGTAAATTAGTGTGCCGGGTTTTTCAATGTTTTTAAGGGGAATTCTAGAGGTGGGGGAGACGACTTTATCGAACGTACCTTTTGTTGAGTGGCCAATTGAAATCAATTTTGCAATTTGATCATATTTTATGCGTGCGGCAATCGCTCTCTTCTCTTGCTCGCTCTCTCTCTCTCCCTTCTCACTCTCTCTTTCTCCGCGCGGTGCCACGATAATTCCGCAAGTTTTTACACGCTGCCTGCTCCAATTTTGGTGCTCCAACAAATTAACACTGAAACAAGCACGCTCGCGGAGTCACAGGTCACGGGGCACGGGGGCGAGAGGTCACCGGTTGGCACGGCGCTGGCGATCCCTTTTGCTGCGGGCCCACAAATCGTTTTATTGTTCTTTATTTTTCGTTTCGGCCGAAGAACCTTTTCCTGCTGCCAGGGTTGTCGCACATCGATGACAGTGCGATAATTGGCGGTGCATGTTATCGATTAGTCTGAGTGGCAGCCCGGCGAGTTATCGAAATCGATCAGGTGGCAACTCCACAACAATTGGGCGGGCAAATTTAAACGGCTAAACAGCTGGAATTATCTAAATCTGTATATAATTACACAAATCTTTAAATATTATTAAACTAATGAAATATGTTTGTTTTTATTTACAATATTAATTTTTCGGTCCGAGCGAAACAGTATGCCCTGCAGAGCAGGAAAATTTTCCTTCACTTAAAAGTACAGTAAAACAAAGTATGCATTTAATTTTGTATAAAATATTACCTATAACCTAAAGCTTTTCAACATGTTCGCATACAACTTCAGATATGTATAAAGCTCTTCTTGTATGAATTCCATTTGTAATCAAAAAATATGCTAAATTTTCAGGCGTGAAATTTATTTTTTAAATCCCGAACAAAATGTACCCATCAGTCACATCCCACAATTTTATAATTTTATGCAGAATAACTAAAATTATATTATTATCGCTATAGTTCACGTACATAGGATGTTAACATCATGAATCAATTATATATATTATTTAAAATCTAAAATTATTATTATTATTAAATTTAAAATCATAAATTTTTAAGACCTATACAACTATAGTCAAAAATGCTTTAATGTACCCCTTAGATGCTGGAATCTTAGATAAACTTATCAGCAATCTGTGAAGGGCAATTCGCAAGTTTTTGAAATTAGTTCTTCCAGAGAACTCGCTCGGAATAGTCAAAATGCTTTGGCTGGATACTTTTATTACTTACTTCTTGGCTTTGCAAATACTTATGGACTTGAAACTTTATCAATATGGCACAACCCAGCTGAATCAACCCATAAAGAGGCTGGATAAATTGGAGGCTCAACAGGCGAGAATGGAGAACAAGCTCAGTGGCCTGGTCAGAGAAATAAATAGAAAAGAGTTTGAACTGATCGGATACAGACATTTCTACATCGAGAAAGCAAATTTCAAAGATTGGAAATCTGTTCTCAAGCCACAAAGAGTTTGTTAAAGTTCAAGGAAAACTGAACAGCGATCAAGCATGCTGGCTGGGGATCAACAATATGGACAAAAAGGATGTGTTCGTTTCTGACGCCTCCGGCAAGCCATTACCATTTATTGATTTAAGTTCAGAAGGCTGTCATGTATTTGGCAGCATAAATAAAGATTTTTGAATAATTAAAAGCGTAATTATAAAACTCTTAATCATTATTATTCAACGATGATATTAAAAGCTATATTAAAACTCCATACTTTAGACACACATTGTTTGCTTTTATTTATGCAATATTAATCATGCAATGAACATTATTACAAAATTTGCTGCACATCAACAGGGCTTCGATTTCGGCTTGCCATTAAAACTATCTCGATCATTTTGAATTGTGTGCTTCTGAGGGATTTTCAACACTTATGGAACAAGAAACGATGTAATTGCTTGGCTTACAAATAAACACTCAGATATATAATCGTATAGGTACCTTTTAATGTGGGGATTAACACTGAGAGCGTAAAACTAATTATGTGTATCGAACTTAATCCGTGTTCCGATTGCTTTTCATTGACATATTATCCATTTTCGCTGTTGACCAATTCAGTAAATCAAGTTGCCTAATCAGTCTTTACTATAAGCTGATTGTACTTTTTACAGGGTATGCACAAGTATGGCTTTTATTTGTCCTCTCGCCCTCGTACTTAGATCGTTGTGACTACGTTTCCTCTTTGAGATTAGCATTAACAGTAACCGATAAATAGTATTGATAACAACGATACACCCATAAGAACTTGTTGGCCCAAGTTAAAGGCCCAGTAATAACGTGATATATCTCATATTCTAACAATAGGAAGACTAGTTTTCACAGCTGCGATCGAATCGATTGAAAACCATTTTTATATTAAATAACTTTAAAAAAAATAATAGATGAATTAAATAAAATAAATAATTATAATAATAACTTATAAATACTAAAACATTAGTTTGGAAAACTTAATGAAAATATTTAAAAATTGTTAAGCTGTATAACTTCAAAAATAATTTTTTTTTTCTGCTTCAACCAGTTGGGAATTATAGCGCAACACAATAGAAAATTCAGTAGAATAACATCCTATCGCATCGCAACTGCAGTTATTTGTACAGTAACATCAGTAATTTAAGTTAATAGACATTGTTGAAGATTCGTTAGTTCATTGCTTAGGCCCGAGGCAACACAGATATTATGTCTGGTTTATGTAATTTAGTACATATATATATATAACACTTATCTAGGTACGATCTAGGGGTTATAAAAATAAACGACACGTACACGCACAAAATACATATACAAACATCAATCAAGTTGCTAAAGTAATTGTCGATGGCTGCTGGTTAAACGCTATGAAGTGGGGTTTCGTCTCGTTCGATCCTAGGGATCCTCGTTCAGGATTTTGGCTATCGATGTAGGAGGCGGTGGCGAAGAAGGCGGAATCGAAGGAGGAGGTGGCGGTGGAGGAGGTGCAGGTGGCGGCGGTTCGTCCGCATCCATTTCGATCTCAATGGAGTTCTCGCGCTCCGTAATCTCGGGCATTTTGAGGGAGAAGCTGCTCAGCTTCCGTTCCGCCGATCCCAGCGAGCTCTGTGAGTCAGCCTTCAGCAAGGTGGTCCTCCTCTCGTTAATCACCCTCAGGGAATCGTACATCTGCTCATCCGCACTGGCACTGCCACCGTTGCCGGCCAATCCCCGCTCCATGGATCGTATGTAGAACACGGAGTCATCCCGCTCGTTGGGCACCCCCTTCTTGGGTCTGTAGAACTGCCTGGAACTGTTGCTCCTGTAGAGCGGCGCCGCCACCGGCCTCTGATCCTGTTCGTCCTGCTCGCTGCGGGCGAGGGGTAGGAAACCAGGACGCACCTTCTTCGGCGGCAAAGTGCTCGTGTGGTGCTGCAGCTCGGTGATCTCCTCGTAGGACGTCTTGGGCTGCGAGGTCGTCGTCTCCTGCTCCTCCGACTGGTCCAGGCTCTCCTCGGGCACAGCCGGCTCCATGCTGGATTGCCCAGACAACTGACGCACCGGCGGCGGTGGCTCCGAGCACACAGACAACTGGCTACTGCAAGGTATATTTAATTGGGAGTTTATTCCATTCAATAAAAATATATAACATTTTGAATCTAGTAAAACAAAATCTGGGTTAAACACCTTGGAAAAGATTATTTCCTCAGGAAACTATATTAATTTTGATTCTATAAAGATTGGAGCACTTAAGGTAAAAAGTTGGGTCCTAAAATAAAAAAATAAAAAATAATAAAAAAAAAACAAATAGTGATTTAAACACACAGAAAAATTCATGTTAAGCCAGTTTGATTCTAGAAAGAATAGAGAAATTTAGGTAAAATCGCGGTTCCTAAGCCATAAAAAGAAAATATAGGTTTTAAAAATGGGGTTGTTTCAGATTATGGAAGAGATTATAAAATATATCTTCAGGGTAATTATAATTAATTATAAAATTAAAATTAAAAAACTCTCTTTTAATAAGTCGCAATCATTGAATAATTAAAAATTGCCTGGTTTCAATATGCGTTTGGATTGAATAAAATGATTCAGTATTTAAAAATATTTTTTTTAAGAAACTTTATTTTTTTTAAATGTTTTGTATGACTGTAAATGCAAACAGGTCTTACCGAAATTCTTTCTCCACGGAGGGCGTGGCGGAGGGCCCGGAACTGTAGCGCTTGGGCGATCGCAGTATCGACTTGGGCATCACCTCGGGACTATGGAGATCCACTTGGACACGCCGGGATTCGATACTGGATGTTCGACTGGCGATGGACGCACAGCGAGCCGTCCAGCGGCCACTATACGAGGAGTCCGACATTGTCGAGTTTCTGTAAGAAGAAGTTGTTTTAGTTGTTCTATGAAAAAATGTATAATGCTATATTAGAGTCAAAAAAAATTGTATTTCTATCGAATAAAGTATAACTCTCGTTTGGAAAATGTTTATTACTATTTATGTTTTCCATGAAAGAAGAATGTGCGCTTGATTTTCATTTAAAGGTATTTAACTTTAAATATAAGATAAATTATTACTTTATTTTAAATAATGGGCCAACCAATTATATATAGGGAAAATGAGCAAAGGTCATCTAAGGTAATTTTTGAAGGTATCTTTTCCATAGGCTCATCAATGGGGACATGTTTGGCTATTTATTCATTAATGCTATGACTTTTTTTTTTAATAAAGAAATTTGTTTGTGGGGTGTGTCAAATACCGTTCATTATAAAAATACATATATTAAAATTTATTCCAATAAAATAAAATTAAAAAATAAAAATAAATTGATTTGTTCGTTTTTTTTTTAATAAATTGAGTACTACGTTTTCTTTACCGGTATAATTTTTATAGCTATAAATGTAATTTACCTCCTGTGTCCCAGAGGACTGCGACTGTGATCGCGAGCCTCCTCCTGTTCGATGGGTCTCTGGCGGGCGAGGACATGCCTCTTGGCGGTGTCCGATCGCTTGTTCCGCTCACTGCGCTTCTCCGCCCCGGAACTGATGCCCGATCCGGACGGGGGATGGCTGCCGCCGTCGAAGGAGGAGGCCTGCCAGTAGACGCGACTCGCGGCCGGCGGCTGGAGCAGGGAGCACTCCCTGGTGGCCCTCTGGATGAGGCTGGAGGAGTTGCTAATGATGCGGGCCGACGATGAGGAGCCAGCTCCTCCTGCTCCTCCTCCTCCTCCTCCTCCCGAGGGATTGGAGTTTGATCCCGAACCGGGACGCATTTGACGCACTCGTCGCACACTGCTGCTCGAGGATTTTTGGTAGTGCGAGTGGTGAGTCGAGTGTTGATTCGAGTGGTGCGAGTGGTTCGAGTGGCGATGGTGGTGACGACGATGCCGGCGGTGCGAGCAATGCAATTCCCATTCCAGCGGCGACAAGCGGTTCAGTGAGAGCAAATTGCAGTAATTAGTGGCGTTGGTGGCTGTCATAGTGGTGCAGTGATTTGTGGTGTTGGCGGTGAAGTCGGTGGTGGTGGTGGTGTTGTTGGCATGAACATGAGATCCGGATCCGGATTCGGACAAATCCGGAGCGGAGCCAGCCCCGGAAAGGCGGCGCCACCGGGGATAAAAGCGATTGGATGCACTGCATTGGATGGTTGGCGGAAGCGGGATGCGGATGCGGATTTCAGATGGCAGATATCAGTTATCAGATTTCAGGTAACGAAATGCGGAAAGCGAGAAGCGGGCGGTAAGAGCGAGAAATAGCCAATTGGATATAAGTGAATTTTGATATATATTTACAAAACCAAGTAAGTATGCTCCCAATGATCCCAGTGATCTAACCACGATTGTACCTGAGTGACCTGGAGAACTTGACCAGTTCGGCGGTGAGGGCCTCGCGGTCGAACGGCTGCTGCTGCTGCTGGATGTGCGGATGTGCATGCGGATGCGGATGCGGATGCGTGGCCGAAATGAGGGCGCTCTGCGGCTGCTGGTGGGGATCCCCCGGCGAGGAGCGGAACACCCCGAAGTGCTGATCCCAACGACTCGACTGGTACTGGGCACCTGAAGGTCAACAAGATTTGATTAATCCTACACTTCTAAAAAAAAAGGGACATAGTACAAATATGGATATTGAATCTTTGGGTTTTTATTTTACGTTTAAATCAACATATTGACTTCAACGTTTAAAGGTTCCATCCAGATGGCTTTAAATTGTTTTTAATATTTGATTTAATGTGAAAAATATTAGATTTAGAATGGGTCCCATTTTTTTAATGGATGATGTTTGAGCTTAGCATGGCTTAAATGTTAAATACATTTTGTAAACATCTATTTTAAAATTCAAAGAAAATATTTTAAAAGTTGTTTTTTCCATGTCTAAAATAATTAAATACTTGTTCTTACTAAGTTCTTTTAAGAGTTTAAAAATAATATAGGACTAAAGCATTGTTTAAAAGATCTTTTTGTTGCATATTCTTAGGCAGCAAACTTACCACAGAACAAAAAAATCTTAAGCACAAATCTGTTAGTTAATTAATTAATTTGTCAATTGAAGCAAGTGGAAATGGCTTATACAAATTTTTCAAAATGTTATTATAACCGCTAACTTTTTGAAAATACACGGATTTTAAATAAATACAAGCCCAATCTACTTCGAACTAAATGCTCACCCATCCCGCGTCGCTGTGAAGCGGAGCTGCCCTGGTTGCTCCTCGAGGGATTCTTGGTGCTGCCGCCTCCGCCAGCCCTTAATCGGGCTGGAACGACCTTGGCGGCGGAGTCGCGGGCCTCGAAGGTCATCACGCAGGAGGCCACCACGATGAAGCCGCCGAAGCCCATGACGATGGGACCCACGTACGCGAAGTTGTTCAGGTGGAAGCCCTTGAGGTCGTTCTTCACCCGAACGGTGACGTTGCCGCGCAACTCCGATCCCATCGAGAGGTGATCCGCATAGTAGCCCAGGGTGGCCATGCCCGCGCCCAGGAGCATCAGCGTGAGTCCCAGGATCAGGGCTCGGCAGGCGTGCCACAGGCACTTCGAGGACATCTTGCCGCGCACCACCTGCACGTTCCACGTGGCCCCCGATGCGGGATGTGCCCGCCGCAGGTTGCCCAGCGAGTGCTTCCGCTTGGTGGTGCCTCCGCCACCGGAGCGACGGGATGGCATCGCGACGACTCCTCCTCAATTCCTTTGGCCCGACACGGTGGTCATCAGTTTTGGCTCTGGAAAGCACATATTTTATGGTTTATTCGAGTTTTACACAATGTATAATATGTAAATATTATTAAAAACTGTTCTTTCTAAAGTAATGTTGTTGAATAAATTAAATATATACAATTGAAATCCAATTAATAACTTACATTTGCCTTTAAATTAACATATGCCAAATTAAGTATTTTAATTAATAAAGCCATCGCAATATATTGTTTAATTCAACAGAAACATCAGAAGTAAAGCTAGTATTTGCTTTGTCCTTTTAACAATTATTTTGCCTACATAAAAAGTATTTTAAAGAGATTTAATGAAATAGAACCAAATTTTAAGCATAGCACTCTACGAAAAAAGGAGGTAAGGTTATAAAATGTTGAGGCAGTAATTGATCAAAGATTATAAAAGATATATAAAAATAAATAAGACAATTAAACAATAAGTTAAATTAAATAAATTCATTGAAACGGGCTAAAATGTAAAAGTAATAATTTTCCTAAAATAATAATCATGAAAATTAATACTAAAAACTACTTTTAAAAAAACAAATCGTCCTTTGAACATAGTTTAAAACTGAACACTAAAAGAAAATAATAATAATCAAAACAATAATAACTTAAGAAAAGACATGAAAATTAAACATATTTTTGTGTCAAATTTTTTAAGACCAAGGAGTAAAATGAAGTTATTATTTTTTTGTGTAAGGTCACAGAACTTGCACGAATACGTTTTGTGAACTTAGCTTAAGTCAACTTAAAAATATCCGTATCAGAAATTCCACCAATCGCCTTAAGTAAGTGTTATCCTGGTCAAACATTCTTGTTTCAAATGTACATGTTGAAACAAAAATGATTACAACAGACAAGAAGCAATGGAGAAGTGTGCATCTTAGCCATGCCAAACCGCTGCGATACTGACACCTCCGCACCTGTTGTCCAAGGAAGGTCACCATGTGCGGTGCTCACGGCTGTTTGCAGAACAGTAGGTGGACTCCAGAGCAGGTGGATGTAAGAGGAGGAGGGGCAGAAGCTGAGAGGAGGACGAGATAGCCCGCCGGTGCAGCCTGCGAATGCCGAACAATTAAAATCCAAGGCACAATGCCAACGACGAAGAGAATAGCTGAAGCGGCTGACAACCGCGTGACGGGGCTCAAAGAATGGCCAGAAGAATGGCCGACACTCCTTCAAGGACCCAGAGTCGGCCAAAGCCGCAATTAAAGCCAAACAAAACGCACGAAAGTCTGATAACAAGGCCCGTCATTTGCCTTCAACCCCCGTTTTTTTCGCCGAGTGTGGCACTTGACACGCTTGCCTCGAGAATCTGCTGCTGCTTAAATTTAGACAACCACTGAATTCTTCAGCTAACACTTGAGTTGATTGCAGGTCACACACTGAATTTTTCAACGATATCAGGGATAATATATTATCGATATTAATCTCTTTTTAAGGTAAATTCACATTTTAAATTTGGGATTTTTAAAAACATAGTTTGGTATTTGAAAAACTTTAAGCTACAAAATATTTTTCATCAGAGAGCGTAATGCAATAATTTTCATTCATAGTTTTATAATTTTGCATAACAAAGGTAAGAGAAAAAATGTTTTTTCCATAATATTTTCATGAACTTGGGAACAATTTAAAATAATGAACACAAAATACAATATCAAATATATATGCTTTCTTGTTTTACAGTGTATCTATATTTTAGCTGTATCGCATTATTAATATACCTAATCTTTTTAACGTTTTCAAATATTAAATTAAAATTAAAATTAAAATTGGATAATTCAAAACAATGAATGCCAGTGAATAGTAGCATTACCAAATTTCTAATTAAGAAAAAAACCTTAAGCATCGTGCTGCCTTATGGTTTATACTTCAGCTAAAATCATCATAATGACAAAGGCATGAAAATGTAAACTTTAAAGGATTTTGAACTTGAACTAAAACCACACTCTACGCCCCAGAATTCAAGGCTAAAAATGCTTTGGAAAATTAAGCATGCATGCAAACCAAATGCCACATTTTAGCATTCATGTATTTTTTATTTTTCAAGTATTTTCAAGCATTTGTGTGGTTTTATTTCTGCTTTTGTGCCTTAGTTATTCTTCGGTTGAAATATTTAATGTTGATTTATGAGTGCTAGACTATGAAATCAACGCGTTTTAATGAATGTGTATTTAATAAAAACTTTAATTTAGTTTTAATTATTTTCGTTACTATTTTTTAAAAATCACATCTTAGTTTTCATAAGTTTTTGAGGCACTTGGCCTAGAATTCATTGACTACATGAACTTCATTTACTCAAAAAGCAAATTGATGCATAAGTTATATCGAAATACCTATCAGATTACAATGAGCCAAGTACGCGAGTATTAGTCCTTAAATCAAGCTCAAATTAATCTTGAAATCAGGGCAATTTCACGAGAAAACGTTCGCCCAGGAAGTCTTACTTGATGGCTCGTTTCTTGGAATTCCTTGGTTGCTCCTGTCGAAGTCAATGTTTCTGTTGCTGTTTAATTTTGCTTTGGTGCTGCTGCTGCTGGGAGAGCCTTTTGTGTGACCTAAAAGCAGATTTGCCTTCGCTCCGTCTGTATCTGTATGTATACTGGCGTGTGCATATATTTTCGCGACTTGGAGTGTAGGACGGCCAACAACATGTCATCGTTGGCTCTTGAACTGTGTGGCCAGCATTCTGGCTTAATGCTGCCTTACCAGTCAATGGACTCCGGGGTGATTGCTAATTGAGAATGTGATTAATTTTCACAGCTTTTCACCTGTTCCCGCAGGCAGTTGATTTATCCACTCGATTAATCCACTCGATTTTGCCAGCTGTGCGAGACGTCTGCACACGAGCAGCATCCACGCGCGTCTGATAAGACGAGGTCCATTTGAAGTATCTAAAAAAAAAAAACCACAGGCACAACACAGGCCAATCATCCCTCATGTTATCCGCCAAGCCACTGTTGAAGATTGGTCGAAATGTACAGTGGTAATTCTCGCGAGCGAACCCTGTTTAACCCCTATATTATTAGCTGAAAAGGGTAAAAATAAGGCAGGTTCCACTGTGACCCAAATAACTAGCGCCCTCTGTTGTAATTCTTCAATCATATCTGTTATATTTTTATCTTAGTGCTATAATTTGTATTCATAACCATTTTATGGAATGTTCCTATACTCAAACTGCTTAAACTGCTTGAATTAGGTCCATTAGTTAACCGGAAAAACAAATACAAAATATCTGCTGTACTTTTTCAGCCAGTTCTGTTATATATTTCCTATAAAGTATGTTGATATTTATAAACATTTTATGGAATGTTCTTGTACTCAAACTGCTTTCATTTTCAGCATTAGTAAGCCGGAAAAAGAAGAATAAAAATATTTTTGAAAATAAAATGAACAAAATAACATTTAAACAAATTTCCGGCATATACTCTGTTATATGTTTCTTATAAAGTACTCAAACCGATTAAGTACCTGAATAGGTAAAACGAAAAAAGAAAACTATGTTGGTTATTTGTATTCTAATAACAAAACAAATAGGGCAGCAATTATTTATTTTTTTTATAATATTTACCTTTAACAGATTTAAGGAATGTTGAGTCTAGAGTATAGCTGCTTAAACTGCTTGAATTTACTGTACTTACCAAAACAAGAACATTAAATATATTCTTAAGAATATTAATTTTGATTCCTTTGTTGATTAAAATGATATTTCTACTGCCAATGAATTGGTGACTGTATGATTTATTTCAAACTCGATTCAGTTATTTTATGATTTAAATGCCTATATACTGTTTTGTGACCGCCTAAAACTGATTTTTCGGAACACAATTCACCACCCAGAACTCCCCTTCCAAACTCCGAAAGGTGAACCCACCAAAAAGCAGAAGAATACCACGTTTAGGGGTAAAAACTTAACGAAAGAAGGACTTGCGCAGTTTGAGCGAAAGAGAGCGTCCTGTGGGGAAGCCGAGCGGACAGGACGAAAGGCATCGAGCTGCGAACAGCACAAAATCAACAACAACTGGGTTCCTGCCGCGACTTGGATGGCCAGTCATTGGCGAAGTCTTCAATCGCGTTGACGTTCTTCGCTGGGAGCCGGATGCCGAAATCCGATATTCCGATATTCCGATTTCGACCAAATCGGTGTCGTCTGTTGTACGTGATGCAGTTGTCCCTGCGACTCGCAATTGCCTTCGTTTCGGTCCATCTGAAGAATGCATGAGGATTGAAGCTCCTCGCTGCCAAATGCATTCCCCAACTTCCGTTTCCTCGATCCAATCTCAATCTGTGTGTCCTCGCCTCCATGTGCATATTTTACTCGGGTGTGTATAAGTCGGTGTGTGAGTCCACTTAACTATGTGAATTCCGAATATATATTCATTTAAGAATTTAAAAAGTGAAGTTTTCTTAACGATCGTTCCTAGAGCACACATATTAAGTTAATCAATAAGGATATATCCTTATCCTGTCCCTGCTTTATGTGAATTAATCAAGTTGATATTTACGTGACTGCGAAAAGGGAAAAACGAAAAAACAAATGGCCAAAGTGCGTGCGATGCCATAGGTGACCCAAAAAAAAAAAGGCAAAAATATAATAAAAAAAAGAAAAAATAAAAAGAAAAAAAGAAAAAGAAAGCAAAAAATAAACCGAGTCCAATGCAGTTAGTTAGAGCCGACTACGCCAGATTGCAAAATGCGTTTGAATGAACCAGCTGAAAAAACGCGACCCAGAACTAAATCAACGATAGAAGGCAATAAGTTCGCGTCATCCGGTGACCTTCACCTCGAATGTCCCACATCCACATCCACACTCACATCCACAAACAACCTGAACCTGATCAGGCTGCTGCTCCTCATCACAACGATCATGGGCTGGGGATTCGTTTGCCAGGCCAAAACCATCCACGACACAGATACAGTTAACAGGATTCCGCAGGACCCGGAGCCATCCAACCTCGACTTGGACACCTCGAAGGTTGCCCTGCAAGCGACTGCTGCCACGCCCACGCCCACTGCCGCCCCCCTCGGGGTGTCCACGTTACGGAGTACGTACGGTAGGTGCCCCATCTGCACAAATAATTTCAAAATTGCTAGTTGCAAGCCTCGAATGCGGTTAGTGCATAATTATATAATTGGTTTTCAATTATCCTGCTGACTCAATCGGTTCGCCGTCATTATTGTCTTTGGATACCGGTGTCAAATGTACATTGTGCAATTCCACATGTTCTCAATGGGATAACTTATTTGGACGCTGATATAGCTGTGATTACAGCAAGGAGGTCAACATTACTAGGGCTATTTAAATCTTAATACAAATATGTGTCTCCAGTTGACAGTTAAAAAACATGTGTAGACTATTAAAGGTGTTAGTATTTAAATATTTGTATCTTAATTCAGGCACTCAATTGGTGTTATTTTGATGATATTTTACTTAGGTTTAAGGAATGTTTTGGGGTCTTAAAAAACATGTGTTGGCTTTTAAAGGTGTAAGTACTTAGCTCAATTCAGGCATTTAATTGGTCTTATTTAATATATATTTTACATATTTTGAGGCAATGATAAGTGTTTTTAAAAAATATGTGTAGACTATTAAAAGGGTTATATTTAAATAGTTTTTTTAAATTAGCTTAAGGCATATTTAGTGGTCTTAAAACAACATAGCGTAGAACAAATCATGTTCCAAAAACGTCAGCTTTTGAAAGTCAAAGATTTTTAAATGGGTCAATGTCAACATTATTGGCTCATAAAGCGAAACCTGTTGTTTATCAATATTCAACATTCGTGCTAATTTAAACGGATTTTATGCAAACATTGAAGATGCTGTTGTTGAAGCGGTAATTAATTTACTTTAATCAAATTTGAGCACTCTGTGAGTATATATTTAATAAGATAAATGTATGCAAACATACTTAAAAATTTAAATGTATTACATTTTTAATTCTGCAACAATGTTCAAAGCTTAAACTTTGCATAATTTATGGGGATAATAACATAACATGATATAAAATATAATATTATACTATATGATATTAAAATAGGCTATAAATTTAATTAAAAGCCTTTAAGATTACATTTTTTATTATTGTTGTATAAAAACAAAGTAGACAACTTTTTTGAAACATTTTTTTGTTTGCCTCTGAAATGATAAGTTAAATGTCAAAGCCGAGCAACATCGTTGCTTTTCGTTTCATAGTTTTTTTGTTTTAAAAACTTTTGTCTTAAATTGCCTTTGCACTTTTATTTAGCCACTGAAAATATTAAAAATATATTATATTATTACGAGTTGGGTAAAAAAATTCGTTTATAAATGGAAAGCTACATAAGTATGGAAAATGAAAAAATAATATATTGCTTGACTGACTTTAATTTGTTCATTATATTATCAGGTATTTTAAGGAATTATTGTAATACAACTTTTGCTATGACGGCCGAAAACATATTAAATCTCAAATTATTTAAAACTCAGTCGAACTTCCAAAACTTGAAACATTACATTAAGTTAACGTTATGCAGACCACAAGTTATAGAGTTGATTTTATCGGTATTTATACTTTTATGGCCAATAAAACTAGTTCGACTCATAGAGATTCCAAGCTAGAGAAGTTTGACTGTCAAACTTTTCAGCCATGTTGAAATTATCTAAACTTTAAGGCCATAAATTAGATATGCCAGACAAGACATTTGACTTTGACTGACACCAACGCAACTGATGACCGAGAAAATATTTCCTTGTTTACTTTTTGTTGAAGCAATCCAAAACATTTGTCTAATCCCGATGGGTTTCAGTGTACCCGCACCGAACAAACAAAGTCCCCCGCACACATTAGCATATACATATAGACATGCAGGTACAGATACATTTACAGATACAGATACACACATGAGTGGTTGAGCCATGTCATCAATTCTCAACTTTCTCCGTATCTCCTTTCTACTTTCTCTTCTTCCCCCCGCAACCACGAAACCCAGATTCGAAGGAAAGCGATAACTCCTTTCCAGCGGATGGGAGCAGTCAGGCTGCGGATGATTTGGATTATGCGATCCCCCAGGGCCAGACATCCTCGGTGCCGATCCTCGATCCTCAGGACAGTCCATCCAAGGGCCAGGATCTGGAGTCGTTGTCCCTGCAGTCGGGATCGGGCACAGTGGCGCCCGATTCTTCGGGGCGGAAGAACTCCTTCCAGCAGATTGGCAGCCAGAATGTAAATGCCTTAGTGCCGGCCACAGTGGCCACCGCCACTTCGTCATCCGCCCTGGCCACGCCCACGGAGGCGGCGAGAAACCGGAGCACTGGTCATGTCCGCAACTCCGCCGTTAAGGTGGACAGCAAGCATCCGCTGTTCAAGGGCCAGAAAACGGATGCCCCCATGCTGAACTACATCTTCGACACGTTCTCCTCGGCCAACAAGCATCACCATCACGATCAGAGGTGAGTTTCTGGGTGTGCAATCTTGATCCTTCAGAGAGCAGGGTGTACATATCCCCATGATGACCCCCTTTAGGTATGGTCCCCACTTCGAGGATGTGCAGCGACTGGGCCAGGCCACCAATCTCACCGTTCAGGCGGGCTCCAGCATCCACCTAAACTGCAGGATCTCCTTGCTGCAGGATAAGACTGTAAGTTTGGCTTCTCGCTTAAAATCAACAAAATTTATTATATCTCCTTAAAAGACATTTTCTTAGTTTTTTTACTTTAAATTTTATAACTTTTTCTGTAAAAGATAAGAAGTCAAAAAAATAGTCCAGTGCCAATTCAATATTAACAGTTTAAAAAACACATACAATTTTTAAATAAATTCATTTAATAATGTAAAATTTATATTACAAATTTTAATTAATCGGTACGAAATTGTATTCATTTAATTTTTCTTTTTAAATTAAAAGATTTTTTGCCATAACTCATAACTCTCATTTAGTACTTAAATTAATAAAGATAGGACCTTCGTGTATAAAGCGAAAAGATAACTACATAAAAACGATTTTAGTTTTGTCAATAGACAAAACTTTTTACCCTTCCCTAGCTCTGCAATGTTTGATAAAGTTGGTGCTGGTGAAATTTTTCGTTTTCAAGCGAGCTGCAAAAAACTGAAGCTGTCGCTGGGCACAAAAGACGGAAGTGGTTCTTGCGGTTAGCCAGCAAAACTTAGTGCAACTTTTCAATGCAACTAATTTAGGAATTTCGTCAGCCATGCCGTTGAAAAATTGTTTTGATTTTACAGAAAATTGATAATATATTTTTTAATGTCGTCTTAATCTTAATCTGCCCTTCAGGAAATGTCGTTTCTTAGCTTGTTTTCTTTACACCTATTATCAAATTGAAAGTTTTTTGATATACAATCAAATATATGGGAAGACAAAATTAAATATAAACAATTTTATGTGATAAAAAGAACAGCAAAAGGGTTAACAATGTCAAAAACCAAATAATTTATTTATTCTTTTTATTTACATATATTAAAGTTTATGTTATAAGGAAACATGTTACCTGCTTGAACATTTTGCAGGTTCTGATTCCTAAATTTGTAGCTACCTTGAGATATAAATATTTAAAATCTTCTCCGATATTAGGTCTCTTGGGTGCGCCACAATACGCAGGCTGAGGATAATGCCCTGGACCTGCTGACCGTGGGCATGCACACATATACGGGTGATAATCGCTACAAAATAGAGTTCCAGTACCCCAACAACTGGCGACTGAAGATAACCAACGTGAAGAAGGACGACGAGGCCATATATGAGTGCCAGATCTCGACCCATCCGCCCCGCGTCATTCAAATCAACCTGCATGTGAATGGTAAAATCTAAGCTCTGAAAATAAGTATGAACAATGATAAAAAAAGGACTTTGAACAGCTCCTAAGGTGATGATAGTGGACGAGGTGGGGGATCCGCTCCAGGAGAAATACTACGAGATCGACTCCACCCTGCAGCTGTCCTGTGTGGTGCGAAATGTGGCCATGACCAGTTCTGTGGTTTTCTGGAAGCACATCGACAACATCCTCAACTATGACGTAACTCGAGGGGGAGTGAGGTGAGTGTGCAATATATATAATATTCAATTAAGACTTTTAAAAGCCGAAAATAAATAAAAGTTCTAAATGGCTTATGCAAATTATGAAAACATGTTTTTATATTATTCTTAAATATATTTAGCCTTTTTGAAAAATAGTTTTTGACAATGTCACACTAATAAAAAAAAGGTTGTGTAGTTTTGAAATCAACCATTTGTATGTTAATCTGCATTAAAATGTAATGCTTTTAGTTGTAATCAGGTTATAAATTAATTTCGAATTAAGAGTATTTCAAGTCATTTGAAGAGGTTTTTTACAAGTATCAAGATTATTAAAAAATGTTATTAAAAACCTTATTTTAGCGTCAAAACGGAACTGATGGAGGATGGAGCCAACTCAACGCTTTCCATAGCCAAGATAAGTAAAACGGATTCTGGCAACTACACATGCTCCATCAGCGAGTTCCAGAACTTTACCATAGTGGTGCACATTCTGAATGGTGAGTGGGGTATACTTATATTTAAGTGAATTATAGATAATCAATTGCATCTTTCCAGGCGAAAGCTTTGCCGAATTGCATCATGGTGGTGCGAGTGGAATGCGGAAAACGTGGTGTCATCTGGTGGTGCTCGTGGCACTTCTGGTGCTAAGTAATTTAGGGGGGGAGTTTATTAGCTAAGGTTCCCGATTACTTTCGGTAGGTTAAGTGGGAGTAAACAAATTGAGATAACATCGTTTAACCTGTAGCACTTTTTGTTGATTAATTGTAAAGATTCTGAATTGGATAGGGCAGTTATTAGAAATAACTAAAAAATTAAAAGGCAGCCTAAGTTTAAGTGGCTATTATAGATATGTTTCTACGTCTATCAACAATTTGTACATGAGCAGGCACGCCTAGGATTAAGTGTACTATTAAGGTGGAGTATATGGAATGGAACTCTGAAAATTGGAAAATCGGAAAAAACGGAAAAGAGAGATAAAGGCCAACGAATTTCCCTAGCAGAATGTCACAATGTCAGAGTTATTGATACAGGAATGTAAAGCATAGTGTAATCTAAGTCACTACAAGTTCATTATCACCATGCTTTTGCAGCAGGTGTTTGAACTCCTGTGGGAACTACTCAATGTTGAACTATTATAAAGTGCAATACGGTCATATACATATTATATACATACACTCACACACACACGAACGAAATGATATGTTAATAAATGAATACTCGTATGTATGCAATAATAAAGTGAACTATAAACGAGCGCAAACTGAATTCAAAAGCGATATGAGCGGCAAAAATCGATTGGCGCTCCGATAAATCCAGGGTGGTTGCCAGATGGTTGCATTTTATTTGAAATTTATGCTTATCAGTCTTATTTATGTTATGCATTAAAAAACACAAAACAGAAATTAAAAAAAATATTTCTTTTATTATTTTAAATAAGAAATAGACTGTAGTTACGTTAAGTATCGTGGACTTGAACAAAAACCTTTCTTTTATAATCTATTTGTATAAAACAGTTTAAATGAACTGATATAATTTGCCAAGATAATGTTCGTTTGTTCACACCAAGAGGCATTTTTGCATGGGTTTCCAAGTACATACATATACACTGGTACACTCAAGAAGATTAAACCATTGCGATAGGTCTTAAAATACAGCAATTAATACCTTTAATCTAATCGCAGGAGGTTCATTTGTTGATCTCTTTTTAAACAAACATACTAGCTATATTTCGACAAGCCTAATATAACTAAACAACTAATCACAACTTGGATTTGATTTTACGGCTGGCGAAATCCATGATGGCCTGGGCGAATTCGGAATGTTGAAACTGCAGTAGCAGTTGTTTGCACTCGGCTTCGTTGGCCTTAAGGAGATTCTCCAGGAATCCCTCCTTGACGAGGCGTTTTCCTTGTAGCAGAGAGTTTTGGGGTAACTCGGAATACTGACGCAACTTGGGCCAGACTACAGAATCCAATTGGCTGGCCTTGAAAATACGCGAAACAAAGTTGAACTGATAGGCCTCCTGGGCGGAAAGGGGTTCGCTTAGTAGCAGCGTTTCCGAGGCCTTGGATCGGCCCAAGATTAAGGGCAGCATATAGGAGGAACCACCTTCGGGCACAAGACCCAACTTGGTGAAAGGGGTGTGAAAATAGGCCTGAAATAATAATTACTGATTAAGTATATCTAAAATACCAGGAGACCCAATAAAAACTCACCGTTTCTGAGCACCAGGCCACATCGCTCAATCCCACAATGGTGGCTCCAATTCCAATTGCCGGTCCGTTGACCAAAGCAAACACTATCTTCCTACAGTTCACAAAACTCAAGACCATGGCCTTAAATGTCGCATTCGACTGTTTGAAGAAGGCATCGAGATCATCGCTGTTTGCAGATTGTGTCAAGTCATTTCCGGCCGTAAAGATATCGCCAACTCCGGTGAAGACCACCAGGCTAACGCTTTCATCATCGTTGACCTCGGTCAAGACCCGGGTCATCTCCTGGTAGGTGAACCTGTTGATGGCGTTCTTCTTCTTCGGATTGTTGAACTTCACCACGAGCAGCTTGCCTTGCTGCTCCACAAGCAGCTGCTGGTATCCTTGGTACGACATCGCGATCACAGAGCTCCGGAAAGAATGAAATGCAAAGTCCAATCAGACTTTCATTTAACTAACTCTTGATTGTCGGTGTTTATTGTTGTTTAATCCAATCGATTAGGGGCACTCCTACGCATCATAATTGATAAGCGTAGAGATGTGCGATGATTGGTGATCAAGTCACGGTTTAAAAAGTAAGTTGGGTTTTACTGTCTCATTTAAATATTTTTATCTACATCTATTTAAGTCGTATTCATTTTTAATATTTATAGTTCATAGTAATTCTTTAGATCTCAATAGTTTAAATTTATCTAAACTTTTATGCCATAATGAAGTGAAATAAACAAATGCTTTTAAAATCATAATTTTGTTAGCTAAACATTTATACTACGATGTTCAACCAGTTTTTTTTTAATTTCTTAGAATTAAATACAAAATTATTTGAGTTCTTTTGAATTGAAGACGTTAACGTTAACACCTCTGACAAACGTTAGCTCGATCTGGCAACACTGTAAAGAGGCGCCAAGCTTGAATTACCATCAGAAGTGAAAAAAACATTAGTTTTATTTTTCTTTTCGCTGTACAACATTCATCTTATTATACAAATGTGGTTATTCGCTTATTTCATCAATAACGGGCACATTTTGGAGCTCGGAGCACTTTCGTTTCCACAAGGCCAGCTGTTCCCTCAGAACTTTTTCCTTGGCGGCAGCTCGCGTCAACAGGACTTTCGCCTTTTGCAGGAGTTGCGTCTTCTTCAGCAGCTGCTCCTTGATGAATTTCAGCTCCTCGTTGGCGGCGTCCTTTTTTAAGTTTGAACCATTATAAAATAAATAATTTTATGTGTTATATATTAATCAGTACTTTACCTTACTGCGACCACCGCATTGACTGCACTTGGTTCGCTTTTGTAACTCCTGCTGCAGTGCGGTAATCTTCTCCAGCGCCTCTGCATTTTGCTGCTGCAATCGCGTCGCCTCTGCCGGTGTGGAATCCGTGGAGCTCCTGGACTCCGTGGACCGTCGGCCATCCTTTAAGAACTTGTTCTCCGAACGCAGTTTCTCAACCAGGTTGCGAAGCGATAGGATCGTCTGTTCCGCCGACTGGCCCTGATTGGTATTCACTTTTAGGCCACTGCACTTGCACAACTCTCGCCGCGATTCGTTGCGAGCCATCTCCTCTTTCAGGGCAAGGATATAGCTAGGAAAATGGGTATACAAGTTTGAAATCACAAAATACAATTTTTATAATATTATAAGAGTATAATAAAAACAATGTTCTTTTTTGAGCAAACGAAATACAATAACTATTTTCGAGTAAAAAAAAACTGAACTCAAAAAACATTTTTTTAACCAATGAATCTTATTAAATTATGCATAAAGATTACGTTAAAAATTACAAATTTTTAAATCTTAAAGAATATGGATAGATCATCGAAAGAGACTCAATTTTCTTATTTCAAGTGATTTATTTTATGAGTCCCTTAAAAAATGGATATAATTAAAGAACCCCACTTAATACTCACTCCTCCAGGTGCTTGATCCTCTTCTGCAAGCGATCGCTGCTGTCTCCCTGCCGCAGAAGATCCGAGTCCAATTGCAGCTGGAGATTCCGGGCCTCCAGTCGGATGTTCTGCGCCTCGATGGCCTGGCACCGTTCCTGCATCTTCTCCAGCTCGGTGGTGAGGGCATTGCTGCCCCTGCCCTCCAGTTCCATGGCAATGATCTTGCGCTGCTGCAACTCAATGCGGGATTTGAGGGCCCCAATGAGATCCGCCTGGCTCTGGTCGAAGAAGTGGTCATGGGCACTCTCATGGGCCTGGGGATGATGAGCCGGAGAGCTGCACTCGCTGCTGGGACCCGTAAAGGTTTCCGGACTTTCCGAAGGCGACGGTGTGAACTTATTGACACCCACATGCTGGAGATTGGGGCAGGATGGAGTGCGGCAGCATTTGAGGTTATTGGTGGAGCCATTACTCGCCGGTCCACTCCTGCCCAGCTTGGATTCGAGTATCTGCTTGTCCTTCTCCAAACGGGCAATGGTGGTCCGAGCTGCTTGAAGGAGAGCCCTCGTCTTGTCCAGGGCCAACTCCGTCTCCTCCAGCCTGGCCTTGGTCTTCTCCGCCTGCTGCTGATACCTCTTCTGCTTTTCCCACAGCTGCACCTCGTTGGCACTCCTCGTCCGCTTGGCCTCCAGTAGGGTTTGCTGTCGCTGCAGCTGACCACGTGCCTCGTCCAGATCGGACTCCAACTGCTGGATGCGCTTCTGCTGATTCTCGTTCTTCACCCGGGCATTCAACTCCGTTTTAATGGACACCACTGGTCGCTTGAGTAACTGCTGCCGCAGGGATTGACTCAGATCCCGGGCCTGCTTCTCCCTTTGGGTCACATTGGCCAGCTGGCGACGCAGTGCCTCCATCTGGGTGTGGTAGATCTTGTTGGTGGCCTCCGTGCGATTGAGATCGGCAGCCAGCTTGGCTATCTGATCCTCCGAGAAGTTGGAAGTGTCTTTGATATAGCGCTGCTGGTCGTCCTGGAGGATAATTTTCAGTTAGTTAAGAAAATAGTTAAAACAATTTTTTTTAAAATAAAATATGAACGTTATCACATAACATATATATAACACAATTATTTTTTTTTAGCTTAAACCTACTTTAAACTACTTAAAAACATATTTAATTAATTAATATAAACGTATTTGATTGTAACATATTTTTTAAAACAAAAACCTACTAGTATTAAATTATAATAAATGTAATTATAAAAGGAATATTTAATTGGTTAATTAAAATGATAATTGTTTTTTTTTTATCTAAGTAACAAATATTTAATCTTAGAATTTAAGTTTTTCATATTCAATGTTTTAAATAGTTTCACACTTCGTTTTATATATGAACTCATACTTACATGGAAGTTCTTAAGAGTATCCATTAAATCCTTAATGTGCCTATCTTTTTCATCCAAAAAGTTGCGTAGCTGATCCAATTCGGGACTCACATTGCTTTCCACAGATTTTTCACGCTCCTGGCAGAGTTTTAACCTATTTTCCAAATTTAGGATTAGTATTACATATTATGATCTACTTGAAAACTCACTTATCCTTTAGTATTTCCACTTCTTCCTCCCTAGTTTTCAGGCTCTTCTCATTGTAATCCAGTTTGTCCCTCAGATCCTTGATTTGCTTATGAAGTGTGGGCAGTTCCTTGAGCTCCTCAGTGTCCTGTTTTTCCTCTTCTCCTTCGGGTTCTTCATTAACTGGAATTTCCACTGGCACTTCAACCTCTTCTGGAGGCCTCTCCACCGAGCTGCTCTCAAATAATTCCTCAATTTTCTCATCCGTGAGTTCATTAACTGAGTTTTCGGAACTCGAACTCGAGTCTGTGGTTGGAGTACGCTCCAAAACTGGCTTGGTCTTTAGTTCCAACTTCCCCTTGAGCTCCTGAATTTCCGCATCCTTCGTTTTGATATTAAAATTGAGGTTGTTTACGGTGGCCCTGAGTGATTCGTTTTCAGCGGCCTGTTTACTGATGGCCTGTTGACTCTGATCCCTTTCAGTTTGCAGGAGATCCTGGTACTTCTGTATGGACTGATCCTTCTCGAGGAGTAAAGTGTGGAAGGAGAGTATGGTCTTCTCCACCACTCCACTGTGAGGACTCTCGGACTCGCGGCTCACCGATCTGGAAGCCTCCAATTGTTTGCCAAGGACCTCGATGCGTTGATTGGCTTCCAGGAGGCTATTTTAGATTATGATTCATTAATAAATATAATCTACAAATTTATATGACACACAGTTGCGGTCAAAATAATAATTATAAAAATGTTAAAACTTTGTAAAATGTATTCGTATAATAAACAATAGTAAATCATTTTAAAAGAATTTAAGAAAATCACTAAAAGATTATCAGGACACATAGCTTTAGTTTCTTAAAAAACTTGAATATTGTTAAAAATGCCTACAAATTATTTTTCTAGTATACAAAGTAAATTATTTTAAAAGAATTTAAGATTATCATAACCTATCGTCATTTAAAATTAAAAATTGAAAAAAAAAATGTATTCTACGAAACTATTTAAAAGATTTTAATTACACTGACTGTAATGTGGTTTTCAATATATATCCCATTTAGTTTATCGAACTTCTATTTAAAAATTGCTTCTAAGCTACTTTCATTTGCCTTATCCATGAGATAAAAAACTACTATTATGTTGACCGTAGCTGTATTAACTCTTACGTTTCCTGCATTTTCTGCAGCTCTAGGACGGAATCTCTCCTGGTTTCCTTATCCTCCACTGCATCGGCGGTCTGAACGGATTGGTTCTGCTGGCTGAGAATGCCATTCGTTTGGACTGCCGTTTCCGAGAGCTTTACTGTATCCTCCTGCGTTTGAGTGGCACTATCCAATTGCGGATGTTTCCTGAGCGGTGAACCAATGGGCGAGGATTGCCTGTCGATCAGTTGGGCGGCTCTCCTCATGGCCGGAATTGGAGTCACTGCATCCGTGTTAGTTTCCGCATCCACCTTGGATTCGGTTTGACTTACTCCCTCACCGAACAAAGCCTGAATGGTACTCCAATGCTCGGTGTCGGTGGCTTGACGTAGCCTCAATTCACCCAGTTCCCGGAGGAGCTCCTCCTGTTTGGTCTGCAGAATCTCACAACGCTGTTCCAAGAGTCTCGTCTGCGTTTCAGATTTAATGAGCTTCACCAGCTGCTGGGAACTCTCCTCTTTGGGTGCAATCTTGGCCTGAACCACTGTGGATACTTCCTCAATTAGGGCAGAGTGATCTGCCAGACGCAGCTGCACTTGCTCCTCCTCCAAGCGGCGTTGGAACTTTTGGTAGGCGAACACAAAGTTGGTGAGGAAGACCAGTGGCGTAAATTTGGCATATTTATCTTTGAGCATAGACAAGGAATGCTGGAGGAATCTAACAAATTAATAAAAAAAATTAATTTAGAAATGTATTTAATTTATTTAAATATTAATGGATTTTACCTGTGCTTAATATCGCTATTGCAGCGCTCCTGCTGGAAGTCCTCTTGCGTTTGTTTCAAGGATAACTCGCTGGCCAAGAGTTGGCTTTGCAGGGAGTCCGCCTTTTGCTGCAGTTGCTCACGCTCTGTTTCCAAGCGAGAGCACTCAGCTTTGACTAAAATATATTTATTAAATATTACATATTAAATACTATAATCAATTCCAAGGAATATACAATTTATTATCACTTACAATTTTCTATATTATATATTTTATTATTATAACAACAAACTGATGGTCAGTTGGAAAGAAACTTCTAAAAATAATTCTGGGCGTTAAGCCATTTAGCCAGTCAATTGACTTTTTTTCGCTCTAATCTTTTTGATGTATATATAAAAACTTTTCACCTTAACTTAGAAATCAACACACTGCCAAATCCAGTTAAATAACGTGATTAAAATGTATTTCCATTTAATTCTAATAAATTATAAATTAACAATAAGAGACTTACCACTGTCCAAATCCCTTTGAACCTTGGCCAACATAAGTTTCTCATCGGAACTACTTTGAAGATCTGCCACCAGATGACGCAGATTAATGTGGTTATCGGTGATCTCATTGAGTAGCTTTTGCTGGGAATGAATCTGGGGAATTACCAAAAATTAAAAGGTAAAATATAATAAATATTAAAAAAATAGAATAACCAACCTGTTCGTTGGCCACCTGAAGTAGACCCTCCAACTGTTTGGTTTCCCTTTGCAGTTCCTCCTGTTTACTCCGCCAGTTGACCAATTCCTGCTGTTGCTTTTCAAAGTCCTCAGCTGTGATATAATCCAACTGATAGTTTTCCTTGATAATGCCATACTCTGTACATAAATCCGAGGGTTTTAATTCGCCCAGCATTTGCTCCACCGCCTGACCAAGTTGCATACTCAAAATGGCATTGCGTTGCTCCAACTTTTGCTGCTCTTCGTAGGTATATAAATTTATACTTGTAACCTTCTTTAATTGATTTCTAGTGGCTAATAGTTCACTCTTTTGCTGCTCTATATTTATGGCTAAGGATGCCTTGTCCTCTATAAATCTTTGTTCCTGTTTTCTCGACTCTGTGAGCAATTGATCGTAGTCTCTTCTCATATAACTATAGGAATTCCCTTGCTTTTCCAGTTGCAACTCCAAAGTTATTAATTTATCGTGAAGCTGTTGATTTTGACTCACTAATTCACTGCCATCGGCGGACATGTGAAGACGCAGTTCCTCGTAATGCTTTCGAAGAATGGAGAGTTCTGCCAGATCCTCAGCTCTGGGTTCCTGTTGGGTATCTGTTATGGTAGGTCTGTGTAGTCCCTCTGTGGCTTCAGTTGGAGAACTTGGCCTTGTGGCTGTATTAATATGGGGATCCTCCACATCGGCATGTTCCTCTGGCATTTCCGGCACATCGCCAAGACTTTGCACGGAGGACAATTCACCCGTTTCCGAGTCGCTGTAGTTCTGCTGCTGCAGCAATTGACGCAGTGCCTCCTCCCGGGCCTTCAGCTCCAGAAGTTGACCCTGGAGGCGCTGTGGAGGGGCCGTGCCACTGGGAAGAGCTTCGATTAGACGGCGCAGTAGCTCGGAATCGATGGTTATGTGCTCGGAAGTGGCTGAAAAAAAGGGAAACCAAATGGTAAAGTGGTCAAACAAATTAAAACAATCCTAAAACAAAAAAACTTTAAGCAAATAAATGTCCAAGCATTTTAAAAATGCTCACGAATATGTTTGTAAAGTTAAAGTTAACTTAAGGCTTTTAAACTCACCATCGTACTCCCTCAACTTCTCCAAAATCTCGTACATGCCGGAGCGCAGTGTCTCATTTTCGGCCAAGACTTCATCGTATCGGTTTTGCATCTCCGAGCTGGCTGCTCCATCGCCCTGGCCACGTCTTGGGGAATTCTCCAGGGGAACTGCCACACTGGCGGGAACTTCACCCACTTCGCTGGGCGCCTGCAAGGATTCGTCCAATCGCTTTGGTTGATCCTGTTGCAGCTCCAGTAGCTTTCGTCTGGCCAAAGAAATTAAGTGTAACTGAAATAAATATAATAACAACCTACTTACCTCAGCTCACTCTTGTCCAGCTTCAGTTGCAGACGCAGTTCCTCGGAAGTTCGCAATTTAAGGCTCAACCGCTCGATCTGTTTGTCCTTGTTGCGCTGCTTGGAATGCACATTTTGGCCAAAATGACCACATCTTTGGGTATTTTGAGTTGGGCTCGCAACAGCTCGTTTTCCTGCACCACTTCGTGCAGGGAATTCAACTCCTGGATGTAGGTCCTTAGTTGCTTATCGCGTCCTGCTAGCTTCTGTTCCAATCCCGAGCAGCGTCGTAGTGCTGGCACCAAGCCATCCTCACCTTTTTTGTAGCATTCCAGGGCATTCAGGGCATGAAGTGCCTGCTTCGACTTGAGGACATTGTCCTGCTCGGAGGCCTCCAGCATTGCCGACAGCTCCAGATTGCGGGCATTGGCCACTCGGAGCCGCTCCTCGATCAGCTGACAGCAGGCACGCGGCTGCTCGGGATCCTGATATCGCTCCTTTTCGAGGCTCAACTGGTTCATCACCCGGGTGGAGCTGACCATCTCCTCCGCCATCGTCTTGAGCCTCGCCTCCAGCTTCTCAATGAGCTGCTCCCGAGATTCCAAAAGCTGTTCGGGATTGGAATTGGATTTCGAGTTACAAATTTGTAATTTTAATTAATGAAATCATAAAAATTAAGATCTAAGCTTTATTTTTACATTTACACTTCTGCTAGAAATATTTTTATAATATTCCATTTCTTATTAAAATTTGAAACAAGAAAATTGAAAACTTTGTTTTTCTAGTAATATTAATTTTTTAACGATTTTTTTACTGCTTCTATTTAAATGTTTAACAAATTAAATATATCAAGAACATGGAAAACAAGATGCAATTTTTGGTTAGATATTAATTTAATGCTTTGTTAAGCCCCAAAATTAAGAAATGAAAAGAAAATTCTACTTACATGTCTTAGCTTTACGTGCTCCTCCTCCTGTTGACTGTGGCTACCGGAGGAAGTGGTCTGCACCGAGCTGATGCTCTTGCCCTCCAGCTGTTTCTTGAGGCGTTCCAACTCCCTGTCTCGATCCTCGAGCGCCTGCCTCCAACCCAGTGACTTCGTCTCGTATTTGTCCAGGAACTGCCGCATTTCCAACTCCTGTTTTTCACGTTCCACCTCCAGGAAGGTCACATTGCCCTCCAGTCGAGTGATCTCCAGGCTCTGCTGCTGCTCCTTTTGCTTTAGGGATTTCCGCTCCTGCTCCACTTTGGTGATGTCCTGGCTGAGCTGCACAAGATTGGCCTTGATGTTCTGCAGCTCTCGTTCGTGGAGCACTATGGTCTTGGATTGAGCTATGTTTTGGTTTTGGAGCGTCTAAATTGAAGACATTATATTTAATAAATATATAAACTTTAACTAACAAATGTATTAATACCAATTCATATTCAAAAATATTTATAAACATTAATACGTACAAAATGTTTGTCAAGTTAAAGACATTTTGTTTAATGATTATAACTTCAACTAAAAATTTATTACCAAAAATTTCAATTCAAGAACATAAATTAAACCTAGAAAAGTATTACCAAAAATTCCAATTCAAAAACATAAAGAAACCTTAAAACCTTAAATAAAAATGTGACTTTAAAAACATAGATTAAAACCGTCATAATAAAAGCTTAAATAGCAACAGTTCAACTCAATCGAAATGTAAATTTTAAATTACATTTCTTTTGTTTACATGATCTTTTAAATAAGTATTTTCCTAAAGTAAAGCTAACCCACCTCAATTTCCTTGAGCAGCCTCTTGATGTGTTTATTCTTTGAGTCGATGTTCTGGAGTAGCTGCTCCTGTTTGTCCAACTCGGACAAGGGATCCGACGAGTCCTTGTCGCTGGCCTCGGCCTGCTGGGCTGCTTCCCTTAAACGCAGCTCCAACTGGCGGATTTCCTCCCCTAACTAATGCAAATATAGGGTTAAAATGAATTGCTTTCACTATATAATCTTCATTATATAATCTAGTGGGCACCTCCTTTGTCTTGCTTTTCTGGCCATCGCGTTCGTCCTCCAGCTTCTGCAGCATTCGCTTCAGCTTCTCGTTCTCGTCCTGCAGGCGGCGGTCAGAGGATCCTCCAGCGCCAGCACTCTGGTCCTGCAGCCGCTGCACCTGCTCGCCCTTGTACTCCAAGACGGCCAGTGTGAGTTCCAGGGTCTTCCGCAGCGACTTCTTGGGCAGCTCCTCGATGGATTCGGCCAACTCGAGGAGCGTCTCGTACAGCTCCTGCTTCTGGCGCGCCGAGAAGTCGCGAAACTTGCGCAGGGACACGGTTTCTGGTATTTCCATGCTCATACCGGTGGCTCATGACCTCACTTCGCCGCGGTTCCTCACGTTCTGAGTGAAAATTTTACCCCGATTTTCCACACAACTCTCCCGTTTTGGCTTTCGAATTGCCGAGCGGTTGCCATGACATTAGGGTCAAAACAAGGGTTGCCATTGCCACTGACTCACGTGCGAAAGGCCGGAAATTTGGGGTGCCGGCAGTGCCAGTTAAATGAACCGCTCTTTGTTTTTGCTGGCATTTTGTTTTGCTACCTGCTTCGGCTGCGTACGGCAGACTTCCTGACAGGATAATTGCCTCCTGGGCTGCTCCAGCCGACAAAAGGATTGGGAGTAACCGAAGGCCCCAATATAAACAAAAATGGTAGCTGGTAACCAGGAAAGTGTTAATTGGCAAAGTGTCAAAGGCTGAGTCCTGAAATTGAAAAGCCATTTCGCATTGCAGCGACTTGGCAACTTTGCCTATTTCTCCTCCTCTGGTTGATTACATTACACTCGTAAAATAAACGTAGTATATACAAGTTTTTCCTATTTAAATAAAATACTTTTTGCTTTAGTTGTTTTAAATGTGAAAATATTACATTTTTTAAATATTTCATGCTCAATTTAATTAATTTATTGCTGTTCTTAGTTTTTTGAACTATTTGATTTTTTTTGGAATAGATATTTTTACATGAAATATTTAATTTAAGTTAATGAGTAGAAAAACCTCATATTTTAAATCCAATGTTTTCTACGTTTGTTACAAGTTTTTATGATTAAATCAAGCAATTTTGATGCATTATTATAAATATTATAATTTTATATTCAATTGATTATGAAATATAATAACATATAATACAACAGGAATAAATTTGTTTTAACATCTACAATTTGTTTTATCAGTGTAACACTTTTTTGGTTACTTTTCCTACCCCATCTCTCCTCTTTTTTGGTAACTTTACTCACTTTTAGGTAACTTCACCTTCTTCTTGTCAAACTCGTTGAGTTGCCATCAACATTACGTTTGTCTACATGTGTAAGATTAATTGAAACTAATGGCAAACGACTTTGGTTGCCCTCCCATTTGTGGATTCGCCCTGTGCAAATGACAGCTGGGCCGAAAATTGAAATGATACTTCAAATGGCCAATTATCCGGGCAGTTTTTTGGCCATTTAATAATCAGTCACCCTCCTGTTGCACCCAATTCAGGTGGGTTTCATGATCTCACACATTCAATTTCAATTGAATCAAATGACTGACTCAATTACTTATATTTTTGTAAATTACCAAATACCTTAAAATGCTTTAATATAAATTTATAGTGTTTTAAAGGTGATTACTAAGGTCCTCAATATAATTATGCATTTTATTGTTATGAGTTAAAGATTTGTTATTTGTAGAACTATATTTTATTAGTTAATTGATCAGGGCTGATGATTTAATTTTCAATTCTTTAATTTCTTAAGTGCAGCGTAGATCTTTGGGGCTCTTTGCATCCATTTGCAGTAGCATAAGTTCATAGGTCACCAGGGTGGCAAGCATCTACATGGAATGGAAAATATAAATATTAATAAACTCTAAATATACATTTTTATTACTCCAAAAAGGCTCTTTCGTGTCAAGTAGTACAAACGATAACCGGACAAGCCCACGAACTCGCTGGTCAGCTGATTGGAAAATCTTTGCACCTCCTGAGTCCAGTGACCATTGGGCACCAAATACAAGGATTTCAGTGGCAACAGCGAGGCATCGTGTATTTTGGAGGCGATCATAAAAACAAGGCTAGTCCTGGCCAGTAGAAATATCAGCGAATACCAAAAATATACGTAATTAATGGGGGTTCGCAGTTTGCTGGTTAAATAAATAAAATGTTTCATTACTTCATGGTATTAACAAATATATATAAATATATATCTCACGTAAAAATAGCCAATGCCTGGCTACAGATCACATACACATTATTTGCACAGGATACGAAAACAATATTCGACATACTGTCATCCACTAAACTGGTCAACTCACAAAGGCGTATGTGATCACGTCGGATATCATACCAAAGAGCATCTGGAACATGCTAAAGGAAAAGGTTATTACTAACAAAACATATAGAGTATAGTTAATATTTTAAAAGTAATCTTACACGACCCTCCAAAGCCAGAACTCGATCAGCAAATTGCTGAAACCTTTGAGCCAGTCCAATACTGGTAATCACAATAAAGATGTCCGTGAAGTTCCACAAAAAGGTGAAGGATCCATTAAGCCACTAAAATAATAAAAAATGTATAAAAAACTAAAACTTAAGAAAAATTCCTTACAAATCCATAGCAAACGGAGAACATGTTGCAGGGCAGCAGAAACATTATATCCGAAAACTCTTTCTCCAAATAGTGTTCAAAGGTAATTCGAGAGTGATTTGTTTGGCATTGCCTTATATGCATGCTATAGCTGCGATATCCAGAGGCATAGTAAAGAACATGGTCTCCTAAAATAAGTTATTAATAAAAACAATAAGTGGGACAATGCAGTTGACTACCTATGGCAAAACAGAATACTGAAATCACTACGAGGTTCACTCTTGACCGAAGACTCCGCTTGCAACGTTTATAAGGAGGAAACAGCATCAGGATGTCCAAAGAGCTCCAAGGTAACATTATATGCGACCAGGATCGAGCAAAGCCAACAAAATTCAACCAGTTGATAATGCCCACAATGAGAAAGACCAAACCAACTAAGTGATTATAAGATGAATATTATGACTTAAAATTACAATTAAAACGAACCCATATTCTTGGCATTGAGTCCAGCATTGAAGATAACATTGGCACCAACTAAGGTCTTAATACCGCCGAGTAGTAGAAACAGACCTGTGACTCCCAGGCTAATGCTAATTACTTTAAATTTTACATCCTGCGGATTGCGACTAAGAAGATTCGATAAAGGCATAATGCCAAAGAACTGGGCCACACAAAGATCTGAAAGAAAAATATATATTTTTTAAAATATGAAATTAGAAACATTGCCCAATTACAATTTAACTTAGGAGAATTTTTTAAACCTTTAACTTTTCTGTATTTTAACGACTAATTCATAAAAATGTTGTAATTGAACCTTTGGTTTTGGAAATTAAAATAGGTTTATAGCTGATGGATTCCCTAAAATAGTTCCTGCACCCAATGTCATAGAAACTAAAGTATTCTTATGGATCAATAAAATTAGTTTTAAATTAAAGCCCCAAACTTATTAAAATAGAACTTATGTAATTTTAAAATATGGCCTTAGACTACAGTTTTAGACTCTTCGGTATGAAAACAAAGCTAAAAAGTATAGCAACTATAAACAAAATAAATAAATAAATAAATACCTATACTATAATACTGTCTGTAGTTTAGTTAAACTAAACTTCCCTCCTTTTTTGTTTGCTTGGTTCACTTACACGGCCTGATGGCTCTGTAGAAGGTGTCCAGCTGCTCGAACTCGAATCCTCCCTGGGCACATCGCAATCTCATTTTGAGGATGGCCCGCTGTTTCTGGCGTTGCACCTTCAGGTGCTTCAGGATGCTATCCGCAGCCTTCGACATGCTGCTCAATTCTGACCTCCGCTTATACCGTTTAACCAGGTCGGTCGAGTTTCGTAATTATTGTTTATATCCTTCAACTAGCTTAGTCTAAAACCCGTAATTAGTGGCACTTCAAACGGTCACCACGGTGCAGCCAAAACCATTGTGGGGCTTTCGGTGGCTCAACTTAAGTACTCCGCCCATGACAAGCTTTGGACCTACCTAAATTTCGCATTTCGTGTCAGTGCAAAAAGTACCAGCGTCATGAAAGGACCTACTTTGAACTTTCGTAGACATCCCAGCAAGGATAATGGCATTAAATCAGTGGAGATTTTGGCCAAGCCCGAAACTCCACCACCCAAGTTTATTGAGGAATCTAATATGGAATTTAACATATTGGCCAGCGAGAAGCTGCCCAACTATGCGAAACTGGATCTCTTTCATAGAGCTGTGTATCCATGTGAGTGGTTTACTGAAATTAATATATAAATAAGCTGAAAAATATTTGAATTGCTTCAATTCCCTCTTTGAGTCATGCTTTTGGCCCAATGTTTTGCCGTAATGCCTTTATTGGGCATTCGGGAGTCAAATCCAAGACGCGTTCGATTTGCCTACAAATCTGTGCCCATGTTTGTCACCGTGATCTTCATGACTGCCACTTCTACATTATTTCTGGGCATGTTTACACGCCTAGTTAATATTGGTATTACGGCTAAAAATTTTGGTGAGTTTTAATTAATAAATATTATAAAAGGTATTTATCTAAGGTATTTAATAATCTTTTCAGTGGGTTTGGTGTTTTTTGGCTGTGTTTTGACTGCCTATGTGGTATTCATTCGACTGGCAAATAAATGGCCAGCAGTTATACGCTACTGGACCAAAACGGAAATGGTTTTCACCAAACCACCTTATGAATTACCCAAAAAAAATCTTTCACGTCGAGTGCAGTTGGCTGCCTTGGCCATTATTGGCCTGTCTTTAGGTGAATATTTCGTTATATCTCATTAAAATAATAATCCATAAATCCTCCTTGCTTTCAGGTGAACATGCTCTATATCAGGTATCGGCTATACTGAGTTATAAGCGTCGCTTAAATATATGCACCAATATAACCGAAGTGGCCAGTTTTGATAATTACATACAAAGAAACTACGACTATGTGTTTGAAATACTGCCTTATAGTCCGGTCTTAGCTGCTCTTATGTTGGCAAGTTCTTCCTGCAATATATCAAAATATACAATATATTATATCATTTAATATATATTATTTTCTTAGCTAATCAATTTAGCCTGCACTTTTGTTTGGAACTACATGGACCTCTTTATCATGATGATTAGCAAGGGTTTGTCCTATCGATTTGAGCAAATAACTGCTCGTATTCGTAAATTGGAACATGAAGAGGTCTGCGAATCGGTGTTTATCCAAATTCGGGAGCATTATGTCAAATTGTGCGAACTACTGGAATTTGTAGACAGCGCCATGTCCAGTCTTATATTGCTTTCGTGTGTTAACAACCTATACTTTGTGTGCTACCAGCTGCTTAATGTTTTCAAGTAAGTCTACTTAAAAGATATTGTTATATTAAATTAAAATTACTTAACCTGAAATCTACATGATTTCTAAATTCATTTAAAATTAAAAAAAAAAACTTTACCCTCTTTTAGAGTTATATGGTTGATAATATATTTTATTTCTAAAAAAATAACTGTTACATTTTTCGCTTCTCAGCATAGTTTTATTTTATTTCTTACAAATTTTTAATATAAATAATTTCTAAACTAAATTAAAATTTGATCAACAAACAGATGTTATTTACAGCATTTTAATTATAATAATTATTAAGCATTTCTTTTTTATAACCCCCAAGCAAACTGCGCTGGCCCATCAACTATGTGTACTTCTGGTACTCCCTTCTGTATCTGATTGGACGCACGGCCTTTGTTTTCCTCACGGCGGCGGACATCAATGAGGAATCCAGGCGGGGATTGGGGGTCCTGCGGAGGGTTTCGAGTCGCAGCTGGTGCGTGGAGGTGGAGCGTCTGATATTCCAGATGACTACCCAGACAGTGGCCCTTTCCGGCAAGAAGTTCTACTTCCTCACGCGTCGCCTTCTCTTTGGAGTGAGTTTACTATAAGTTCACACCTCTGGACTGCCTTTACGTTTACACCCTTTTTTAGATGGCTGGAACCATTGTCACCTACGAGTTGGTCCTTTTGCAATTCGATGAACCCAATCGACGCAAAGGACTGCAGCCCCTGTGCGCCTGATGAACACAACAGTGCAATAACAACCCACTCTTTTGGCCATTTGTCATGTCAGCTGAATGTGACAGGCGCCGCAATTAGTTGTAAATACTTACTATAGTTGGTAAATCGTTTAAGGCCGCCACGCCCCCTTCGGCTATAGATGGGGGGCTTTCTGCACGCCAGATTGGCCAGTTAGTGGTTAGTGTTAGTTTGGCCATGCCGCAGGGCGAGACATTCCATCGGGCGGTCTCGAAAGGTTTGCAAACCTACTTAACTACAATTAAAATCGAAATATTCTGCTTTTAAAAGTTCTCTTTATTTCACAAATCTATGGATTGCTGCCGGTGAGCAATGTACGCGCTTTGGATGTATCCGATATTCGATTTCGTTGGTTTTCCTCGCGCATTTTCTACTCCTGCCTCATTTTAATCCTAAATATTTGCGAATTCGGCACCGTCATCAACTATGTCATCAAGGTGGCCATTAATTTTCACACCTCCAGCACCCTTTCCCTGTATATCGTGTGTCTTTTGGAGCATCTCTTCTTCTGGCGACTGGCCATCCAATGGCCCAGGATCATGCGAATTTGGAGCAGTGTGGAGCAGCTCTTCTTAAGGGTTCCCTATCGATTCTACGGGGAGTACAAGATGAAGAAGCGCATCTATGTTGTGTTTGCCATAGTCATGTCATCCGCTTTGGGTAAGTTAAATATATTCATTTTTATAGGAAGTGTTTTCTGGAAACTCTAAGGTTAAGCAAAATCAAATTAAATATATATACTGTGTAAAGAATATTTAATAAGCAAATACATTTTGGTGAATGACCTATTAATCACATAAATCAGAGAGATATTTGAAAGCACTAAACAATGTTTTATTATTCATTTATTTGATTAGTTAATCATGCTAACTCTACATAAACAACTTTTATTTATTGTGCTTGTCACACCAATAAATCCGAATACAACCAGTTTTACAATTTGAATATTTTATGATTATAGCTTAGCTATTAAAATTACAATTTGTATAATTGTTTTTTTTTGTTTTTATTATTTTATTTTTTTACGTTATTTACGTTTTGAAATCCTATAATTCCCTGTTTAAACATTCCTTTCAGTGGAACACTGTCTTTTGCTGCTCAATTCATTTCATTTAAGCAATTTGGAACGTACCCAGTGCAAAATCAATGTTACCTATTTGGAGAGCATCTACAAGTGGGAGCGTCCACATCTCTACATGATCCTGCCCTACCAAATTTGGCTATTGCCCATTTTAGAGGTACTTTTAGTTTAAAACAAAATCCTTTTAATTTTTTAAATATTTTTTAAAATATTTTTCAGTGGGTTAACCAGACAATTGCCTATCCGCGTTCCTTCACCGACTGTTTTATTATGTGTATTGGCATTGGCTTGGCTGCCAGATTTCATCAGCTCTATCGTCGAATTGCTGCTGTTCATAGGAAAGTAATGCCAGCTGTGTTTTGGACAGAAGTTCGGGAACATTACCTGGCCTTAAAGCGACTTGTGCATCTTTTAGATGCTGCCATAGCTCCATTAGTGCTCCTGGCCTTTGGCAATAACATGTCCTTTATTTGCTTTCAGCTGTTTAATAGCTTCAAGTGAGTAAAATAAGTTTTTTAAATTATCTTATATACTTAAATTTAACTCTTATTATATATATTTTAACAGAAACATAGGAGTGGACTTTCTGGTAATGGTGGCCTTTTGGTATTCCCTAGGTTTTGCCGTGGTCCGCACCTTGCTGACTATTTTTGTGGCCTCTTCGATAAATGATTACGAACGAAAGATTGTCACGGCCTTAAGGGATGTGCCCTCCAGAGCTTGGTCTATAGAAGTGGGTATAACTAACCATCCAAAATACTAATAAATATAAAACTAAATTATGACAGGTTCAGCGCTTTAGTGAGCAGTTGGGCAACGATATGACAGCTCTTTCCGGCAGCGGATTCTTCTACCTCACCCGCTCACTTGTCCTCGCTGTAAGTTAAGCCCCTAAAATGAACAATTTAATATTTATGCCCATATTTATCATAACATAGATGGGCACCACAATTATCACCTATGAGCTCATGATATCGGATGTCATCAACCAAGGTTCCATTAGGCAAAAGACTCAATACTGCAGGGAGTTTTAGATTCCGGAATTTAGCACTCGAAATTACAATTCAAAAGCACATTTAGTCACAAGTGTCACGCCCATGCACCTGCACCGAATCCGCATTCGCGAGATCCTAATCTGCAAATGGATTGGCATACGCCCCCTTGTTCATGGTGTGTCCTTTGCACTTAAAGGACCTTTTTTGCATTTGCCATCAAACAGCCAAGCCATGAAGCAGTCTGGACAAAGAGGCACCAGAAACACACTTCAGCATGGAATTGGTCCTGGTGAGATTGGCAATAAGAATTTCCATTAGAAAATGTATTAATTGTACCCATTTCAGTTTTGGTTATAGCGCAGTTCTTTGGCGTGTTGCCAGTTTCGGGGATTTGGCCAAGTTCGCGACCGGAGAAAGTTCGCTTTCGCTGGATTTCTGCATCCTTTCTGGCTGCCCTTATCCTCTTCTGTTTTTCTATTGTGGACTGCGCCTTATCCTCCAAAGTTGTGCTCGATAATGGCCTGAAAATATATACCATAGGTGGGTCATGAGTTTTAGAGTTTAAATGATTTTGTTTACTTAATTTAGTTCTACAATTTTTGTTTGCATTTTTCTTATATTTATTTAATATGATAAAACATACACAAATATTAAGGTTATTCTTAGATTTGTCTATAATTTAAAGCTTTTAAGAAAAATGATATTCACAACCTATTTTTTTAAGTCTTAATAATTTGTTTAAAATTTTTGTATAATTTAAAATTTGGAATACAAAGTCGACAGGCTCTAATTTGAAAATCACTTTTAAAGTAAAGTGAAGTAAAGTAATACTAAATTTTTTATAATTTAATTTTCTAAATTTAAATGTATAATTTCTGTGTAACTACAAGGATATTTAAAATAATGGTGCATTTTTTAATTGATTAAAAGGGAATTCTCTATCTATCTTTCAAACAACCAAAAAACCCAATAAAAACAGAAATATAAAATATTTTTAATAATATACTTAATATATTTTCCAGGATCCCTTAGCTTCAGCGTTATCTGCATTTTCTGCTTCGGGGTTTTCCTGCTGCTATCCCGCCGTTGGCCATATATCATCCGCAGGACGGCGGAGTGTGAGCAGATCTTCCTGGAGCCCGCCTACGATTGCAGGCATGGGCGTGGTTACTCTAGTCGCCTCCGACTTTGGGGCGTCTGCCTCCTGGTGTTTGCCCTCTGTGAGCACTCCACGTATGTGGGAAGTGCCCTCTACAACAATCATCTGGCCATTGTGGAGTGCAAGTTGAAGGTGGACTTTTGGCAAAACTATTTCCAGAGGGAGCGGCAGCAACTATTCCTCGTCATGCACTTCAGTGCCTGGTGGATACCCTTCATTGAATGGACCACTCTATCGATGACTTTTGTGTGGAACTTTGTAGACATTTTCCTGATCCTCATCTGCCGCGGTATGCAAATGAGATTCCAGCAGTTGCACTGGCGCATTCGACAGCATTCAAAAACACAAATGCCAAATGAATTTTGGCAAAGAATACGCTCTGATCTCCTGGATCTCAGTGATCTTCTGGCGATTTACGACAAGGAATTATCTGGGTTGATAGTTCTTTCCTGTGCCCACAACATGTACTTTATATGCGTGCAGATATATCACAGTTTTCAGTGAGTTCTGATGATTATTTTATATTTTTAAAATGTTATTCTAAGGCATATACGTGTAAGAAACATTTACCTGCACTAAGATTCTTTGTAACCATTCAATCTAAACTTATGCTTTTAATGAAGTAATCGTTAATATTACAATTTAAATTCCATATGATAATTTATTTAGATCACAAATTTTATTATAAAGAATTTAGAGCTAATCTGTTTTTGTAATTAACATTTTACATTTTATTTAATTTTCAATGTTTTACCATTTCAGATCCAAAGGCAACTATGCGGATGAGTTATATTTCTGGTTTTGCCTCTCGTATGTCATCATTCGAGTTCTAAACATGATGTTTGCTGCATCTTCTATTCCTCAAGAATCCAGGGAAATATCATATACCCTTTATGAAATACCCACTGAGTTTTGGAGTGTGGAACTAAGGCGCCTTAATGAGATTTTTCTCTCAGATCATTTTGCCCTCAGTGGCAAGGGGTACTTTCTACTAACTAGACGTTTGATATTTGCGGTAAGTTTGTAAGAATATATATTTGTTATATTTAGACCATATTAATGATCAATTTCAGATGGCTGCCACTTTGATGGTCTACGAACTGGTGCTGATCAACCAAATGGCCGGCTCCGAAGTGCAGAAAAACTTTTGCGAGGGCGGCGTGGGCTCCTCCAAGAGCATATTTTCCTAGTACTAGTTTTACATACATATATCCTTTTTTTTTGCACCTTCTGTAATGGCACACAATCAATCGCACCTGTCAGATGTTATCTATCAATACAAAAAGCGTGTCCGAAGCGTTTAGTTGCAAGTGTCTCAATTATCACGTCCATGCTGAAGAGCCATTTGTGTGTCCAGGGTCTTTAGATGGAGCGGTCCGTGCATGAGAATATCCTGCACTATGAGGTTATTCTGCTTTTCGTGGTGGTGTCCATTTTTGTCAACGGCGATTTCGTGCTCTCAGCTAAGATGAGAAGGCAACAACCTTCAGCTCTACACTAAGGTATTTAAATAGGAGGTGTTACACAAAACTAGTGTTTTTAAAAATGAGTAAAAGGTGTGTAAACTATGGGGTTTGCTTCGGAATGAAACCTTTGCTTTCAGTGGAAAGGGTTCCTTTTTTCTGACAAGAAGGCTCATCTTTGCAGTCGGTATTGTAAATGTTTCGAAATATTTAAATAATGCTACTTTTTCTAGATGTCTGCTATTTTAACGGGCTACGAACTAGTGGTTATTCCGACAAATGCAAGGTGTCGTGGTGCAGAAAAGCATTTGCAGCCGTGGACCTGGCTCTCCATGAGCATTTTCTTCTTCTAGTTCCGTTCAGCATTCACATTTTCATTTTGTACATACTTTATACGCTTTTCGAGGGCTGTCAACTTTTCGTATTTGCACAAGATAATGCACAGATAAGCGCACCATTGGCATGGAGGCCATCAATTAGTGTTAACCGGCAGCAATTTGTGGGTTTACCCTTTGTCAGGGGAGGATTGCTTGTCAGTCGAGCACGGAACATGGCCAGGACCACTGGGGATCCTGTCAAGCGGCGGAGATGCATTGCTCGCATCAAATTCTGGCGAAGATCACGCGTTGGCAGCGAGTGGGTGGATCCAAAATAAAGGTTATTTACGTTTAAGTTTTAATTTTAACTTCTAGTGTCACTCTGGGAATCATTAAGTACAAAGTAGTCTCCAATCCCTCAAGACGATTTCAATTTTCTCTAAGTAAGTATTTGGATTTGCTTAAGATTTATAATTATAATTTTTTTAACGCAGTTAAAGCCTGGTTTCTTCGGATCAGAAAAGAGGAATACAAATACAGTGGTTCTTTTCAAGAAGCCATCAAGCCAGGTAATTTTAAGGGGACAAAGAAAACAGCTTGCGTATTTAAATGAAATAAATATTTGTAAAACCTTTTTCAATGGAAATTTTTTTTATTTTCATTATTTATTTCAATATTTTAATTAGTTCTTAGTTCCGATATTATGTACTATATATTTCAGTCCTCATCATCGCCCAAATCTTCGCTTTAATGCCAGTTCGCGGAATCGGTTCCAAATTCGCTGATGATCTGACCTTCACTTGGTTCGGTATTCGAACCTATTATGCCCTGGTCACCATCCTATGTTTTGGAATAACCTCCGGCTATTTGGTGGCCTATGTGACGAATGTATCATTCAATTTCGATTCCGTGGAATCTCTGGTCTTCTATTTATCCATTTTCCTAATCTCGTTTTCATTCTTGCAATTGGCCAGGAAGTGGCCTAGAATTGCTCAGGAGTGGCAGTTGGTGGAGGCTAAGTTACCACCTCTTAAATTTCCCAAGGAAAGCAAATCTCTGGCCCAGCAGATCAAGATAATCACCTTTGTGGCTACCACTTGTTCTTTGGGTAAGGGTATATTTTTTATTTAACATGCTTAATATATATTTATCTACTTTGAAGTGGAACACATAATGAGCATGCTGTCTACGGGCTACTATGTGAACGACTGTCCTCGGTTTCCGGGTCATCCCATCGACAGTTTCCTGTACTTAAACTACTCATCGGTGTTTTATTTTGTGGACTACACCCATTTCCTGGGGCTCCTGGGCAAGGTGGTCAATGTCTTGAGTACCTTTGCCTGGAACTTTAATGATATCTTTGTGATGGCTGTTAGTGTGGCTTTAGCTGCTCGTTTTCGGCAGCTAAATGATTACATGATGAGGGAGGCCAGATTGGTAAGGCCTTTGTTTAGATAAGTCAACCATAAATTAATATAAAATTCTTGTTTTAGCCCACTAGTGTAGACCATTGGATGCAGTGCAGGATTAACTTTCGGAATCTTTGTAAATTGTGCGAGGAGGTGGACGATGCCATATCCACCATTACTTTACTTTGCTTCACCAACAATCTGTATTTTATTTGTGGAAAAATCCTCAAGAGCATGCAGTAAGTTCTAGGGTTGTTTTCTAAACAAAAATCTATCTATCAAATTATATTATAAATAACATATTTCTGTTCCCCTGCATAAGTTCTTTTTTCAATCAGGATTTTAATTGCGTTTTTTCCAGGGCCAAACCTTCGATAATGCATACCCTGTACTTCTGGTTTTCCCTAGCCTATCTACTTGGTCGTACTCTCATCTTATTGCTTTATAGCTCCAGTATCAATGATGAATCGAAGCGACCTTTGGTCATCTTTCGAGTGGTTCCCAGGGAATATTGGTGCGATGAGGTAAGCAAGTATAGTTAACTTATACCCAAAACTGCATAATCATTCCCGAAATTCCCAGCTTAAACGATTTTCGGAAGAAGTTCAGATGGACAATGTGGCTCTGACAGGCATGAAGTTCTTTCGTCTCACACGCGGCGTTGTCATTTCGGTTTGTATTCCAAAACAAAAATTGCAATACTATCTAATTATAGATGTGTACTATATCTCTAGGTGGCTGGCACAATCGTGACCTATGAATTAATTTTGCTGCAGTTCAACGGCGCTGAAAAGGTGGCCGGCTGCTTTGAAAGCTGAACTTTGTGGGAGGGACAAAAGGCTAAGCCCGCAAAATATGTGCTTTTATTGTTGCTGTACCTTAATTATAGATAAGTGCAAAACAACAGGTGTTTTTAATGGTCACTGGGCCAGCTCACTGTCACTGACGAATCCTTTTGAGCAGTTTGCCTTTGCGAGTGGAATCAGCAGGTCGCAGGATGAAGTTCCTGCCCAAGATGGGGCGCAAATTGCGCCGGTTGAAAACGAAGGTCAGGAAACTGGATTTGGTTCACGAAAGGTGGGTGGGTGCAAAACATTTTGGAATCTATTTGGAAAATCTATGACTACAGCGATTAAGGCTTAAAGAGTGTAAAAAAATCATTTTTATAACATTGCAGAGGGAATTATAATTTCATTAAAAACTTTGCAATGCTGTAAGGGTTACATTTATATTCCGTCAGTACTTTTCCACGCAAACTAGTCTTTCAGCTTTAAAGCTATCTGATTAGAACTTGTCAAAAAGTTGTCGTACTATTCCAGGTGGTATATACAGATCCCAAAGAAAAAATAGAAAAACTTTGATGTTTTTAAATTTTTTCAAATATATACTCCGAGCTACAGGGATGTTTTCTTAGTTAAGAGTTATGACTTTCATTTTTATTTAAATCGGACAAATATATTTTATAGAGCTGTCATAGAAACGTTTAAAAAAGGCATCTAAAAATGTTACATATGTCATAAACTTTCAGCCAAAAAAATTGAAAAATAATATAATCGTTTTATTAAGTATTTTATTTTTGTAACAGCTAGGTTATATAAGCTTCTTTTTGCTGAAGCCTGATTTCTTTCTTGTTTAAAATTTCATTTCCCGGTTTGAACTTTGCATATCGTACAGTGCCAGTTCCATTTTTTAAAGATTTATTTTGACACATTGTTATTTTTCTAAAGTGCCCGGAAGAAAGCCTTACAAGAAAGTTGCGAAACCTACAAAAATCATATGGACAATGAGTTTGAAGTGCCGATTAAAATTCCGAGTAAGAAACAAGTATTCAAACAAATTAAAAAAAATCTAAGCTGAAGCTTAATTTAAACAGAGCTATCGCGAAGCACCAAGGAGGCATTCCTCAGCGATGGAAGCTTCCACCAGGCAGTGGGCAGGGTGCTCATCGTGGCCGAGTTCTTCGCCATGATGCCAGTTAAGGGAGTGACGGGTAAACATCCATCGAATCTGAGCTTCTCGTGGCGTAGCATTCGCACCTGCTTCTCTCTGCTTTTCATCGCCTCGAGCTTGGCCAACTTTGGACTATCGTTGTTTAAGGTCCTAAACAACCCAATTAGTTTCAACAGTGTTAAGCCCATTATATTCCGGGGATCTGTTCTGCTGGTGCTGATGGTGGCTCTGAATCTGGCCAGGCAGTGGCCCCAGCTAATGATGTACTGGCACACGGTGGAGAAGGATCTGCCGCAGTATAAGACACAGTTGGCCAAGTGGAAGATGGGTCACACCATTTCAATGGTTATGCTGGTGGGAATGATGCTGTCTTTTGGTAAGTTTAATGCTTTATGTAAAATCAATAACAAAAATAGTTCTTATTTTATTTTTTCATTTCTTTTTTTATTATAATAATAGAATAGCAATATATTTAAAAAAGAAAAAAATGAAACCACGATTCAAATAGCTGTTGTAAATTACATTTTTTTTCTGTATTTAGAGGACTATTAACCTTTTTTTCCTATCCAGCGGAGCACATTCTGAGCATGGTATCGGCCATAAACTATGCCTCGTTCTGCAACCGCACCGCCGATCCCATCCAGAATTACTTTCTACGCACCAACGACGAGATCTTCTTTGTGGCCAGCTACTCCGCTCCTCTGGCTGTGTGGGGCAAGTTCCAGAATGTCTATTCGACCTTCATATGGAACTATATGGACATGTTTGTGATGATGGTCAGCATTGGATTGGCCTCCAAGTTTCAACAGCTCAACGATGATTTGCGAAATTTTAAGGGAATGGTAAGGGAACTTCTTGGGGGTTATTTATTTAAAAAAAAAAGAGTTAACGATTACTTGCAGAACATGGCACCCACTTACTGGTCGGAACGTCGCATTCAATATAGGAATATATGCATTCTATGCGAAAAAATGGACAATGCCATTTCCCTTATAACAATGGTATCCTTTTCCAATAACTTGTATTTCATTTGTGTGCAGTTGCTGCGCAGCTTAAAGTGAGTTTTTGAAGGAGAAAGATCTTTAGCTTCCTAATAATCATTAATTGTAATGTATTTTAATAGCACCATGCCCTCGGTGGCACATGCTGTGTACTTCTATTTCTCACTCATCTTTCTCATCGGTCGCACTTTGGCGGTTTCATTGTACTCCGCCAGCGTTCATGACGAATCCCGGTTGACTTTGAGGTATCTGCGTTGTGTTCCCAAAGAATCCTGGTGTCCGGAGGTGAAGAGATTTTCGGAGGAGGTAATCAGCGATGTGGTGGCCTTGAGTGGCATGAAGTTTTTCCACCTCACAAGAAACCTGGTGTTGAGTGTAAGTTACTGAAACTTTTACATATTTTATATTATATATGTATGATATTTCGTAAAAACATTAAGGTTGCTGGCACCATTGTCACCTACGAGCTCGTACTCATCCAATTTCATGAGGACAACGATTTGTGGGACTGCAATCAGAGCTATTACTCATAAGATTTATTGCATAATAAATAAAAAATCATCTTGCACTTTATTATTATTGTTTGTTTAAAGCGGTAAAAGGAAACCAACAAAATGTCGCTCTTAATATCAATCGGTTACATTGCCTAATTGTACGTCACATTATCCGCTAGAGAGATTCTACGTGTGTCCGTTGTGTAGATTCCACAAAGTATGGTCGCTAGTTCACTTACAGCCTAATTGGGTTTAACTCTGATCGTGGGGATGAGATTTGGGATAAATGGGGCACCTATTCTGTCGACTGGCATGGGGTCACTCAGTGTCAGCGAAAGTGTCGTGTCGTGCTTGGAACGCTTGGAATATACAATACAATGCGATATTGGATGCAAAATTCAGCTAAAGATTTTCAATTACTTATGTTTAAGTTCAGTTTGGTGTTCCAACTTCGTGTTTACTCTTTTTGCCACTACAAAGAAAGGTAACATGTTCGGAAGTCTGGTGGTTTCTGGTTGCATATGTATGTCTGTTCCATTACAAAATATATATGAAGCGGAAGCTACACGATAACTACATGGTATCATTATGTATGTTTGTTGTGTGTATATCTATATAGGATCCTAGCACATGAGTCTGTGTCTACTAATACGATTTCTACAACTGCCAATAAAGAACTACAAAAACTTGTTCGATGTTTTTTGCTGAACGCCTTCACGCTTCACACGAAAAAATGCAGGAGGGGATTGGGACTCAATTCGATTCGACTCGACTGAGAGAAGGCAAACATAAAGTATCACAAAGATTGAGATCTTAAATTAAAGCATAGCAAGAGAGCGCAAACAATCGGTTGGAGGATAAGCCTTAGTCCTAGTCCGTATTGAAGATGGGGAATGCAGAGGCTCGAGTAGCGGGTGTGGCATGAATACGTTGCGTTTGCATTAGCGTTTTGAGTGAAACAAGCCTGGGGCGTCTTGGCATTGCAGGTCAGTGCCTCAGTGCCGCTTGGCGTCGTATTGCTTGACCTTCTCCGGAATGGCCGCCTTCTCCACGGAAACGTGCAGGCCTAGCTCCTCCAGGGACTTCACATAGACTAGCTTGCGCCAGAACTTTGTGCTGCAAGATACATTCGATTTAAACTAAAATTAGGCAAGATAGTAATTAACTTACCTCACAAAAGGTCGCGCCATCCACACCAGCGACTTGATCCAGAACGTGGGATGCACCAAATACATATGCTTTAGGCTCTTACGCAGCCGGCGATCCAGCAGTTGGTAGCATCTGTCAGCCAATCTCTTCATTAGTAAATCCCAAAAATAAATGGCAGCAAAAACTCACCTCTTGAGCCAGGGAAAAGGCGGCACATTCCTCCGGTTAGAGCCGCCATGCAGATAGATCAGCACATAGTCATCGGTGACCAGCTGCTCCAGCGTCTTGACCACGTAGAGGAACAGGTTGTCCATCACATAGCTGTAGTCGGCCCTTGACCTATCCGGCAGGTGGCAGGCGCAAAAGATGACTATGGCATTCTGGCCGCCAGATTTGAGATATCCGCCGTGGGACAGCACACGTTTATAGGGCTCTATAACACGCATATCGATCTCCCGGGTGCGTCCATCCGGCAGAGTGATCTTTTGCCAGTTGCGCGAGTCACGTCTCTCCTCAGCGGCCGTATATTGTGGCAGAGTGGAGGCAGCCGTGCCCGATGCCGGGGCATTGGGTGTGGGCGTGGTGGCCAGGCCGAACTCCAGGTCAAGTTCCAGGTCGTCATCGTGGTCGGGCAGTAGCTCCGGACCCTCGCAATCGTCGTCGTCATCCTCGCCATCCAAGCCATCGATTAGCGAGCTTGAGGGACTCAAGGAGGCCAGATTGTGCTCGATGTCCTCGTCGTCATCGAAGCTGTGATTGGAGATGGAATCCAAGCTGGATATGTCCTCGCCGCCAGGGAGAGTGGTGCTACGCTTGTTGGTCTTCTTGCCATTACCATTGGGCATCAGGGAGACAGACTGAAAGTTGGACTCCACGGCGGCCAAATACTGGGACACATCCGCATCCGACTCGCTGCTCAGGATGTCCGGGCTGTTGGCCCTCAGCAGGCTGACCTTGGCATCCTGCGGCTTGTTCCGTGCCTGATTCAGCGAGTTCTTCGCCTGCACCGTCTCCGTGGCGGGTACTACGTCCGGAAAGTTGCTCCTCGGCTGAGCTTTCTCCTGCTTCTTCAGCTGAAAGGGCTCGGAATCGGAGTCCGTGTTTGTGGGCGACATCATCAGGGGATGACTGTTGGCCAAAGTGCGCTCGATGGTGTGTCGTTGTGGGATCGCGTCCAGGGTGAGCAACTCCGGACGCATTATTCTGTTGTCCAAAGCGGAGCTCGTCTTGAACTCGAGCTCAACCTTGTCATGATGGTCCTTTGCCTGCTCCAATTCCAGGATATTCTTTTCAGGAGCAGTGGACACCGCATCGTCCGCCAGCGGCGAGACACCCGTGGAGTCCGTCGGCGTCTCCGAGATGTCCATTTTGCTCTCTGACTGCGAAGATTCTGATTCCGCGTAGTGCAAACTGCAAATCGATTAGTCATATATACAGTCAGACCCACTGTTTTGTTTTTGTGTGCTCAGACCCATTTACCTCATAGTTTCCCTTGTTATTCGTGTGGCTAGTGCGAAATTTCGGTCGCCCGCTCGTCCAGGCACTCATCTGGTTGCTCCGGGCATCGGTTCTGATTGATGAGTAAAGTCGTCGTGGCCCAAATTCACGGATATTTAAATGCCAGTAAACAAATTTTGCACAGTCGAGGGGGCTCCAGCACCAGGGTTGCCAGACCGTTGCGTGTGTGTGGGCGGAAGTGTTGGTAAGCGTGGGTTTCGCGGACGATCTGGCAGGCGTGCTATGTGGCCACTGCGTTTGCTTCAAAATTTATAAATATGAAATATTTTATAAACATATCTTGAAAAATTTATGTTACATACCTGCATTTTCAAATAATATATTTCTCACAAGTTAAAAGTAAGCATTTATATTTCTATTATTATTGATTTAAAGACAATACCTTTAAGAAATCACATTATCTTAGTACCATCATAAATCTACGTATTATATAAAATTGTTTGCCATTTAAACCGTTTCATTGCAAAATGGGGTTATAATATTAAGCATACTGTGATTTGCTTTATAACTATTTAACACAAACATATATTTAATATTTTTTGTTGTTAGAAAATTTATAAAAATTTTGTATAATGGAAAACGCGGGGACTGAAAAGTTATGTTTCTGTTAAAGTACATCCGAATTATAAATTTAAAAAAGTTTTTCTTCCAGTGTCACTTTGTTCCGGCAGTCTGGCAGCCCTCTGCGCCCGATATAGTTTTCTTGCTGCTGCGGTCACACTGCGTGTGTTGTGCGTCGCGAAAATAATTAAGTTTTAGCCTGTTTAAAGCCTTTTAAAACCATGGAGGTAACAAGAATTACCGTTGGCACTGGAAATGCAGTGCCCGTTGCCGCCACTAATCCCCCCGCAGTGCATATTAACCCCCCTGCAACTGTGAGCACACTAATCCAAGCAGGCGTGTCGCCAGCAACAACAACCACAACTACCGTTGGCCCTACAGCACCAACAACAACACCAGCAACAACAACAATAATAGGAAGTACAGCTAACATTTCAACTGTAATTTCGACACCACTACGAAATCCGATTCACAATCTGCCGATTGAACTGCAAAACGATCAAAAACGAAGGAGGTAAACCGATAACACAACTGTCATTTTGTCCTAATTAGTGCATGGTAATCATTTAACCCTTACGTTGCCCATTGAACAGTTCATCGCGGACGATCAAAAGGAAGCGTTTTGATGACGAAATAGTCGAGTACAACATCGCAGTGCCCACAAATCGCGGTGGAACAGACGCAAATCGCAGCAGCAGACCACGGACCACATCCCAAAACTATCCCGCCCTGGTGGGCGTGCCACATACCACGTTAGCGCCCTTGAACATACCCATTTCCACGCCGGAAGCGCCACAAACGCCGGGTTCCGCGGATTCCCTGGTGCACCCGGGTAGCAGTTCCAGTACCGTTGCCTCCCTGCTGCCCCTGGCCACGCCCACTACGCCCGCTCCCCTGGCCACGCCTCTTCCCGTTGCTCCCATCGTTTCGGCCGTAGTGCATCATCCCAAACCGCCCGTTATGGAGCGTCCCACTACCAGCGACAGGCGTTCGCGTCCAGTGCGTCCGGCCAGCAAGAAATCGCAGCGTCGGAATGGACGTCCCATGGGCCAGATGGCCACCAAGGATCTGGGCCGCTGGAAGCCCATCGATGACCTGGCCCTCATCATTGGCATCCAGCAGACCAACGATCTGAGGATTATCCATCGCGGCGTGAAGTTCTCCTGCAAGTTTACGCTGCAGGAACTTCAGCAACGTTGGTATGCCCTGTTGTATGAGCCCGCTGTGTCCAGGATTGCCGTGTCTGCCATGAGGAACCTGCATCCCGAGCTGGTGGAGTCCGTTCAGCGCAAGGCCTTGTACAGCGTGCAGGAGGAGGACCTATTGGGCACCATCAAGAGCGTGAGTAGTTTTAGTTCCATTTGTAAATAAAACCATTACTTATCTATAACTTAATCCCATCACAGTCGGAGCAACCCAAGCTGGAGCAGTTCCAAGAGCTGCTGGACAAGAACGCCTCCGTCTTCTACTGCGCCCGCACTGCCAAATCCCTGCACAACCATTGGCTACTCCTCAAGCAGTACAGCTTGCTGCCGGATCAGGCTGTGAAGCCGCTTTTCGGCACGGATCAGCAGCCGCTCAGCTTCTCGGATGCAGAGGATCAGATCTTCGAGCACGACTTGAACGAGCCGCGCGATGAGGCTCTGGAAATGGAGAAGGCTCTGGCCGATCGTCGCAACAAACGTGATATACGCCTGCTGGAGAACGAGCTGTCGCGCTGGGGCGTTCTGGTGGATTCCGTTCTCAGTCCGACGGCCGCCTCGGAGTTCGACAACCAGACGCTGGCCTGTCTGTGCGGCCGCCATGTGCGCTACCTTATGCGCTCCAAGGAGATCACCTTCGGGCGCGATGCCAAGGACTGTGTGGTGGACGTGGATCTGGGACTAGAAGGACCGGCTGCCAAGATTTCGCGACGCCAGGGTACAATCAAGTTGCGCAGCAACGGCGACTTCTTCATCGCCAACGAGGGCAAGAGGGCCATCTTCATAGACAGCACTCCGCTGCTGTCGGGCAACAAAGCCCGCCTGGCTCACAACTGCACTGTGGAAATCTCCGGACTGCGCTTCACCTTCCTGGTCAACTACGAGCTGATCAACGCCATCCGCCAGGAGAGCGCCAAGACATCGAATCCCCTCAACTAGCGGCGCTTGGAGCGAGCTGAATGGCGAGTCTTAAATGTATTCAAGTACTTAGTAAGCAGCAAGGAGATAATTCTGGAATAAACAGCATATTGACAATATGCCATGAATACCCATAAACATTATTGAAGTTTCGATTGGCTTTTGCTATAACATTCGTATGAATATTATTGGTTGCTGTTTTTGTAACCATACGTTACTTTTATAAAACTAATGACTCATGTTAAAAGTCAATCAATTATTTGCAGTAAATGTAACATTAAAGTTAAATTTGTTTGTAAAATTGGAAAAGAAACATTGAAATGCTTTTCATTAACAATTTTAATATAAATTTAAAATTCAAATTTTGGATATCCTTAAAGAATATGGAAAATTTGAAAATAATTATTTAGACTTATTCCACTTAAATCTTTCATAGCCATTTAGATTTAATTTAACTGTTTTTATTAGCATATTTATGACTTAAATCAACTTCAAACTTTATGTATTCTAAGTAATTTAGAGTGCTAAACAAACGCCCACGCTGCAAACTCGACAGCCGCAACGCCTCCAATCGAACGGAAGCTGTTGGCGGCTTACTCAACCATCAACCATCTATTGTAAAGTGGAAGGGAAGTGGTAAAAGAGCTTAAGAGTTCTGCCCGGATGGGGTCAGTTCTGCCCACGAGAAACCGTCTCGGCTCGGTCTCTGGACTCCTACGATGCTGTGTCATGTGGCTAATTTGCGACTAACCCGTAAGCTGCTATTAATTACGGCTCAGTCGCTGGAAAGTGGCTGCTAAGATGCTAAGAGGCACCGCCACCACTCACACACCATCCACAGATTCATCCATCTAGCCATTCTAAGCATATAACCATTCTGTTCGCATGTCACCGTTTACAAAGCCGAATTAAGCAACAAAGACTCGCAGCTCACGCGATTGTATAATGTTCTTTCTACCGGAGAACCTCTTGGGTTCCCAACTCCGGAGAGGTTCACTTGTCACGGCAATTCAGTTGCTGATCTCTGTGATTGTGTTTCGGGCAAATTGGTTCGACCTTGCGCCTTGGGAGCCGAGCCGCACATATAGCCCCTTACAAAATGTAACAAATCACAGATCGGGGGAGATTGACTACCCGCCGTCTGGGTTATAAATGATCGCAGCTGTTTGGGTAATTAATTGAGCCAACGACAGCCGGGGACCATGACACCTAATATAGAAATTAGTCGGCGAAAGAACACGGAGAAAGTTCGATGACTTCCTGCGGCGGCCTTTCTTCGAGGTCGACTTTGGGTTTGCGTTTGGATTCCCAACCGATCCGATCCGAGGGGTTCTTTAATTTGTATTGTTGATACTATAAACTAATAAGCCAAGCTGCGCAGCATATTAAAATATAATTAATTGTTGTCACTGTCTATAAAAAGTCAATTTACCTCGTCCGTGTACCGGGAATTCGCTGAATTCTCCGTCTTTCTCCGCTTTGTTCCCACTGGAATTCCAAATTCTAACGTTGATTTGTGTGCATTTTTTGTCCGCTGGCCAATCTTCTTCAGCGGCTGCTTTCTTCGGCGATGATGGTGATGGTGATGGTGATGGTGATGGTGTTTTGGTGATGCTGTTGCTGAAGCTGATGGTGTGCTGTTGTCGGGACTAATGAAGCCCGGCTTTGTCTTATTATTATAGTTTGTAGCTTTTGTGCAGTTCAGCGAACTTTTGTTGTTGCTGCTGGCTTGAAATTCCGATATTTTGGCGATGTCGCAACTGCTAAAATTAGTTTAAAATTTCGACAGATTTTTCTCTGCCCTATTAGCGTAGGTCATGCTGTTCTTGCAGTCGGAAAAAAATTGGAAATCATACTTGGTTTTAGAAAATCAGACTTGTTTTCGAAATCAGCCCTTGTTTTAGAAAAATATTTCTTTTAAAAAATTAATAATTTTTCTAAAACTTGGTTTAATAAAATACATTTATTAGTTTTGAAATCAATGTTTTTTTTTGTATAATTTAAAAGTTAAAAATTGGAGGTTTGTTTTCGCGTTTGTTTTTTAATTATTTTTTGAGTGTAGGTCTGCGCTCCAAAGTGTCCGAAGTGGAGCACCATCGTCCACTCCATTTTATGCTGGCATTGCGTGGGGGTCAAAGCTAAAAAGCTAGAACTTTCACAGTTCGATCGCTGAGATCATAGCTTAGGCATGGATCTTGTCTGTATATGATTTATCTAGTGCTAATTCTCCGAGTGCCAACAACAAAAAAACACCTGAGCCGAGCTTGGCCCAGTTGGGCTGACATAATGCCTTGATTATCTCATTGCATTATATAAAGTAAAGAAATAAAATTGTCACAGCTCCCCAAAGATTTCGTGACTCTGCAGGAAAATGGCCAAAAAACAATCAAAGTCGGGGCCATAAAAATAGCCTACTGAACAGTTTGCCGAATTGAAATATGCCAAAATCATTTTCCCCCCCCCTCATTTTTACAGCACCTGCCGCCATATGTGTGATTATTCAATTCAATTGAATTCGACAAAACAAAACATTTATAGCGTTAGTAAGTCTTTGTTGTTGTAGCTGCAGTTTGATATTCATTTTGCTAATCGCATTTCAATCAATTTCATTTCAATTGTCAATGGTTCGACACTAAAAAAAAATAAAACGACTTTACATTTTTACACATTTTTGGATTTTGTTTGTCAATACTAACATATTTCTTCCAAGATTTATTTTAAATTAATTAAAGTAATGTAAGCCAAGAATACAGTCTTTTAAAATATCTAATTAAATTTATGTCACCCTTATTATCTTTAATATCTTACACAAAAGCTTATATTTTTCGAAAAACCAAACTTTTTCCTAGATAATTAAATATTGTCATTAAAAATGATTATGTGAGGCAACCACAAATTTAATATATTTCTTCCTGTACTTTAAAATTGGGGAGGGGGCGTGGCTGCTTCTGTTTGGAGCGATACGACATTTGTCGTAGACACGCATGTCAACCGTATGCGTCATGTGAAATATTCAAATTTGGCTTTGTGTTTCGCATGTAACGCATAAATAATCCGAAACCCCCAAACCGAAACTCAAAATAGTTTTGTTCCGCGTCGCTCATACGCACAGTGGGTCGTCAAAGTCAAAGTCCAGACGCTGTGAGCTGCATTGGTAATTGAATCGCCGTGTGGCTTTGTTTATTGAACTAGCTGGCAAATATATATTGTATCTCTAGCGTTCGTTCGTTCGTTCGTTCGTTCGTCTATGATTATTCATGGAATGCTCGCTGATTTATCCCTATCCCCTACATTTCGAAAATGATTTCATATGCCGTGTGACGTCAGCACTGCATCTATATAGTCAGTAGGCTCGATATGATCGGTCTATCAAGCGCCAGTCAATCAGAAAAAATTGACTGCGAGGCCTTGGAGTTCGGTGCTCCATTAGACAAGCGACTCCGAGTCGCCCACGCACTTGGTATTTGTTGGTATTTACCAACAACAATGGCAGCTCTGGCGCCAAAATAAAGCAAGTTCAATTTGCAACTCCACTTTCGGGTCTTATGATCTCGAGAGCAGTTGTCTTGTGGCTCATACCATACCATACCATACCAGATACAGATACAGATACCATCGAGTGGCAGACACTTTTTGCAGTCGAGACAAATAATTACAACGACTTTGATTTTTTAATTAATTCAAACCACAAGGCGAGCAAAAAGATACCGATTCAGATATAGATGGCCATAGATACGCCACCAGAAATCATATGCCGGACTTTTATTATCCGCGTGGGCTGCCGGGTTGCTGTTTTGTTTCTAGGTTTGTTTGTTTTTTGTTTTCTTGGCTTCTAATGGATTATGGATATGGCTGCATACCCTATTTGAGAGTTTTACAATTTTGTCGAAAACAATTTCGCAATCGAAGATAATTTATGAGGTTAAATATTCTAGACTAAATGGAATTTTCCAATTAGCGAGCTATTAAATTTTTTAATAAATGTTGTCGCTTATGGCTTATGCCAACTTGATTTAAAGAAAGTTAATGAATTCGGCATTACTATATGTAATATATTTTTAAGTTTTGATATTGATTAAACATTAAACATGTAAGTTGAGAAATCGAATCTATTTTAATTGTAAATATTTGTATAAAATTAAATTTGTCATTACTTTTTACTATTTATATGATGGATTAATTATTTTAATTTTTCTAATAACAATGTAAATTGACACAAATTAACCACCTAAAATTAAATTACAAAGGAATTTCAGTTCTGAATATTTTTATACAAATGTCTGATATTAAATTAAATTTAATATTTGTTTGAAAAACTTAACTTGTAAGCTAAAAAAAATTATAAAAAGTAATCTACAAAACACTTTCAAGTAAATACTTTAAAATAAATATATATTTTTACAAAACGGTTTCCACTTAAATTTCAAAGTTGCAGCCATTAGGCGATTTAAAGTGTGTTAATTAGGTGGGTAGCCCCGAAATGAATCATTGATATAGGGAACGGAATCTAGAGCCCCTTCTCTTCCGCTTTTAATTAGATAATGCCTCTCCCTGGAGCGAAGGGTATCACATAAAGCTTTGCACTTGGCCTTTCTCCCTTGACTATCAAATATTTACGTTTCCAGCAAAAAATCGCTGACTCAAATTGCGAATTGCTTGGAGATTTTTTTTTGTGTTTTTAGATGTGTTTATTTGTCTCGATAAAAATTGTTCGCATATTGCTTGGGGTATTTTAATAATTTTTTTTTAACTGATCGGAAACTGTCGAGACGTGAAGTTATCTAACTCCACTTTGATTTGAACCCGCTTCGCACTTCAAGATCCAACATGCCAAGGCCGCTGGCTTAAAAACCCTTTCGAAAATGAGCGGCTTTAGCACCTGAAGTATTTATCACTCATTTTGGAACAAAGATGCACTGTGTGATCTTTAGACCCCAACGAACTACCAATTAGATGCAATTATTGTATGCTATAGTTCGATTTTGGCGCGTGACAATTGCGGGTGGGCCTTTAGAGCCGAGAAATCGGCTTACACGCCCCGTAAAGTAGATTAAATGGGGAGGGGGCCTAGAGCAGAACTCACAAAAACTAAAAAAACACACACGAACCCAGAGCCGAAGCTTTGGCGCTCGCATTTGAACCGAAGCGGTTTCGAATTTGAAGTTTTTAAACCGTCAACTAAGCGCGCTGCGAATTTAGTGGCAAACGAGCCAGCCAGTCGACCAGACACACGAGCGCGAGTTTAAAAAACTGAAACTCAAAACCGCAAACTCAAAAGCGATCAAAAAGCATATTGCTGCAACGAGCGTGGGCTGCAATCGCAAGTGTTAAAAAAAAAATAATATTAAATATCCAAATAAAACACCAGCTGGAGCTGGAAATAATTGAAAGCCTCGCTGGGCTAATTGCCAATAATGAAGATTGCCAAAATTGGCAACCCCTGAGCGAGATATAATTTGGAAAATCTTGTGCGTGTGTACAGAGCCGTGAAAAGCCAACGGCAGATAAATTGCAAATTAAATCGGAAAAATATTAAAAAACACAAAAACACCAAAAGAAAAACACCGGGAAATCACAATGAAATCGTGGCTGGTAAGTGGCGGCCAGCTTTTAATCAGCAATAAGTTGTGCACAAGACGAAGGGTACTATAAATTCAGGGGAACGAAAATCGGCATACACAGAGTGTTTGACAAATGTTTAACAATAAAAATGCAAACAGTGGTTAGCTCTCATCCACATTGACCTCCAGGGTGCGATTCTTGTTCTTCAGGAGATAGGTGGCCAGGTAGCTGACCGGATCATCGGGTCGATCGCGGGCCAGGGCCTGCAGTCCATGGAGCAGAATGGGGGCCACTGTCTGGTCCAGGTACTGGCGCACCGGCAGCGAGTTGGCGTCCAGAAGTGGCTTCTGACAGGCGGCAAATGCATTGGCTTCTCCCAGCGATTGCTGCGAGTTGGACTCGTTCTTGGCCAGATCTCCGCCGCCCTGGAAGCTTCCATCCCCATGAGACATCGGCATGATTAGGCTGAGGAGTAGGGATCTTCAGTAATGGTTTCTTAGGCTGTGAAATTACTTAAGGAACCTTAAGTTTCGAAATAGACTTTGTGATAGTAGTTAAAATTAAATTTTCTTTAAATTTTGATCAACTTTTTACTCCAATTTTAACCTTTTCTTTTCTATTTGTTTTATTGTATACTTTTACAAACATTTCTTAATTTTTTAAGATTTACCTTGTGAAATAGAAAACAGAAAAATATTTGTTTTTAATTTAGTTTACAATTCGATCTAAGATCCAACCGCATTGAATGCTGCTATTACAATGATCTGTTCATACGATTTATTTTCATATACTACTGAAATCAAAGGCTTGGCCTGCTAAGTAATTCAAATACTTTATTTTATATCAGTGTTGTTTTTTTTACCTAGATAAAATAAAAAGTAGATGCAAAATCAAGTTCTACTTTAAAGTACACAATTTGTGAATGGATAAGGGTTAGATAAGACATCTTTTCCCCAATAAAATTTTTTTTCAAAAGGAAAATAAGCTAAACAAAAATTCGTAATCCTTTGAGCACAAACTGATGGGTTAGGAAAACTCCTTATACCCAACTAAATAATTCATAAATAACGAAATTAATAATGTATTTAATATTAAAAATGCCTGCCTGTTATTAGCTATGCACTTTTATTAACAAGTTTATATAAATAAAATTAATTAAATATTAAACAAATTTTTAGAACTCTCACCACTCTTATTCAAACAATCACTATATATTGTTTTTTTTTTTTACATCTATAAGAGAAAGAGAAATCTGTTATGGCTTAAAAGAATGTTGTTTTGAAAGAATACAGTTTTTTGTTGTCACCACTTTAGTTTGTATTGAACGTTTTTCGATGATGTCAGCCAGAGTTTTCCCATCACATTGTAGCCGGCTTTCGAGTTGAATTTCAATCACCCTTAGTCGGGTCGTAAATCCATCCATACTCCCATAGATAACCGCCTGACCTCGACCCAAAATTTATGTGAAGCGGACAAGATTTAAGAGCATCGTTTGGTTTGTTTTACGTGTTGGCCATAGTCAGGGGGAATTATCCACAGCAATTAACTCCTAAGTGGCTGCTAAGTAACCCGCAACTAATTAAGCACTTGGCGGCAGATGATTGGCCTCCTTACAAACTTGTCGCTAATTTTGATTTTAAAACCAGCCAGCTGGCTATGGGGTAACCCTTGATTGGCGAGGTTCCATAATCCGCACATTTGGTAGCCTTGTAAACGTGTTCTAAGAGTCGTAAAATTAGTGTAGAATCGCCTGCTAAATTGTTTGCTTATGTTTGGCAACACTTTTCTTAATTGCCACCTATAAATCAAAAAACACACACTCGCACCTTTCTTTATAAATCTGTCGCTGTGTTTATACGAAAATTTATTGAATAATTCATGGGAAGTGATTAACACATATTTCGCAGCGAGAAACGAGAAACCTGTAGTTTTTGACCCATATTTGAGATAATTTGGTCAGAAATTTGAATACGAATAGAAGCGGTCAGCAGGCAAATACAGAAGGGGGGTAAAACTATGTGCCCTAACTGTTTTCGGAGGCCTCAATCATTCGGTTTCGACAAAAATCGTGCATTACATGGAGGCTTCCCCCAGATATTGATCAGCGAAAAGAAGCTAGAGAGATGAAGAGTCCGCCAAAGGTCACTGGCATCTTGAATGATGATTACGATGATGATGACTCAGATGATTATGGGCTATTCAGATACTCCGAACTCCAACTCACTCCGTATATCTTTGTATCTTTTTTACATTTTTTTTTAAAGTGGGCAGCAGCACGTGGGCCTTACATTAGGTTAGTTTTGAAGGGAACTACGGAAAGGGCCAACAAATCAAAACAAAGCAGCCAAGGAGAAACAACCAACTGCAGTCCACAATTACGCAAATCTCTAGAGAAGAAAAGAAAGAGATAGAAAAAGAGCTGGCTAAGTATATGCAAATCAGTTTGTGCGGCATCAAAAAACCAAAACAGAAAACAGAAACCCCAAAAAAAAACAGAGCATTTTTTGTAGAACTCAGGAAACGAAGATGACAATACCTTAAAATTTTATTTTTAAATAAAATTCTATAAATCGAAAGCATATTTTAATCATTATATATAAAGTAAATTAATTAATTTTTATTAATTAATGATCAAACAAATCATATTTCAAATTAGTTTTGGGGAGGTATTTTATTAACATTTTTAAAGCTTTTATTACTATCACAATAAAAATAATGCTCAGTCCAATTAGTGGTTCAAGTAAATTAACTCTGAAAACCTAATACTTAAACAAAGATGGAAATATAATAATAATGTAAAACTAAAGAATTATATGGTATAATAAAATAATAAATATACATTTTTTATTGCCCCAAGTTTCTCCTACCCTTTTGTTACAAATGTGTGCATAAATATATCACACCCGATTCCAGGGCACTCAGAGAAACCAAAACAGAGCAGGGCGAAATTAGCGCAACTGAATTAATTAGCGCAGTGGAATCACTTGCCACATTTTACTTTTATTATTTATGCGACCTTGAGGGAGATAGCCAGGTCCAAAAAAAATAGGAGAGATAGCGAAAGAAACGAGCCATGGCAGAGTGACATAAATAAATTCAAATTGTCTTTGCCATTTTGTCTCGCACTTTTCTTCACCTTCGCTTTGGGCCAAGCCAAATAAAATAAAACATAAGGCCAGACTCCCTAAACAGATTGCTGTTGCCCTACGATAATTATGCAAGACTCTCCCAGATGGATTGATATATGGGCGGGCGATTTCTGTTTCTCATGTTTTCCATTTCACAATTGCCCATTATTAAATATCATTTCAAATGGAACCCGCCTCTGCCGGCGGCTAATTCGCATTTTGTTTTTTTGCATTTCACGCATAAATTATTTGCCCATAAACTGTTTTTAACCCTGTGACCGACCATCGATGATGCTGCAACTTTTCTTTCGGACCACATTCCGCCGCCACATCGAGATATCTTTCTATCCCACAGGCTGACCCAATTCCTTTTGTTATTATTGGTTCCGACGAGGTGGCTAATTTACCTGACCACTCTACAATATATTCTATGAGTGGGATTCACACGCCGCCAGAGAATTTTGCACTGTTTTTTTTAATGGCCTTCTTAACAAATTAGACACAGCTGCTGTTTTGCAGTCGAATGGGAAACGAATCCGAATGCGGTCACAGCCATAAGTGGCGGGTCACCGTCACCTCACAAGTGAGTGATGTGGGAAGATGTTCTGGGTGAGACTCAATAGCAATTAAGCCATTAGGTCACTCATTTGAGTGCAGCTAGTAAAAATTTAAAATTTAGTCAAGGCACCTACCTGAAAGATCATATATTTATATACAGTACTTTAAGTTATATTTTTCTTATGATAATTTAATTTCTGATAATTTTAGGTATTTATGAAAGATGACCATTAAAGTAAAATTTTGTTTTATTTATACCGATATTTTAGTAGGTACTTCTGAAAGCTAATTCATACAATATAATTACAGAACATTTTTGATTTATATTTATATTTTAATGGAGCGACCAATCTAAAATTTGATAACCTACCTGAAAGATGATATATTTTTTACAGAACTTTAAATTGTATTTTTCCAATAAACGTAGTGGGTACATCCGAAAAATTATGCATAATTTATTTTTGTTTAATTTTTTTTTCAATAATTTAGAAGATACTTCTGAGAGATGATACATATATTTAAAGTACACCTTAGTTTTATTTTCCCTATAATTAAGTATTTCTATTACAAACCTTTTTTGTACACATTTATGGTATACTTTTAAAGAGCAAATATTGTTTTTTAAATGTTGGTTTGACAGGCTTCTACTATTAGCATTATTTAAATATATGTTGAGTGTAGGATCAGAATCCTTCGCCTCAAAATTTCATTTCCTAGTCACACTTCTGTCTGTAACGCCCCGAATTTCAGACTGCGCATAAAGCTGGTAACTGGTAACTCTGACAGTTTGCAGTTGTTAGAGTGCAAACGAGCAACCACGCTTGCGAACGGAGACACTTTTGCCCACACAAGAACTGACAGCGAGCGAGGAACAATGTCGCCAGTTAATCGAGGAGAATAAGAAATATATGCACAGATATCCAACGAATAATATAAGTGAGTCCCACGCATGGGACGCCAGTTGAATGCCAGATGAGGGAGCTGCAGCGGGGCAGAGATGCTAATCAATCCGCTTGGCATCGAAAGTATGCCAAAGCCAGCCGACAGCCGGCTGGCCTGGCCCTTTTTCACATTTTCCCAACCCAGTGGCAATGGAAATTTCACACAGCGAAAAAAAGCCATTAAATTGATCACTTTTAATTGGAATGTATTAAAACTATTAAAGCCATTGATAAAATCATTTTATTTTTCAAGAAGCATTTGATTTTTTAAAGCTTTAAAATTTTTCTGTCATTTATTAAGTTTAAAATAAAAAGCAAAATTAATATTGATGCTGCAGAATTAACAAAAAGAAAACATATTAAACGAATAAGCAGTTTTTCAATAACAATCCTCATATATAATGCTTAACAAATTTATTTAATGTGATGAATTCAGACAAATAATTTAATGAATTAAAGAAAAAAATTAAATAAAAACAATATCATTTTAAGAAGTTTAAAAAAAGTTCTCCCAAAACTAATTTATTGGTGATAAGAAACTTGTTAGAGGTTTTTCAAATTTAATAGTAAACCCAAAGTTTTAGTCAGAAAATTATTATGTATTATTTACATGATTAAAATGCTAGGTACCACTTTACAAAGCCAATTGAAAAATAAGGAGCCAAATTATGTTTAATAAATATTTTCCCGAGTGCATCAGTTCGAAAGTAAAACACAACAATTATCACACATAGCTGGCATTTTTGCATATAACGCTGACACAGATGGCGCCCGAGCAGTGCCATGTCTCTGCCAAAAAATGCGGCTTTTCCCACAGCGTTTAGTTTAGTTTAGCTTGGCTTTGCTTTGCTTTGGTTAGCTCAGCTCTCCGCCGGAGTTCATTTACACGCAGCGCGCAGACAAAAGCCAAATTCAGTGCCGGCAATTACTATGATTAATTTCTTGCTTGATATGTGCATCGGGCTCTGGACTCTCGGCACTCGGCTTTTCAGCGGCCCAGCTCAGGCGCAATTATGAAATACGCCTTAGCATTTAAGAGGGGGGAGGGACGGGGGCTCCAGAGAAGAAGTTGCATGCCCGCACGCTGACAATGAAAATTAGGGACGAGGAGGGGGTGGGGGGGGGCTAAAAACAACACTTTATACAACACGAAATTAAAACACGAGCGAGCCATGAACAACTGCGCCTGCTGCATTGGCCCATGTCGAAGTCGAAGAAGTCGAATCGAAGTGGCAGCTGAGCTGAAATTTAATGCGATACCCAATGTGCTCGTGCAGCTTTCACTCTCTTTTGGGGCCGAATGTCAGCCGGGCATTTCGATTCGCTTCTTTTTTTTTTGTTTTTTTGGCCACTGTTTTCTGGGGCGGTCGTTCCATGGCTGACAAATTGGAGCAGCCAAAGAGCAGCTCCCACAGCTGCCAACTGCCAAGTGCAGTGCCAAATTGCGGAAACAATTTTGGCGACGAAGCGCGAAGCAAAAACCAAAAAAATAATCAACGCAAAAATACAAAAGACTTAAGACACGAACTGGCGGAGATGGCTGCTTGAATCATAAGCTGGCGGCGCCATTTGGTGCCACATCAGGTGGATTTTCCACTTGGTTAGCGGGCCACACTTTTCCTCTCCTTCAACTCCCCGCCACCAGATGTCGACCTTCATCATGGGGCATTACCCAACAACCAGCAGACCAACTCAAAGAAACTCCGCTCGGTTCCACTCTTTCACGCCTCGACAAATTGGGCGCAGCCGAATCGGAAGATCCGCAGACGCCCAGAGCAGGCGATGTCTGGCCAAGAACCTTGTTAAGCAACTGATTTATTGGGCAACTTAGCCATCTTAAATTCTTATAAAATATAAACCAACTTTTAGTTGTGGATCATAATAAAAACATTTAAAAAAAATACCCATAGATGGCAATCTTAAAGAGAATTTGATGTGATTATTTCCTTTTTTAATCTTATTAATCTGCTTATTTTTTTGTTAAATTACTTATAAATAAGCATATTTTTTACAGTATATTGCTCTAGATATTAAGTTGTATTGTCATTTATCTTATAGTTATTAGGCTTTACTCACTGATAAATATTTTTTGTATTTTCCTAAACATCCTTTTTAAAAGCTACTTTTTTAAAAATATTATTTTAGGTAACAAATAGTATCGTGGTTTTGTCAAAAAGCTCTTTAGTTTTTCATAACAAAACAAAAGAAATATATGTTTATTTAATCTAAACAAAAGTTATATAATAATATATTTTGACTTACACAAAATTAAAGTAGTAGAGAAGTTTTCCCTGCATAGAGACCAATATTGCTTAATTACCACTGCAGCTAAAATCTATGAAAAGATCAAATTACCGAACCCATAAATTAAACTTTTTATACGACTAGTTACAGCTTTCCAATTAAGGCAAGTTTAACAATGAATTGTGGGTGCTATTTAGAGCTGAAACAAACATAAAACTAAATTAAAATCAACTGGTTTAGTCTGGCTTCCATTCTGCCTATGCAATTGTGTAACTCATTATGCAACTTTAATAAATGTGTCAACTCAATAAAAGTGAAAAGTGTCGGAAGTGTCGCCCGGTGGAAAACTTTTGGCGCCGCTTCGGTTGTCAGCTGTTGTGCTTTCGGTTGAGTTGAGTTCACAGCTCTGCCCCTGAGTGGTCCGCCCACGTGCCTCGCTTCTGGATGACCTTGGTGGGCTTGGGGCGGCATGCATTAAGCATATGCATATGGCCATTTATGCCTCAATAATTGTTTATGACTCTTCATAATAAACATTTGTTTTGACAGCCGCCCCATGCATGTCAATTGCATTATTACCGCTTAATTATCAATTCCATTCTGGTGTTTTTGTTCCGTTCTGTTTGGTTCTATGCGTGACTATTGGGAAACTCACATGTCACTTCCACACACACCGAATATTATAACACCCGTTCACGCAACACTCACTACCATAATCGAGTTATCACACCCCGAGTGCCACAAATATGGAGAGCAGCAGCTGGAAAATGATGCAATAAATTGCAATGCAAGCTGCGGTTAAAGCTGGTTTAGATGAGTGCCGGTTATGCAAAGAATTTAAGTGAGTCGATTTAAGTATACTTTATTCGTTAACTATTATTTTAATAATTCTGAAACGATTTTAAGCTATTTTTTTAAGAGTGTTAAGCTCTAAAATTACTAAAACGAGTTATAAATATTGAATTAATAGAACACAATAAACAAGCAATTTATGCTTACAATTTTATATCACTTTTATCTATTCAAGATGTTAATAAATACAAAATACATTTTTAAAGGTATCTTTTAGTTTTGTAAATATTATTTGCCTTTAAATTATTACTAATGCTGACACTGAATTCCGTACAGATATATGCTGTTTAAATAATATAAAGTGCACTATAATTTATCTTATTGATCTTCCGACCCTTTTCATATTCATAAACATTGCCATCACTTGATCGAAAGTGAGATCTGATTCAGTTTGCAAATTCTTCAAGTGCAGTTGACTGATAAATTCTATAAATCGAGATTAGCAACAGGCAGCAGCTGTCCGGTAGATAGAAAACTGGGTTATTTAGGGGCTGTAAATCAAGTATTTATTAACTAAGACCCCTACCGATCGGATGGAGTGGCTTTTGACTGGGACAAACAAGACAGGCAGCTTGCTGCGTGGTCGCATTTATTCGTTATTCAATTCAGGGGCGGGTTCTAAAAACCCACACTCGCAACTTAGCCATAGTTGGAGCCTGGCCCGAAGGCATGGCTGCTGCTCATAGACACCATTAAGTGGATTGTATAACTGCTTACAATGTTCCTATATAGTTTTTGTACTGTTTTTTTTTTTTTGGTGGGGCTTCAAGACAAACAGGAAATGCCGCAGCCAAAAAACCGTTGACCGAAAAAGGCAAACACTATTTTTTTTTGCTTTTACTCTTTTAGTTTTTTGTTGCTTAGTTGCTTTTTTTGCAAGTTACGAAAAGTCAAAAAACTAACGAAATTTAATACAATTTTGTACGGCAGACCGTCGTTGTTGTTGTTGTTATTGGTTGTCAGCTGCTTCCCACCGCCAAAAAATCTGCGGGCTTTGCTCGAAATCTGACAGCGAGCTGTCAGTCAGAATTCCCCTCCAATTTGCCCCTTTCGGAAATATCTGAGTGGGTGTGTTCAAGCCATGAGTTACTCGAATATCTTTCGGCTGCTCTCAGTGTAATTCAATATTTGCCGGTTGCCGTTGGCGGGTCACATTCTTGGAATTGTTTGTGCCTAATGAAATGTTTCATTAGCTGAATATAGGGTTTCATGTTTTGCGCGGCTGCCGTGTTTGTGGAACTTGAGCAATTAGAAATTATTATTTGCTTCGGTTAGCAGCTGAGGGGCTTAAACAATACCCATTGACGAAGCTTATTGACATGATGTTTGTGACTTGTAATTATTTAATAAAATTTTGGCATTAATATAAAAGTCCCCGCTCAGTGGGGAACAATTTGAAGCCATTCAATTGCTGAATAATAGCTTTTACATCCCAATATAATTAGTGCTTAATCACAAAATTTATTGACTCAAAAGATTTATTTTTTCCTGCACAATCCTGCAAGTTTGTGTCTTAAGTCTTTTGTTTTTTACATAAACCATATTTATACAAATTATGTTGTCAAATATTTTATGTTGTCAGTTTTTAAATTTTTAATGATATTTGTATTATTTGTAAAAAATTATATATTTTATAAGTTAATATCTGCTAAATCGAAAAATAAATTGACTCAAAGAGTAAGTTTTTCTACTTTATATTATTATACTAACTTTCAATTTGGGATAAAGTTGTCAACAACTAATTTACTTTATTAGCTAGCCAAGAAGCACATTTTGCGATTGCGGGGGACTTTGTTTATATGAATCATCTTTGTTGTTTTTAAATTTGTTTTCAAAGTCTTTTGAACAAGAGTTTCCATTTTGGGATATTTTTTTATCAAAAAAGTATAATTTGCATATGACAGTCTTAAACAGTTTTTCTTGGAAACGAAAAACATACTTGCCAAAGATGAATCAACTTAGTTTTTCCTCTGAAGCTGTAGGCTAATATTTTCAGCTTCAACAAGATTTCCCACTCTCAATTTCTGTGGGTTTTCTTGCCACATGAATCATGCTACTTGTCTTACAAATTATTTATTCGAAGCGGATTTGGCCGCAAATCGGCATTGCTGTCGGTTGCTGGACATTGAACACTTGAACTAGATTTTCCTCAGTCGATTTCTGTGGGCTTTCAAGCCTTTTTGATTCATGGCACCCATCCCCCAGGCGGAAGTAGCTGCATAATCAAATGGAATACGGGGAAATAGCCAAATGGAAATCCATCACAACATGCACTCCCCAGCGAGTTAGCAAAAACACTCCCCGAAAAAGATTAAAAACCAGCAAATCGGAACCAACCCAACTGAGCCAAAAAACAAATACGATCCACATGATTCGGGCATGGGATCGATTTGAAAGGCTATGGGCTTCATTAGCTCTTTGTTCGTGCTCAGAATGCAGGCAAAAAAAATCATGTACAATTTCCTCGCTTCATTTATCATCTCTGGTAAATTTGGAGCGAACTGTGATCGTAATTGAAGTGGGTTTTAATTAAAAAGTGAACTGTGATCGGGCGAAGGTCACCAACAATGGGGAATTATGATTGCTTTGTTTCTAGCATTTTGCAGAGTTCTTTGTTCAACTCCATTTTTTGGGGTCAGCCGAGCAATTTTAGGTTGCGTAAGTTACAAAAGGGGCTCCATAAAGTGGATGAAGAGGCTGCGGGGGCGATGGTTGCGCAACGGAAAGAAACTCTTTACGATTTTCTTGTTTTCTTGGTTTTTTTTTTTGTTTTTTGTTACCGTTTCGACGGGCAGACGGAGCAACTAACGACTGACTATAAAGTAAACAAAATTGCGCGCCAAGGAAAACGTGATTTTCCACTTTTGTTCGCGCCCAAAAGGAGTTCGCCTCGTCGGGAGTCATCTCATTCGATTCTCACGTAACCAAAGACTTTGCAGCAGCGGCAGCAACAGCAAATGCATCGGCAACATATGTTGCAGAGTCCAACCGGTTGGTTAAACTGGCAGCCCCAGCTCCCAAATCGGGCCAACAAATTTCATTGAGAGTTCGGCCCCGCCGGTGGCCACTTTTACTCTCGTTTTGGCCAAACACAGCGGAAACAGTCGCAATAATTTGCTCGCAGTTTATTTCGTTGCGTTAGCCGATCCAATAAATCTCCATCTGCTCGCACGGAGCTTGTAGATACTAGCAGTTATGGGCACTTCGACTCGGACACGCGAATATCTCACAAATGGACGGCAATTTGCAACGATTTTTTTTTGGGGCGTGGAGGGTTGTATTTTGTTAGATTATGTCATTGGTTTTTGGGTGGAAATTCAATTAGCTTTGGGAGATAACAATTTCAGAGCAAGAAATTGTTTGTAAGTAATGAGAAGGTATAAAATAGTATATTCCCAATTTTTAAGAGCTTAATAACTAAATGATATTTATCCATGACTAAAGCATTTTTTCTTTTTAAGTTCAAAATATTATGTTTCAAAAAATTCTTAGTGATGTCATGTTAATTTTTAATAATTGTCATAAATATTTTGTTGATCTGTTCCCAAAAAAGTACTTGTGTGGGAAAAATGAGAAAGTGCATTTCTGTGGTGATGTTATATGTGACTCCTTAAGATTTGATTAATAGCTAAGTTTAGTTAGGTGACAGGTAAAGCCATAAATCAATTATATGGATATGCATATATATCATATAGGGAGGCGAACAAAAATCCCACATTAAAGGAAGTTCATTCGTTGCGGTTCAATTATTTTTATTATTCCGAAAAGTGTCTCAACAGCAATTAATTAAAGCGCCATAAATTGCGTCGAGCCAAGACGTACATACTCGTATAATAAGCGAGTAACGAGCACGAAATTAAAATAAAAATGTCAGCGGCAGCCGAAATTGGCCAGTAAACTTGGCTCAGAGAGCTGCTCCACCCACACCAAAAAAACCCCTCCTTCGAGGCAATGGAAATTTATGACGGAATGCTGAATGTAATTGAAGCGTAAATGATTAAACGTGCGGGTGGCTCATACATTAGAATAATTGCCAGAAGTATTATTGTTCGAGCTCCAACCTTAACCATGAATACGGACAAAGCCGAGTAATGGTAATGCCAATCCCCCAAGTAAAGCCAAACCGAGTCATCTGCATTACGCATACGCCACGTGAACCGGTTCGATAGGCCAATGTTTTTATTAATTCAGCTGCTGCTGCTACTGCTGCTGTGGAAAACACTTTCACATACTGCATTTCCGCACGCGGTCTGCTGAAATGTTGCACAACCGCATCTTGTGCCATTGATTCCTCTTTGGCCAATGTCACCTTGACTCTGAAAGGTGCCACACACTGTGAGAAATAGTGGTGCAAAAAGGGGCAACTTTACGATAAACAAAAAAAACTCATAATTAAAGAAAAAGAAAATCGTTTTTCGAATTTTATTAGAAACTTTTCTAGTTTTTTTCAAATAATTAATACAATCATTTGTTTGTCATAAAAAAAACATGTTTAACAAATTTATAAATTTATTGACTGATTAGACATTGCAGCAGTGGTGTATAGCTTCAACTTTATTAAATATCTTTCTAAATTAATGTATAACTTCTTATATTGAGATTTAATGATTAAATGCATTTTTTTTCCATGTAGTACAAGTTTTTATTAGAGATTTGTTAAAATAATTATTTTGTTTTCACCTAAAACCAATTGTGTGAAATTACGAAATAGCCGTTTAAGGGGATTTTAATTATTTGACAATAAATAAATATAATACTCGTGTAATTTTCCTTTATGCACCTGAGTTGCCCCACCGGAAAGCCGGTAACTGATTTGACGACTGCCTGTTTTGGCTTGGGGCAGCTGCCGGCGGATGTGATTAGTTAGAAATACCCAATCCCAATCCTCCCCACAACTCATAGACACTTTCCCTTGCTTTTCAGCTGGCTCTGGTGGCCCTGGCAGCGGCTGTTTCTGGCAGCCAGACTCCAAGTGCGAATCAATACCACATCCAGACGGACGAGGGGCCGGAGCGGTACTTCCGCTTCCAAACGGACAGCGGTCAGTTCCGCAAGGAGAAGCGGCTGCAGGATGGCACTGTCATCGGTGAGTGATTAAATGCATATACGGAGAGGGAGTTCATTGAACCTCTTAAATACTATATTTATTTCTACAGGCACTGAGGCCTGGATCGATGCAGCGGGCTATCTGCGCCAGAAGGACTACATAGCCGACAAGGAGGGATACAGGATACTCAAGTCCAAGACCATTTATGTGGGCCTTGGAAGAGCTGTTGAGGTAAAATAAAATAAACATAAAATGGATTATAATTCGAAATCTTAAAAAATAATAACATTCAGATACAATTAGTGGCTTTTAAACATATTAAAAGCTTTTACATAATGTATTAAATAACTGTTTAGTTCTACTCGATTTTTTCAGATAACTTAATTTTTCTTTAGGTTTGATAATTTTTGAAAATTATATACTTTTTAACAAGTATAATAGTAATAGTAATAATTTAGTAACAATGATAACAACTAATTAAATAAATAATTCCAATTGAAAATAATTTAATTAAAACAAATAAGTAGAAACTCCAAACACTTTCTTAAAAAAAATTTCACAGCATGAAAATTTAAATTAATATGATATAAACGGCTAATAACTTTAGCCTTTAGGGCCTTAAAAGCTCTAGATATTTGCAAATTTAATTATTTTTATAAAAATCTTTGTTAAGAGTTATTTTAGATATTTTGAACATTTTTTAAGACTTTTGAAAGTTGTAAATATGGTAGAAAAAAAAAAACAAAACTACAAAAATTAAAGTGTTATGTTTATATAACTATAATTTTTTTGGTGCTTAGTATTATTACAAACCCTTCGATTTTATTTCTTTTCATACCATATTATATTATATTATTTACTTTTTCTTAGGATGCCATTAAATCCACCAAGGCGGCACCTGCGCAATCGGGCGTCTTGGTCCATGGCGGCTCATCAGGATCTTCGGCCAACAGTTTGGGCAGCTATCAGCGTCCCAACTATGGCTACATATCCAGCACCACCTCCACCACCACACCCGCTCCCGTAAAGCCGTCTCTTCTGGACATTGTGGACTCGGGCGTGGGAAAACTGAATTACTTGCCACCCGAAGAAGCTGCCAAAATTGAGCCGCAATCACAACTCGGATTCGATCACTATCCGGATGAATTGCCTCGGGCCAGCGGTCAGCTTTCGTCGCCACTGCCAGCCACGCCCCTTAATCCGCTGGTGGATATTCACCCCAATGCTGAGCCTGTCCAGGATTTCGAACTGAATGCCATCAATGTGTACGATGCCGAGGCGGATCGCTCTTTTGGCCATGGACAGTTTGGTTCGGTTATAAGTTCCACCACGGCCAGACCACCTTCGCTGGACATGCTGCCTCCCTTGAGTGCCCACAGGCGACGCCTGCGTCCGCGTCCCACACCTGCTCCCATAGCCATTGTTTCCAGTACCCCAGCACCCATTTCTGGAGGGGATTTATATGGCTACTCCTCGCCGCAGCCCTTTGCCGCCCCTGCCCCCTATCAGTTTGCCCCGCCGGCCAGTTCCTCCAGCACCGGATACGGATACTATCCTCCGCCGCAGTCGCCACTGGAGGTCAACTCGCTGGAGGCGGCTCTGCTCCCGCCCCTGCCCTCCGCCCACGGCTACCGAAGGCGCCTCCGGCCAAGGCCAGTCCAGAGCAACCACCTGGAGGGATTGGCCGCCACCGAGTACGATGGCGTGGGCACCACGCGCAATGGCTTCCGCTACGTGCTGCCTAAGCAGTATCACGAGGAGGAGACCAATCCGGCGGATGGCAAGCGGGCGGGCAGCTTCGGCTACGTGGATCCCTTCGGCATCCGGCGGGTGGTCTACTACAATGCATCTCCTGGGCGGGGATTCGTCCATCGGAACAACAACCAGTTTGTGGGCGCCAATGGAGCGCCCTACGATGCTCCGGGTCCAGCGCAGCTGGTCAACGAATAGAGATTAGGGAACAGGATCATTGATGGAGGTTAGTGTGGGTCGATCTCTGGGGCGAACAGTTTTGGGGATCAAACAATCTGAAGATCTAGGGAAATTACCTTTGGAATCTTTAGGTTTAATATGATTTACTTTATCGAATTATTAGAAACTGAAAACATTGAAATATTCATTCCAGTCTTTCAAAAAGCTAATTATTTTAAATGCATGTAAATATTTAATATTTATTAGAAATTCCTGATGTTTTGAGATAGTGTAATTATTAAACTTAGGGTTTCGTTTACTTTTTAGCAGTTAATTAAAAATTGAACCAATTAAAATAACCATTGAAATCTTAAAGGCAATGAAATGATGTTCAAGATGTAATATTTAAAGTGGTTGTAAATATTCAACATTAATTAGAATTTTTTTATTCTCTGAGTTGTACCAATATTCTTTTTAGAAACATTATTACAAAATTTTAATATAAATATATATTAGTGGTTTCACATAATTTTAACAATTTATTAGAAATTGAAGAAATTACGAAAAAGCTATGAAATCTTTTAAGACAATGTGTCAGCGGCAATGAAATGACATCGGAAATTATTATTTATTTTTTTAAATGTATGTGAATATTTCGTGTTCATAAACAATCAAAGATGTTTTTAATACAAGACCTATAGTTTCATTAGAAAAGCTACTAGAACTACTCAAAAGATCTGTTAGAACTTGATCAGCTGTAGACCAGAGATCGACCCATGCTAATGCAGGTGCTGCACTTAACCCGACTCCCGACTCACTCAATGAGGCACCAAAACTAACCGTAGAACCTCAGCCAGGGGGAAGTCCCCCTCTTACGATTAACCTGTACATATCACCACGCTTAAAGCTTAACCTTCTCAAGGACCCACTTCTACCCTTTCTTTTCTGCACGCACACACAAAGAAAACGACATCTGTGTTAATTAATTTAATGCTTAATCACAACTAAATGTAACATTATTTATAAATCGAAACTATGTGCAATTAGCGCTTAGCATAGGTATTTTAGGGGTACTCACTGCCACACAAATGAAATTGTGCAAGTGATTGGGGAGAAATCGTTTCACGTATTAATCTTGCCATATTAACGAAAAGTAAATAATATATCAAAACCCTCTGTTCATCCCAAGAAACTCCCCCTTCGCCCCTTAGCGTAATTAAACCGTAATTAAACCGATTAAACGATAGCCTTTCTTGGCCAATAGCTGTTCATTTGGTAGGAATGAACACCCGTTGCCTGGAAATTTTAGCCAAGTAGTGCGAACAATTATTTTGTGTATTGTTAAGAAGTTTGAAAATAATAAAAATAATTATTTAAATGAAAAATACCTACATTTATGTATGTTATGATGTGTTATTTTATTAAAAATTGATTTTTAATACAAGTTCAAAGAAGTATGACAATTTTTTTCATTTTTTCTGGCCAAATACTGATTTTTTGATAGTTAAAAACAGTTGACAAACAAGAAATGCAGCCAACTTCGCCAAGTTGAAGATTATATATTCCAAACATGTAATATTCCTTAAAACAAGAATATTTCGATTTGTACTCATAATTTTCAGTGTAAAAGTCATCACGCTTTAGATTATTTTTTGGTCTCTGATCAGGTATTCATTTCCCTATAAAAGTTACAATTTAAAGCAGCCTGTGCGCAAAGCTTCAATTCGATGACACTGTTCGGTTTCGATACTCCATAATCACACCGATATTGTAGGGAATACAAATCCGATTGAAACCTTATCAGCGCGACACACATTACCCGGCGAATCTTATCGCGAAGAGATTCCCAAAACAAAGTAAAATAGTGAGTCAGTTGTGGAAAGAAAGTGGAGCGATGAAGAGCTTGATTTTACTGCCGGTGTTTCTTCTTGTGGGCAGTTTGTGCCCCTCGGAGGCGGCAAATATCCTGTGCCTGGTGAGCACCGCCAAGCACAATAATCCCGGCTGGTCGAAGCCCCTTTTTGATGCCTTGCTGGCCAAAGGTCATACCTTGCTGGTGATCAGTACCGCCCCTAATCCGGAACCGAAGAAGCAGGTGGATGGTCTGTTGTACTACCACCTGCCCAACGAATACGATGTGATGAAGAAGCACTTCATCCGCGAGGACACCAAGGAGTACCAGGAGATGGTGACCCTCAAGCAGCTGCTGGTGTGGTACGAGGTCCTTTTGGGCAGCTGTCGTGCCGTCCTCAACTCGAATGCCATGAATAGCATGATGCCCGAGTTGACCGCCCAACTGGCCGTGGAGTTTGATCTGATAATCACCGACATCACCCACGGAATGGAGTGCCTGATGGACGCGGTTCCCGTGTGGCGTTCCAAACCGATTCTCGGGCTGAGTGCCGGCAAACTCACCCCGGATCTGATCTCCCTGATCCAGGCGGAGAACACGATTAACCCGGCCAGGACACCACATTATATCAGCCAAGTGCCCAGGATGATGGGCTTCTGGAATCGACTACACAATCACATTATGTTCTATGCAGAGCCATTGTGAGTTCTTTATTTAATCCGATTATGTTATGTCTTTAAAGTTGTTGTTTTTATCGTGATTCCCAGAATTCGCTTCGTGATCGTTCGCCCAGTGCTCAATGGCCTGGTGACCACCGAAAATGCCTTTCCCACTTTACAACTGGTACTGCTTAACACACATCCAACCCTGGACTACGTTCAAAATCTTCCACCAGGCGTAATCGAAGTGGGTGGTCTGCACATCAAAAGCAAGGTCGATCCTCTGCCCACGTATATACAGGAATTCACTGAGAAATTCATCGATGGCATTGTATACATAAACATGCCCTATATTGAGTATATGAATGGCCAGGGAATTAAGGCTGTAACCGAGATGATACTTGACAATCCCAACTGTGGGTTCATTTGGAATATGGAGCAGCTGGAGCAGATGCCACCCGAGATTTCCAATTTAATAGCACTTCATGTGGATCAGTCACTGCAGCAGGATATATTGGGTAAGGCGTTGAAGGTTAACAATATTTTTGTAAGGATATAAAATAGTTTCTCTGTATAATGCATAGGCTTGCCATGTCTAAAGGGCTTCCTGAACCATGGTGATAGTTTCAGTCTGCAGGAGGCTGTTCATAATGGTGTGCCCGTGGTTGTGCTACCCCTCAAACTGGAGGAGTTCAATGTGAGTTAGCAAAGAAAAATCTAAACTATATACACTATTATATTATATATGCTGGTTTTCTGCAGAATGCCCAGCGTGTATTGGAACGCAAGTTAGGAGTGGTGGTTCAGGTCAGCGGATTTAATCAGAAGTCTCTGGCTACCGCTCTAAAGCAAGTCCTGAATGTCGAATCAATCAGCAGTGCCCTCTACCAGGCTCAGTTGAAATTCCGGACCCGTCCGCAGTCCCCTCTAGAATTGGCAGTATGGCATGCCGAGCAACTGATCGCCGAACCTCGTTTCTACAAGGATTTTGCCCAGACTGAGGCCCTGGCCCAGAACTTTATTGTGGCCCATTCTGTGGATGTGATAGTGATTCCAGTCCTTATCATCCTGGCTGTGGCCGTAAACGTAGGTCACTTGGTCATAGTCCTATTCACCAGGGGGTCCAAGGGTCAGCAGGATCCTATTGTGGATGAGGATTCCAAAAGTGAGGTGCCTAAAAAGCGCAAAAAGCTAAAGAAGATTTCCAAGAGTTGCGTACCAACGAATAATACACTTAAAGAATCTGCCACCGATTCTGTTAAAGATTTAAACGATGAGATATTCGAAAGGGAGAAGCAGCTTCTACTCCAAGAGGAAGAAAAGCCTTCGCTGGAGAAAAAAGAAGACTAAGGCAATTGATTTATATTTTCTCTATTTCCATGTAGAACACAATGCCAAAAAAAGACTGCCAATAAATAAAATTAAACAATCTCCACAACATTGACATATTCATTTGGCTTAACTCTTTTCGGTCATTTAACCTACTAAACTACATTTAAATTGTATGATATTTCTTGCGGGGCTTCCATATTCGGATAAAAGTCCATTAAAATGCTAATCGAATAATAAGTTGAGAAATCATGTAAGGCAAAACTTTATGCTTGCTCATCTCTATTCGTTGATATCTTAAATCTGTACCAACCAAGATTTTAAAGACTTTTAAGAGTTTATATATTTCATTAGTCAGTACAAAATCTTTTGGTATTTGCTTTTAAGTAGTTATGAGCTGATCGATTAATCATAAAAACTAATGTATTTTTATAAAACAAAAAAGCTGAGGTTTTTTTAAAACTTTTTACTTTTTACTGCTTAAGATATTTTTGATTTCGACTAAATTCTTTTTAAAACAAAGAATTTAATTTATTTAATATTTTGAACAAATATATCTTTAACATATACATTTTCTTAAACATCCCAAAAGTATACTATTCCATACACTTGATTCCTTTTGACTCTCTTAAATCGCAAAGAGTGAAAACTACCTAAGAGAACGGCATTTCAGGTTAGTCCATGGGATACAGATTCACCACAGGTAGGCACGATCTCCAGTCCCGAGTGCGTTTTACTGTCTTTTGCCAGAATGCTGAGCCAGCAATAAAAACCCTCGAGCCCACGTAGCCTTCAGTGCATTTATAGAATTTGCCGCGAAAAGAATATATAACCGAGAGAAAAAAAAATGCTGACCAAACTGTTGAAAATTAGCTGCACTTCGAGGCAGTGCACCTTTGCCAAGCCCTTTCAAGCCATTCCCGGACCAAGAGGACCTCTGGGATTGGGCAACCTCTACAACTACCTGCCCGGAATCGGATCCTATTCCTGGCTGAAGTTGCACCAAGCCGGCCAGCATAAGTACGAGAAATATGGTGCAATCGTCAAGGAGACTATAGTGCCCGGCCAGGATATAGTATGGCTTTACGATCCCCGGGATATCGCATCGCTGCTCAACGAGCGGGATTGCCCGCAGCGAAGGAGTCACCTGGCATTGGCCCAGTATCGTAAAAATCGACCGGATGTCTACAAGACCACCGGCTTGCTGCCCACCAATGGTCCCGATTGGTGGCGTCTGCGTGCCCAGCTGCAAAAGGAGCTGAGTGCCCCGAAAAGTGTGAGGAACTTTGTCTGCCAAGTGGATGGAGTGACCAAGGAGTTCCTCAGATTCCTACAAGAGTCGCGGGAGCGAGATGCCATCGATATGCTACCCAAACTCACCCGATTGAATTTGGAATGTGAGTACAGATCATCATCATCAAAATAAATGAAATATTCAAGCATGTATTTGAAAAGCAAATATTCGAATGTTGCAATTTCCCGTTCATTTAAATTTCTTGGACAAGGTTTTTTTTTAAAGTACCGTTCCCAACTTTATGATAATGGCACTATTTTAATTTACATATATTTGCAAATATGTTTACAACTATCTGGTGATTTAAAAATAGTGATTTTATAAAGGAATGAATTTATCAAAATTTGTTTAATAAATATTCTATTAGGTTTTTGTAATTCAAATTCAAACCAGTTGTTTCTATAAATACTGTTCGAGGATCAATGATAAAATCAGTTTAGTATTGTAAGTCCAAGTGCAAACATGTACTGCTATCTGGCGACCATCAATATATTAAATTGGCTCAGGATTCGTTGGTAAAGAAAGTAGTTTAAAGTTCTAAAAAGTATTTTAAAACTTTACGCTAGGGATTGTATAAATTTCTAAAAATATTTTTAACAAATGTCATATTTTAGTAACCTGCCTGCTAGTTTTTGGAGCCCGTCTGCAGTCGTTTTCTCCCGAGGAGCAAGATCATAGGTCTCGATCCACCCGCTTGATGGACGCAGCGGAGACCACCAATAGCTGCATCCTGCCCACCGATCAGGGTCTTCAACTATGGCGCTTCCTGGAGACCCCCAGCTATCGGAAACTGAGCCAGGCCCAATCCTACATGGAGGGAGTGGCCCTGGAACTGCTGGAGGAGAACATAAAGAATGGCTCAATGGGACCCTCACTGATCTCGGCTTACCTTAAGAATCCAGAGCTGGATCGCAGCGATGTGGTGGGCACAGCTGCCGATTTGCTCTTGGCTGGCATCGATACCACCTCCTATGCCTCGGCATTCCTGCTCTATCATGTGGCCCGGAATCCGGAGGTCCAGCAGCGACTCTACGAGGAGGCCAAAAGAGTGCTTCCCAATCCCAAGGAGCAGCTGTCTATGGATGCTCTCAGAACGGACATCACATATACGAGGGCTGTCCTCAAGGAATCCCTGCGCTTGAATCCCATCGCCGTGGGAGTGGGCAGAATACTTAACCAGGATGCGGTCTTCAGTGGTTACTTTGTGCCCAAGGGGGTAAGTTTTGCACTTACAGCAGATTAGTTACTCAATAATACACAAAATAGTTTGCATTTCAAAGGTGAAAATAAAGATAAAAATTCTTAAGTTTTAAAAAAAATAAGTTAAACTTTTTATCAGCAAATACTAATCAAATCCAAAGGTTTTTAAATTAATATATTAATTATAACATTTTGAATTCAATGCTCAGATATTTTTTTTACTGTTCCATTATTTTATCAGTGTATTTCTTATAATATTTAAATACAAAACTAATATAATAAATAATTCCTTGCCAGACCACTGTGGTAACCCAAAACATGGTGGCCTGCCGCCTGGAACAGCACTTCCGGGATCCGCTTCGCTTTCAGCCGGATCGGTGGCTCCAGCATCGGAGCGCCCTAAATCCCTACCTAGTTCTGCCCTTTGGCCATGGAATGCGGGCCTGCATTGCCCGTCGTTTGGCCGAGCAGAATATGCACATACTGCTCCTCAGGGTGAGAAATCAAAGACGGATCAACACTTGGCGGTGTGTAACTTATGCCACATTATTTATTCCATATTTAGCTGCTGCGTGAATACGAATTGATTTGGAGCGGATCTGAGGCAGAGCTGGGTGTCAAGACGCTGCTAATAAATAAACCTGATGCTCCAGTGCTGATTGAGCTGCGATCGCGTACCGCATAAGTTTTAGATATAATAGATAGCAGAGGAAAGAGACTGAGAGACAACAGACTTGTATCACTTTTAAATAATTCGTTTATTAATTATATTAAATTAGTTTATAATTATAGTAAGTGTAAATTATATATAACTAGACTTGCATTTAATGTGATTGAAAGGCTGCGGGTGTTTTGGTCTAAGTACTAAAGAGAACGACAAAAAGGCATTCATCGAAAATTCATCCAAATGGGGTATACTAGATAGGGCTGCCGAATACTTGAGCATGTGTCTTGGGGTGTCATCCCAAAAAAAGAATTTATAATTTGTTAACCAGATATTTTCCTTCGAGTATTTTGTGCTCTTTTGTTTGTATACACGTTTTGCAGTATAATGACAACCCATTCCGGGGCTTAGATGTGTAATTATGTAATGACTAAATATTCCAGTACAATGCTTAGTTGAAGATATACTCCTAATGCAGATCGTTACTATATATGGCTCTATAAAAGTGGTCCGACCAAGCCCCTTTGCTCCTGTTTTCCCCTCTTGCCCTAAGCTCAACTCGAGTGAAAACCATTCATATATAAACTATATAGACTATATAGACTACTACCTGTGTTTCGCTCTCGTCCAAGTTCAAGTTCAAGTCAAAAATATATATATTTATGTGTGTGGGGGCTATATACTGCTATATACTGATACTCGTACGATTCTAGTCTGATCTAACCTATAAGGACTTTGGTTGTTTGCCGCACTACACGCTAGGATGATTGGTGAAAAAATACATCTAGATATACACATACTTTGAACTCCACTTCTGCAATGTTCGAAAAATAAATGTTTGTGGGGCCTGTTTTGGGCTTTTAAATTCAGTAAATTCTTTCGATTTCAAAAATTTTTGTTTGAAAAACAAAGTTTTGTTACTGTTTTTAATACATCTTTGTGCCTAAATTATTTATGAATCTTTATAGATATAAAATATATCAAGTAAATGATTATCTTTGATTTGAAATCGAAATGAATTTAAAGAGAAAACCAAAACTGCCCTTGTATTCTTTGCTGATTTGTGAGAAGACTTTTCCAGGAAGCGATTCGAGTCTTCTGCCCTGTGGCTATCGTTGAATATGTGTTCGATGAAGGATGAGATATGAGTCCGGTTGCGAGTCCTGCTGCCAGCGCTCAGTTTATAGTTCCAGCAGCAGAACCTCCTCATGCTAGAGGATGTTGAGCAGGGAGGAGTCCATCATCCGATCGTCGTACAGGCTCAGGGTCTTGCTGGCCCTGGCCTTCCTCACGGATGGTGGCACATCGCCGGGCGTTTTCACCCGCTCGCTGGGATCCCTCAACCGCTCGCAGCTCCCCCGACCGCTGAAGACCTCGCGGAACACCTCCAGGCTGTGCTGGCGGCGCATCTGCTGCTCCGTGGGCGGCGGACCCTGACCCGTGCCGCCGCTGCTGGTGGTGGCGGTGGTGGCCATCAGGGAGTTGGTGCGCAGGTGGCCGGGTCTTCGCTTCGGAGCCGGACGGCTGAGGGTCTGCAGTTCGCTGCCATGGCTCTGGATGGAGTTGTTGTTGGTGCTGCCGTTGATGTGCTTGATCAGGCTGCTGGACAGCGAGCGGGGCACAATGTGGGCCGGAGTGCCCGTCCGCTGCTCGGCACTCCGCAGCTGAACCGTGGGCATGGGCTTGTCCGCCAGTCGTGGACTCAAGTCCAGGTTGTTGGGCCGCCGCAGGGCCGTCACCAGATTGGACTTCTCCTCGCCCAACTGCAACTGGCGGCACAGCTCCTCCGCATGCTCCTTGCGGAAGAGCTTCTTGTGGATCAAAGCCCTAACGCCATGCCATCCCCTTAGCTTGTGGTCCGTGTTCTGCTGCTTGGGAAATCCCTGACCCAAGTTGGAATTGCTATTCCCACTCGAGCTGACAATCGTGTTCTTCTGATGATGCTGCTGCTGCTGCTGCTGCTGCTGGTGGTTGTGATGGCTGGCTATCAGCTCCTCCACACTCACATCGTGCTCCAGGCAGGATAGAGAGTTCTCCTGCGGCTGTGTCTGGAAACTGTGCTTCTTGCTGCGCTCCACGAGCACGGGAGGAGTTCGCAGCGGCAGGGGAGCCAGGTTGCGTTCCTGGCAGGGATTCCGGCCCTGATACGGTTGCAATTGCTGTTGCGGGTAGCTCAGGTGGTTCTTTTCCCGCTCCAGGGCGGCCAGAGGCAACTGCTGATTGGGCGGTGGCTGTATGAGTCCGCTGGCATCCGAGCTCATCTGGTGATGCACTGCAGCCGCCGTTGTCGTTGTGGTTATGACATTATGGGTCTGTAAAGTATGTGATTTATTAGTAATTTGTAAGACATTTAAGACACATTTTTCCTACCTGTTCCGCATTGGTGGTGGCCACCAGATTGTTTGTGTTCAGCAATGGACTGGCGGGTTGAGCCTGGGCTCTTGGCCTCAGACCCGACATCTCCTGCATCCGCTCCTCGGCACACAACGAGGTCAACCTGGCATCCGCATCATGGTCCCAACAGTCCTCGCAGGTATCACGCACCACTTTGGCGGCTGCACCACCGCCCCAGCCAGCGGGAAACAGAGGACGCGCCTTGTGCCGCACCACCAGTGCCTGCATCTGGTCGAAACTGGGATGGGAGCCCACCTCCTGCTCATAGGGCGCCTTGTACGGTGGCGTCGTTTGCCCGGGGGCATAGAAATCCGAGCAGCGGGTCGAAACCTCCCAGAGCACCAGGCCCAGGGCATAAACATCCATTTGTTTCAGTGATGTCTCGCAATCTCGTAGATTTACAGCTCCCTCCAGCAATTCGGGAGCCATGTAGCGCAGGGTGCCCACTTCATTGATGCTCTTCGTCTCGGCCATGGCCACCTCGCCCTTGTACTCGTACTTGGAACCAAACACCTTCAGGGCAAAGCCAAAGTCTGCAATGCAACAGCTGAGATCCGCCTGGACGAGCACATTTCGGGTATTGATGTCGCGATGGGCCACACATGGCTTGTGCTGATCCCCCAGCCGGAGTTCCGTGTGCAGATGGGAAATACCACGCGTAATGGATCGCAGCATGCCACAGCATTGGCTGAAGGTCAAGGTGTTGGCTATCAGCCAATCCTGGAGGCATCCCAGGGGAGCCAGGGAAAGTACCAGCTGGTATTCCATCCGTCCGTCCATTGTGCAGCGCTCATCGTAGCCTGTAAGGTGGATTAAGCATGACATTATAAATTATACATAATTTATAAGTATTCTTAACTAAAAAAAAAACCCCAGGACCAATTAACATACCAAAATAACTCAATAACGCTGGACATTCCATCAGAGGCAGTGCGTAGATGTTCCTCTCGTTCACATAGTACTGGTGATGCTCCTCGGGATAGATCTTGACTGCCACCTCCTGATCGTGGAGCAGTCCCTTCATCACAGTGCCATACTTGCCACTGCCCAGCATGCCGATCAAATTCATGTTGTCCACATTGCGAAGATTGGAGCTGTAGCCAGGGCCCGATGGCGCCAGAGGCGACTCCTCCGGCTCCGGTTTCTCCTTGGCTGTCCGGCAGTACTGCACGGCCAGGAAGATGCCAATCATGAGGGCTGTGAGGACGCCGGCCAAACCCAGCATTGTGCTGGCCAAAAAGGATTGATGCTGCTTGGCAGTGGCCCGATTTGTAATCGAGTTCCTTGCATCATTGGAGCCCAGTTCCAGGGGAGCAGGTTCCACCACGGCGTACTGGGCATTGCACACATCCCCCGAACAGCAGCAGTAGTACAACGAACTGGTGGAAGTGGTGGGTGCCGAACTAGTGCACTCCGACTGGCTGCAGATCGAGGGACGATCTGTATTGTCCTTCCAGCAACCTGAGAAAAAGGGATTCACACCCAGGAATAAGTATCTAAATTATGATTTAATAAAATCCCTAAAACTCACCCTGCTTGACAACTCTGGTGCCATTGGGCGACTGGTTCCAGAGGGTAAAGCAAAAGGTATAGCCATCGGAGCAGGTGCGTCTATGTGGTTCGCTGGGCACCGGAGTGGACTCAATCTGCTGCTCCTGCACTTCGCCACTCGAGTCCTGATCATCATCATCATGCAGGTAGTTGTCATTCTCCTGGAAGCTCATACAGCTATACTGGCGACTGGGAACAGGTGCTAATACAAATACAAATACAATTTGATTCATAAATATTCCATAGATAAGCATAGTCTAAGAAGTACTCACATCCTCTGCCCAGTGAGATCAGGGCCAAAAGTAGCCAAGGCCAGCTATAGATAAACCAATTCATGTCTGGAATTCTTCAATAGACGAACTTCTAGGTGATATTAACTGGCTCACTTTGATTGCCCAACTGCTACCCAATGTTACGGCATTTTGTACAACCTGAAATTGCTAAAAGATCGTAAATGTTTATAAATCTTGGACTTCTTGCCTTCTTAATGAATAGCAAGTATTATCAATAGTCTGCGACACACTCGTCATTACTCTCACGTTCTGTTTGCGAATCAATAGGCGATGATGACAATTCGCAAGCTCAGCGACTTTATCAACTGCCACAACTGCCGACGATAATGGCCAGACCCAAATACTCGCACAATTCCACCAACACCAACCCCAACCCCAAAAACGAACGGAACCGATCACGAAGTGTCTCCGTCGAAGTCTCTATGGATCGCAGGGAGTCGGGGGAACTACGGGGAATAATATGGGGAAGCTACGAGCACCCACCCACTCCAAGTCTCCGGGGAACTGTTGCACTTTGGAACCCATTTGGAACCAGGCGCCGCCAGAATAAGCAAATTCAATTCAGTTGTGGTTCGAGTGCAACCAAGAGGATCTCGACTGGGGAATACTCTTGTCAAGTAGAACAAAAATGGAGTGGATAATTTTATATTTTATTTTAAAATATAATATAAATTAATAATCATCTCCAGCAGTATTAAAGTATCTGTTGTAATTTAGACTAACTTTAACTTATTCTACACATCACTCTATACCCAATATACCCCTCAAGTAAGAGGTATTTGAACACGCATTTCCTAAGCCTCTCCTCCTCCAACGTTTCCCCTTGAAAGCTGATTAGAAAATTTTGCCAGCATTAATTATGTGTCTGGGTTGAACTTATTACGCTCTATAGGGTACGTACGTCAGTGTAAAGGCCTCATACACAAACATATATATATATGTTTATACCTAGCTAGTGAATTTGCATTTGCGATTTTTGGGTTAATTGTGTGTGACGAGGCATGAAATTTAAACCAAGATAAGCATTTTATCAGACAAGCCAGGATACACTTATCACACGATAATATAATCTGCGTGTGCTAGCTACAACACTTATTTATGGCGTTTTCAATTCATGAAATAATTTTTTTTTATGAATTAAGAATGAAAGAAAAAGGGTGTATAAGCTCCTCTTATCTCACACTTTTGCTTTTTATTGATAACGTTTTCTACTAGAGATGGGTCGAAAAGTGATTATTAATTCTAGGACCGAATACTTTTCCCATACAAAAAAAAGCAAAGAAAACATATTTCTTTCACAGCTAAATTGAAGTAGTCCTTGTGTAATTTATAAAATTTGGACATTGGATGCTTAACATAATAGTGATAGTAATATTATAAATTTTGAACCACTTATTTATTTATACTTTTGAAAACAAAACATAAAGGTTTCATAACGTTAAAGAAAAAATAACATTAGTTTTTTATATTTAATTATATTGTTAAATCGTTAAAGAGTTGCCAAAGTCTTAATTACAAGTACACTTGTAACCCATGTCATGGGTTTTTGTAAGTATCATTTTTATTTCGTTTTTCGTTTCGTTTACTCAAGTATAAGCGTCTTGCTTAAAAAAAACAAAGATTGCCCTATTTCAATATGAATGGCATTGTGTGGTGGCTTTTAATTTGGACCTGGGTGCCTGTGATTGTTATTTTCTACATTTACAAGCAGATGTATCCTCGTGCTAGCAAGAAACAGGACATCGCAGGCGATTCTAACGATGAGTCGCCACTTGACAACCCACAGAAAAATTTGGAATCGAATTTTGTATTTCCAGAAGTGGATAAAACCGTTACAGATCACGATTTGCGTGCGATGCAGATCGGGGTTGTCTTGCGAGGGATAAACAGGTAACTAGAGATTCTCGACCAGAAGTGCATGCCAAGGAGCACCGAAGAGCGCCTTAAAACAATGCAAAAGCGGAAGCTGCGTCGCAGGCTGCGATCCCTGCGAAACAGTTCCCAATACGATAAATGATGCACTAGCTTCAATACAACTACACACCTTCATGGATTTCATAATACTCAAATTTATTCCACCAATATAATTTTTAAGGGGCGCCATCTCTGCTCCCTCCGCCCCTCAACTTTTGTTTCTGTTTTCTTCGCCTTTCTCCACTTTTGGCACATGCGCAGAAGAGAGTCCGAGAAGAAAGAGAGCGGTGACTCTGTCGCGCCAAAACAGGTTCTACTGACGCTGTCTCAAGTGCTCCGCAGATGGGGGGCGAACCGCAGGGCAGGGGGAGAGGGACCCGCCGGGCGCTCTCGCACGATAGCCAACGGCGCCAGTTAATTGCAAATACTGCTTGATACCCTACATGTGGTAGGGCATAGCTGAAAGACCAGCAAGCCCAAGTATAAACATTTTAATAATTTATTTATTTATTTTCTGAATGGCTGGAAATAGTGTGCAAGGAATGAAATATTACAACATTGCGTGTTGAAGAACTTGAAAACACTAAACAACATTTACATATAACAAAAATAGTCGATTTCGAAAATAGAAACAAAATTAAAGAGCATTCTACATCGCTGCTTCAATATTTTTGCGAAATTAAAAAAAAAATCAAATTATTACTAAAATGTAGAATTTTGGTTGTATTATTTACTTTCTGGCAATATAACCAAATAACTACCTAACAAAGTTATAAAGTTAAAATAAAATAAACGCACCCAACACTCAAATCAATTTTTGAAGAACGCTTCTAATTAAATCAATTCGTATAGGGCATGGAAATGTCATCGAAACTCATTTTCCTCTTTCGCTGTTGGTGCTTTGTGTTCCCTTGCATTTGTTGTTGGCCTTTGGGGCCTGATTAACTTTTTGCGTGCTGCGTGTGCATTTGTCCATGTCCCCATACCCATCCCCATTCCCATTCCCATCCCTACAAGAATGCCAACTGCAGCCCAAGCGATTCGGGATTCATCTTCGTTCTACAGCTGCATTTGGAAAAACTGCGACATTCGCAAAAAAAAAAAAAGATGTAGAAAATCAATGCAAAAACACAAAAGTGCAAGCAGACGGGTAACAGCAAGAACAACAATGGTGAAGGGAATGTGAATGGGAATGGGCTCGGAGGTCTCTTGTTGACTTTTTTGTGCACAAGGAAAAAATTGGGGGAGTTTTGATGACGAGCTTATAATTTATCATTTCAAAAGTTATTTTGTTTACTTTATTTTTTGTACATACAAGGCCTTAGGATCATGGGATATTATTAAATGGAGACCAGCAATTTATTGACATAATAATAAACAAGTTTCATTATAAATTGGATCCTTAACAATGACCAAATTGAATCTATATGGACAGAAAAACTTTAGAAGCAACTAGAGACTTATTTAATCGTCTAATACGATCCGAAGGATTGAATTTTGATTTCTTTTCTACCCCAGAAAAGTGCTTAATGTTTTTTTTAGTGCATGTCGACTGTGTGCAGACAGAGTTTTCTGCCAGGGTGGGTGGCCCACCGTCTGCCCTTCTGCTAGCCTGCGTATTTGTGTGTGTGTACTTGCGCAGAGGGGAGTAAAAAATTGATTTTTCCAAGACATTTTCCAGCGTTGTTTGCGGAAACATTTGCACTAATATGCACTTTTTTGGACAGCTTTTAAATACACACTTACACTTAATTCAGGGCATTTTCAGCACTGCACTTGCAGTTTAATTCTGTTACTTATTTTTTAAAACACACAGAAAAAAGTTGCACACTCGCCGGAAAATTTATTATTGGGGCACCGGCGCCAGTCGCGTCTGCTCTTTTTTATATTTCTCTGTTTTTTTTTTTTGTGTGGCTTTTTTATGGCACTTTAAACAAGTTTGCACGATAGGCGGGCCACTGCTTTTGCCGTTTTGCCGTTTGATTTTTCGCCACCTTCGCCCGCCGACTTTCGAGAAATGAATGCGATTTTGGTTTCGGTGCTCTCTCTTCTCTGCTCTGCTCTCTTCCTTTCTGCTCCACTGCGACGCCGACTGCGCTGCTGGCGCTCAATTTGGGGCTGATGAAGAAGCAGTGGCATGCGTGTATTTACGAAGCTACATGGAATGGAGGAGAGAGCGATTGGAGCAAGAGAGTAGAGCAGCTGAAAGAGAGGAAGCAAAGCAGAGGCAGCGGGAGAGCCAGCTTCGAGCACTTGTTGAGCTTATTAACTTATTAAAGTGCACTGAGAACAATAATAATATTACGTATACGCTTCAATAAACTAAAAAGTATGCTTCAAAAATAAGAATTGATTTTAAAATTATTTTTGAAATGATATTTTCTATTTTTTTTTTTTTAATATATAACATACGTAATTAAACATTTTGTATCTATCTTATTAGCTTTAAAATAAGCCCAAGAAATTTTATAATCTGCTTTAAAATTTCTTTATTCAAGGAGACTCATTATACAAAAAACCTACTCCGGCACAGGATGGGCGGGTATTACTTGTCCCACACACTCCCCAAATCCAATTCGCAGTCCGTTCTTCTCGCAATGACCACGGATGATGACCTCGTCGAAGTCCTGGAGGAACTTCCTCGTCTTGCCACCCGGAAGCTCCACAGTTTTGGTGCCCTTCCAGCAGAGCTCTAGAAGTGATCCATAAGAGTCTGGGGTCTCGCCGGAGATTGTTCCCGATGCCATCAAATCACCTGGACGCAGATTGCAACCGGTGACAGTATGATGAGCGATTTGCTGAAGTGGCGTCCAGTAAAGATGCTTGAAGTTGGACTTTGAGATGAGCGATTCGTTCTGGTCGGAAGCTGAAAGGGATCTTTATTCGAAAAAATCCTTTCAATTACTGTTCTCCGACTTACGTTTCAAAGAAACCTCCAGATTGATATCAAAGTTGAATGGAATGCTCTGGCGCAGATAGGGCAGAACCTCGGGATCCTGGGGGAAGTTGTCCAGTAGGAAAGGTTTCAGGGCAGCTGTAGGCACCACCCAGGGTGAGATGGTGGTTCCCAGATTCTTGGCTGTGAAGGGACCCAACGGAACATACTCCCACTTCTGGATGTCCCTGGCACTCCAATCGTTCATCAATGTGAAGCCAAAAACATTCTTCCAGGCCTCATCGACGCGAATGGGTTCTCCCATCTGATTGCCTTTACCTCCGATAAAGAAGGCCATCTCCAACTCGAAGTCCAGCAGTCTGCAGGCTCCAAAGACTGGCTTCTCCGCTCCCTCGGGCAGAGTTTGTCCCAGTGGACGACGGATGGGAGTTCCGGAAACGACCACGGAACTAGCACGACCATGATAACCCACCGGCAGATGACGCCAGTTGGGCATGAGGGCATTGTCCGGTCCTCGGAACATGATGCCCACATTGGTGGCATGATGGATGGACGAGTAAAAGTCCGTATAGTCACCAATCTGAGCCGGCAAATGCAGTTTAATCTCCGTTTGAGGTACAATGGCACTAAAATGACAGGTGAAATATAAATTATACTATTACATTTCATAGCCCAAAAAACCAAACTCACACCGCCTTCAAGTCCACATTCTGATCCAATTCGGAACCCTGGGTTAAAAGCTTCTGAGTCTGTGTCCTCACCACATCCCAAGCTTCAAAGTCCAGTCCCATAAGCTCATTCAATGTTTCTGCCTGCAGACTTTTCTGAACTTGGAAAGGATACAGCTGGGAGACAGCTTTCAGGTCCAGGACATGCTCTCCAATGGCCACACAAAGACGGTGAACTTTCTATGGGTGGTGACAAGAAAAACACCATTTACGATATACAGATACGATATGGTATGATATGGGGGCCTTATCAGAGCTGGTTGCTGGGTTATTAAAGATTGGATTAGCATATTGTTTTTGTAAACAAACTAGTTTGTGTTGGATGATGTATGCAAATGCTATGCCCCAAAGCGGTTTCTGATCTAGAGTTGATTTCTAGAACATGTGAAACGATTGCCAAGTCACATGGAATGTAATACAAGTCAAGAAAAACTTAGATTCTATCAAATTTAGTTTAAATATTTTTAAGCCTATAGTTTCTTCTATTACTGTATGTTGTACGAAAACAAAAAGCTCATTTTTAACACTCTTGACAGTTTATTTGACATCATATTCACTCACATTGTTCTCGGTTGAGAAGACAGCATAGGGCAGATTTTCCAGGGGAAAATCACTTCCCGCCGGCACTGGCACAAAACTCTGGGACATTTTAAAAGCACTCAAAGTGAACAACTTGGGCAGGTGGGTGCGAATCAATAAACTAACGCAGAGAACCGAAAAAAGTGTGCGCAGAGCCAGAGTGAGCTAGATAACAACTGAGGGGTTTCCACACCGCGATCCGCTTTATATAGCTTCTCCAGACCCCAAGATCTCTCACTTCTCTTAGCGAAACCAAGCCCCCAAAGCAAAAGAGCTTTTGAAACCTTATAAAGAGAAACACACAGATTGCGCTTTGGTTACTTTTATTTACCCATATGTTTATATATATAATATATTCATTTGCTTTTATATAGATGTTGGAATAATTCTTGTTCTGGTTTTGATTTGGATCTCTGCAAATACATATACATTAATTTATACATACATAAAATGAGCGTGATGCTGGATAAACTTAGATAACACGCTTTAAAATACAATATATGTTTAATTTATATTTATACCATTAATCTTTTATTTTTGCTGAATTGACAAACGAGTTTTGTGCACAGGTAGAATGTAATATGTCTGATTGTGTTCTTCTGATTGGGGGGATCTTTCCATTCCAACCTGGGCCAACAACCGAATCGTTCTTAACTGAAAACAGAATCTTCCAACATTTGTAATTGAGTTTTAATTGACACCGGACATTCATATAATATATATAGGTCAGCCATTTGCTGGAAACTAAACTCCAACTAATTCGATTATACGTATTCACGTCTCTATATATAGCACAGTTCGATACATGGACTAAATGGGATCTGGAGCTCAGATCCCCATATCTTTGGTTTTGTCTATACAATTAACAAGCACAGGTCTCTTTCGATCTCGTTTTTATAAAGGTACGCATGGCCATAGATATATGAAAACATTTACTATTATTTCCACTATTTGCAAACAAAGCGAAAATCAACGAATTGAACTAAAGTCCTCGAATCTCTTTCATCTTCTCCTGATATGTTAAGATAGCGTTCCAACAATAGACACTGTATATATCGTATATATTTCGTAGTTTTATTGAGTTTGGGGCTGGGACTGTTCCGTGTTTTCTGGTGGTGCGTGTGTGGAGCGGTGGCTTCTATGCTCTGAATTCTCTATCATTATTTGCGGTATACATATAGATATTCAAATATTACTTATAGACTCTTCTCTGTGTCCTTCGATTTGGATATAGTTGCCAACGAACGGAAATGAAACGCCTCGATTATACAATACATAGTTTTCATATTTTTTTGTCAACTCCGGGACGAACGGATAACGACGGTTAACGAATAACGGTTAACGGATAACGGGATGAGAAATCGTAAAGGAACATCTAGCAACACGTTATAGATACAAACAAATGTACATTCAACATTGAACTCTGATGATAAGCGGGATCTCTGCCATCCCCGTCTCTTAACTTTCCGGGTCTTTCATTGCGGTCTCCTGATATGCTTTTACCTTGCGATACTTCTTGGTTGTGCCACGTGTCATTACCAATCCAATGCAAACCGCACTGAAACCCCTTACAAGTCGTCGCCCAGACGATGGATCTCATCCAGCATAAAGTCCACATCCGCCTCGTTGACCGCCGCCGATGAGATGATCGAGCGGAAGAAATTGGGTCGCCGATCGTCGGGCTGATAGCCCACCATCAGCGTGCCCTTCTGCATCATGCGGCCCTTGATGATGGGGCAGATCTGCAAGGATAATACAGAAGTATTAGGAAAAAGTTTAGAACAAGCCATTGTTAGTATAATATTAAGATTATACTTCGAAACTTTATATCTTTATTATCAAATTGCCAATTTATTATTATATTTTTTAAATGCTATTATTGGTTATAATAAAAGCACAAGTTTGATTGATCTTTCTACTTGAATGTATTTTTTGCTCAGAACGGTAAATTCTCAATTTTTTAGTAGAATTTATTGATCAAAGGTAAGATACATTTTTATGAGTAAATAAAATAAAAACAAAATAATTCAAAACATAAGTATTTAAATCTATGAAACTTAAAACGAAATGGATTAAATGCTATCATTCGTTAAAATAAAATTCTTTTGATTTTACTATTCATTTTTTTTCTCAGAAGATTCCTTAAAATATTTGTCTTACCTTTCCCAGCTCCACCTCCTTCTTGGCGTCGTGTGGTACTCCTCTCAGCCGCTTGGGCACATACCAGAATGAGACATTGACGCACTCCGGCTCGAGGATGAGGTGGAAGCGATCGGACTGCTCCCGGATGCGCTTCAGCTGGTACTGGACCAGCTCCATGAGGCGGTCCTGCTGCTGCTCGAAGCCCTCGGTGCCCTTGGCCCGCCACTGGAGCCACAGCTTGAAGATGTCGTTGTGGCGGCCGCACTGGATCACCTTGTCCCCGGTGTCGTAGCTAATGTCGTACTGCTTGTCGGTCATGAACAGATACTCCGCCGACATCTGGTTGCAGCTGATGAGGAGACCCTGCGGAATAAGGACATCGACATCGATTCGGGATGAAATCTCTCACTCTTTCTCTATAGCTCGATAGCTGTATAGCACTGTCCATAAGTCAAGTTGAAATTTTAATTAAAATTCCGCCTGCCAAAAGACGCAACTGTGACCGATGGTAACATATTGCACGGGATGTAAAAAAGTCAGGGTGACTCAGCCAAATGCGGCCCATGCTCGTCAAAGATTTCATTACGCATTGTGTGTGCGACTACGACGGGGCTACGACTACCCTTGGCCATTTTGCTCCTGTTTGGCAGGACGAACAACAAGGAATTGTTCGGAGTACAATTGGAATTCTTTACACAAACATTGTTCGATGTGCATCCAGAAGAATGTTGGGCAAACCCAGGGGTAAACAGGGCAGTGGAAAAGGAATTTAAACCATGGGGTTGGGATAGAGGTATGCCTCGAATTTGTTTCACTTGGTTGCAGGATGGCAGTGGTGGAGCGATGAACTTTTAACTTCCATGACAGGCTGGCCTTTTATTTTAACTTTGAACTTGCAGAATCCATATTCGTTTACCACTTGCCAGATACTAAGTTGAACAATTGTGAGCTGCCAACAAATTAAACAAAATGTAGGGTCTGCCAACCACAAATTTACAACAGAAATATTTCAGTGGCATTCAATCCTTTTAAAATTTATGTAACGTTAATAACAAAAAACCTTTAAAACCTAAAGCCCATGTTGAATATTAAAAAAAATTATATTAAAATACTTATTTTCTCAAATGCCAACTAAATGTTAAATATTAAAAAAAATCCTTATTACGAACATATACAGATTTGAACAGAAAAAAATGATTTTTCCTCTATTGCAAACTAAAAGCAGAATATATTAAGCTAAAAAAAATTTTTTTGAAAGTTTAAAGAACTAAACTTAAAATATGTTCGAAATAGAAAATTGGCAAAACTTTAATGGTTTGTGTAAGGCCTGTAGTCCCTACACACTTTAGATTTTCTTTGAGTAAGAATATAGTGTCCTGACTTCTTTGAACATTTTCTTAAACTGATTATAATATTTTTTGTATTTTTCTATAGATAGCTATACTTACATCCTCCTTGAAATGAATCGTGGAGCATTGGAGCAGGGCTCCCATGAGCTTGTGGGGATTCCAGGTGACCGAATCGGCGCTGCAAGAGTCAAATCATAGCGTTAAATGGACATTCAATTACGAATTACAAACAATTAACACTAATCTGCCGCAGTGCGGTGCAAGCCCCGTCCCCTTAAAAACATTAAATCCAACCCCCGCTGTGTGACAAGAGCTGAAAAAAGAGGGAGGAATATAAGGAAGGTCCTGGCAAGTGCCATAAATTGTGGCAATTTCAGGCCGCAGCACTTTAATTGAATTCAAAAGAGCGGCGAGGACAACCCCCGTGGGCCGTCGGAGGGTTGACAGTTAAACATCCCTGGGGGAGCTATTTACAGTTATGTGGGCGCAGTGTGTGTGTGAGTGAGAGTGTCCTTGAGAGTGTGCGTGAGTGGGTGTCTATAAACATGATCCTTATGGAGTGCCTGGAAGTATGCTTCACTTTTTTATACACCGTGTTTGCTTTGGGAAAAGGGGTATATTGATTGGATAGAAATCACACTTTTGACGGGGTATTGTTTATAAATTATTGCAAAAGAAACCAACAAATTATCTCATATATATATATATTAATGACAATAACTAAATAATTTCAAACAAATCTAATAAATATTTTATTAACTAAAAGACTCTATATAAAAATATGTTGAAACACATTTCTTCAAAGTGTAGTTATGTTTTCAGTCCATTTACTAAATACTTTTGAATTATTTACGTATTTTTATCTTATCTTGGCTTTCTTTTATCTTATTTAAGTAGAAAAAAAATAGTTTTTTTAATTATTTAAATTTAAATATTTTTTATAAAATAAAATAACATTTTGAAAAGAAAACAAAAATATTAAAATTAAACTTAACAAAATTTTAATTCGTGTTTTAGTGGGGTATCTTATAGTCTACACCTTTTTCTCATCTAATGCGTATTTGATTGAGCAGCGGCATGTGAAGTTAAACTTTTAAGATGAGATTTTGGTTCGATTGTTTTAAGTTTGCTTCCGAAAACGAAACTCAGCGGATTTAAGAGCCTCTGGCGAAACCCCCATCGAAGTACCATTAATCAGAGTTGCGTAAGCCGTCGAAGGCCGCAAAATGTCAGCTGTATGGGCATTTTAATGATTAATTCGCGCTGAGAGCCTTTCAATTAAGGACCTCGATTTGCATGCCACAGCAATTCGTGGCTTAGGATCCATTCAAACTAATTGAAGGCGAACGGCTGGGTGATGGATGGATATCCGGATATCCAGCCATGGAGGGCAATCAATTTGAAAGTGTTTATGGAGTCTGCTGCTTGACCGCAAGCTGTCGATACTGCGACAGCTGCACTTGCCGCATTTGCCTAAGCTTCCTGAAGACAGAGCGGAATTAAAGATGTGGATATGGACTGGAGATGGAGATGGAGCAAAGTGCATTTCAGGTTGCGACTTTAAAATTAAAAATTCCTCAACCGGGGATGAATCCGTATTCCTGACTTGCCCTCTCATTCATTGTTTGGCGTAATTGTTGTGTAAGTAATGCCCATCCAAAACACCCCTCTGGACTAGATGGATGGCTTCTGGAAGGGGCCACAGTAGAAATCCACTTTGTTCATTTGTTTGTTCGGGCCAAAATGCACTCGGCTTGTGCCTTGTAATCCCTGTAAGCTCTGAACACCTGATGGAGGCACTAAATGACAAATTGAGATTTTTCCCACATGTTCAACTCGAATCGGTTTTCCAAGAGGGAGGGTGACTGAGCAATGCGGGCCATTTGGGAGCATTTAGATTTAAATTTACCCAACCCAAAACGGCTAGAGATTTCAATTTTTGTTTTGACTGGCCGGAAGATGAGGGCGCCCAAGGCACAAAGTTCATGTCAAGAACGATGATGAATGAGAGCAACAATTGCTTGCGACAAAAGATAAGGTTTTCGAAGGGGTTTTTAAAGCACTTCAGAAGAACTCAAAGAAACTGCGAGGAATTGATAACTTAAGGGAATACTCTTTTTCTTATAAAGGCCATAAAAGCTAAGAATACACTTTAACTTAGAAAAAAAATATTAAAAAATTATGTTTATAAAGTTCACCTACCAAAAAAATGTATATATTTTGTTTTCTTAATTTCAAATACTTGCCAAAAATGTTTAAAGTATTTTAATAAAAAACTTTGCCATATTTTGACTTATTTTTACTTTAGAAAATTATACAAATATATATTTTACCAAAATTTAAATGAATACATTTTAAAATGTTTTTGCCAATAGAATTCCCTATGAAATAAAATCTTAAAATCTCCATATATAAAATAGTAAATAAAAAATATACTCTGTAACTTACCGTTCAACACCAGAGAATCTTGGATGACGATGCTTGCGCGACATCAACAAACCACCGCCCCAAGCAGCCTGCAAAGAAATCCAGAATAAAATTATTATATCTTTAGATCAATATCATAAATTTAAAATTTAATAAACTATACATTTTTTGAATGTTCTAAATCTTTTTCTATTTTTTCGAAGATACTCACATCAACGTGCATCCAGCAGTTGTACCTCTGGCAGATATCTGCAATCGTGTTGATATCATCGAAGGCTCCAAGGACCGTGGTGCCGGCAGTGGCGTTGACAAAGAAGGGGATGTCACCCTTGGCCTTGCGCTCCAGGATCAGACGCTCCAGCTCCGAGGTGATCATCTTGCCGTGCTCGTCCGAGGGCACAACAATGCAGTGATCGGTTCCCAGTCCGCAGACGGCAGCACAGGACTTAATCGAGTAATGGCACTGATCCGAGGTGAACATCACCAGGGTGCCGGGCAATCCCACCGAGCCGTGCTCCTTGTAGTTGGGGAACATCTTGTGGCGCGCCGCCAAGAAGGCATACAGGTTGGAGATGGAACCTCCGGGGGCCAGAATGGAGTCGCCGCCCGACCAGCCGATGATCTCGCGCATCTTGGTCAGCACCACATTCTCCATCAGGATGAAAACGGGCGCAATCTCGTAGGTGAACATGTTGGTATTGGCCGTGGCCGTCAGCCACTCGCCGGCCATCGAGATCAGGTCCAGACCATTGGACAGTTGGTTGAAAAAGTGGGGATGTCCTAAAAATTGCAATGAAAATTTAAATATAAAGTTGTAAGTCCTAAACCGCTTTTTAAGATTAAGAGGGCTTTAAGTTAATGACTAATGTTTATATAATTTCCTTTTAAAATATTGAAACCCATTTAAAATACTGAAAGTAAAACCCAAGGATGTTATATAATTAAAACGTATTGGTATCAGCCAACCTTTTTTTAACGAAGTTGTGGTTTCCATAATAGTTAAAAATTTATTTTATAATACAACATGTTTCTAAGATTTCTGTTAAGCAGTTGGACAGTTAAGATACATACACGAAATTCTGATTTAAGTTCTATAAAAATATAATTATTAAATTTTTGTTTCTTGTTCATTTCTTTTTAGCCATATAGTAATTGAAAATTCCTCAAGTTTATTTGCAGCATTTTTGTAGTTTTCTTCTACAAACCCCTCTTTCAAAGTAAAGCTCCTCTTTTTAATTAACACTTTTGAGACGGAACCAATACTTGTGACATTCTGTACGTGCTTGCCTAATGTAGCTGAAAATGCTTTCCATTTAGCAACGGCTGTCTCTCCAAGTCACTGGGACTTTTCTCGCTTTTCTGAGTTTTTCTAAGCTGACAGCAGATGTGTCTGACGGCAGCTGTGCTTCTTTCGCCCATCAACCTCCATCCCGCAGCTTTCTGTCAGTGTTTTTGTTTTTATTAAAAATATATTTTCGAGGGCAGTGGCAACTGAAACAAAGACCGAACCAAAACACGGCTGACTGGCCTCGAAGGGAAAATGTATAGGAATAAAGGGAGGACGAAGAAAGACGGCCGGAAGTGCATATGTTCAAGGGCAGACGGTACAAGGTCCTGTTGGCCAATCGATGGAGGATAGTCTGCTCTGAAATTCCGTATCCCTTGCTCAACAAGTTTAGCCCTGTAATCCTTGAGCCCTTGCTCCTGCTGAGCTCTATAAATTGCTCATTTATTGTAGCTAATTGCGACTTGCCGAGCTTCGATTTTTGGGGTGCTATCTGTGGAGACTGGGCCAAAACTCCCACGAAGAATCACAAAATGCTTTCAGTCACCATCAGGAAGCTGTCCAACTCCTCGAATTTTGTACATTTCCCCTCCCTGTTCCACTTTGAACCCTTCGGCGTCTGTCAGTTCACATCTTGAGTGCCATAAGTCGTGTGATTAAAATCCCATTGCCCACAAGGCTAAATCCACCCACAGATATAAAATACATATGCACGGAGAGAAATCTTTGTGCATTAAATGATACTGTTCATATAAGCTTTTTAGTACTAAACATAGAAAATTTAGTTTCAAATTTAATAACGGAATTCACTGATAAAAAAATGTAAAAGTAAAAGTAAATATCTGACTACTGAATTCAAATTTGTATATTAAAAATTTAAATTAAATATTAAATCATACATATTAAATACAATGCATATCAAATTGCATGATTTAATATTGAAATATTTTTAATAATGTGCAAAATATTGTATTTAAAATAGTTCCTATGTGACTTAGGTGCATTTTATTTTAGTTAAAAATTGTATTATTTTCAGTTATCAAGATCAGTTTCGAAAATAGTCAAACAAAATTGTTAAAAAAATGTTAATATTTTCATATTTAAAATAACTAAAATCCGTAAAGAATGAAAATTACAAAAAGGTTGAAATTAAGTACAAATTATTTTGATATACAAGTTTTTGCCAACATTTTTTGTTCTGTATGCAAACTGACAGAGCGTCGGCATCCAAACATTTCAATTTGCGCATGTGGCCAGGATATGCTCGTTGGAAGGACTCGATTCGAGCGGAGTCACCCTCGCCCCGGCAGCCATTCATTCGCATCAAAGGATCAGGAATGCAGCGAGTCAGAAAATAACAACGGATTTTGATTAAAGCTCCCCTCGTTTTTATGGAGTCCTCGGAGAAGGAAGTCGTATCCGTCGTATCGGGTTGCCAGTCTGACAGGGCGCGCATTATGTGAGATTACGGATCATAAATGGGACTCTTATCGGGTCTGCAGGGAAGGCAAGTGCGGAAAAACAAGCTTGACAGCACTATCTTTTGGAGAGGAAATTGGTTTGCTTGTGATCATATTTAAAATAATATTTAATGTTTCTGTTTAGTTTTTAACCACTAAAAATATAAATATTTGTAATGGCCAAATGTTCTTCCATCTTATTAGAAACTTATTAACCAAACTTTCTTAACACAAATGTTTACTACATAATGGCATTTTAATGAGATTTGCGTTAAAACTTTGCAGCCATTTTGTGGGTTCATTTTAATTATGTTTCCTCTTAGAACTGCTTTTAATAGAAAAACTAACAGAAACTTGAATCAAAACTTGAACTTCCCATCATGTAACATGCGACTCGCATCCTAATTACGTTATTTTTATTCCTTCTTTCCCAAAAGTTTCCCATGCAATCTGAGCTTATTCAGTGGCTCGTCTGATTGCGTTGAGTTTTAATTCAATTTTTGGCAAGCCAAATGGAGAGCAGAAGGATAAACAGCAGCAGCCTCATTTCCTGCAAAGGAAAGCAACGCCTGCTTCCGAGACAAGGCCGCAGTTTCCGGGGGTGGGTGGTGTTTCTGTGGTGTTTCTGCGGTGGAGTGGGTGGTGTGGGGTGGCTCTAGTAAATACGCTTATTATCGATACTCCAAACACAATTGCGGTCACGTGCGTGGACTGCACAAACATCGGAGGACAAAGACAGCCACGGACGACTGGGGACAGACTGCCTCTCGCATTAATTTTCAATGAAATCAAATCAGCAAGGACATTCAAAACAAGCTGGAGAAAACTATGATAAAGCTTCTCGACTTTGAAATACCATAGATATTCCAAACTATGTTTTTTTAGAAAGCTCGATTATTTGTATTGGCCAAGAAATATTAGTTTGACAATTAATATTTTTCTGAAAATCTGAAATATTTTATATCAAATTTGTTTGTTTTAAATTATTTTTATATAACTAAAAACTATTAATAATATAAATTTGTATACCAAATATAGTATCTTAAAAAGAAGAACTTGAAATAAAAATATAACATATAAAATATTCTTTAATTGGATTTACCAATCTTTATACCATCTAATATTCTTTTCAGATTATCGAGTAGTGGGTATGAAAAAGTTAAAAGTGAAACGTGCGAATGACTTTTGGCTGCTAAATCCGCGCACACAAAGAACCCTTTGCCTGATTTATGATTGATGGCAGAGTAAATCGCAGGGGGATTGCGATTACAGACCCCGAGGCGAGTGTTTTTGAAAGGTGTAAACAAGCCGGGGCCGCAGCTCAATGGGCCATAAAATGGCATTGTCTGCTGTCTGATGTCTGCTGTTGCTGTTGATGTTGCTGTGTACTCCGTGTATCTCCCCGAGTGCCATCAATATGCTAATGTGCTTATCTAGAAGGCTGCACACTTTGTGTTCTAATACGACCGCAAGGTCCAGAGGCACGCGTTCTGCCCTTTTGCCTTAAAAAAATATGCCACGGAGAAAAAGCATATGCTAAGCAGGGACAAATTTGATTAATCCCCAACTGAGCAAACTTTACAGGGAAACGATAAGGTTGGAAATCAAAAAGCTTAGATCACCTTTGAATTTGATGAATTCGTAGCTTTAAAAGTTGAGATTTTATTTTTACTTATTTTGACAGGATTGTTGTAGGCCATAATTATTATAAAATTTGTCTATCACCAGCAGAAATTATATAAATTATATAAAATAAAAATAATTAACACAAACTGCAATTAAAATTATTGACTTTATAGCACCTAAAAATTTAAAACTCGAATTAGGTTTCAATATTAATTTTTTTAAATTCAAGCATTAGTTTTAGTTGCTATTATTATTGCCTAAAAAATCATTTTGGAGTAAAATAGTTTTTCATATGTTATTGCCTATTTCCATTTGTTTTATCCTAAATATTTTAAGATTTTTTATAGTACAAAATAAATCTATTTAAGTTGAGAATTGTTGTTAAACTTTGAATCTGTTTTTTTTTTTAGTTAAATCTTCAATAATTTTGTACTATATTATCAATTTAGGATATAAATAAACCTTGACTCACCCGTCTTGACTTGATACTTCAGCGTGGTGGCACAATCCTCGATAAGCTGCTGCAGTGGCAAGGCGCGATCAGGAACATCCAGATCCAGGAGTCGCTTCATGTCCTCGGGATGGTGGAAGTCCAGGACCTTCTCGTTGCGGTCGTTGGTGGCCTTCACAAAGTCCAGAAGCACATCGATTACCTTCAGCAGGAACTCCCGTGTCTCCGGTCCAGCGCTCACTGTGGTGGGCATGAGATCTGGATAGGAAAAACAAAAAAAAAAAAAGAGGGTGCGGAAAAAACCAAATGAGAATGCCTTATCGGTAAATATGAAAAGCGTGCCCCGCTGCTGACAGGAAAAATGGTTTTTCCTCTCTTATCGTGATATATGGCTATTATTATTGCCATGATTTGTGGGGAGGCAGTGTCGTAAAAAAGAGATGACTGGCTTTGAGACAAGGTAAGTCGAAATTTCTCATGGGCAAACTGAGATTTCAATTATTATTTTCGGACTTTTACAGTCATTCACTGAGAAAATCGAGCAGTATTCTTTATTTTTTTTAATGAAGATCTTATGATGACGGTTTTAGTGAGCTGTATTCAGCTGTATTTAACCATAACCTACAGTTTACCAGCAAGAAATATTTTTATATATTTCTATTAATATATAAAAATCTCAATCAAAAATTTACTAGTATTTAAAATCATGACCAAAAGTATTTTAGTTTACAAGTAAACTTTTTTTATCCTTCAATTATTTAAATATTTGGTTAACATATTATAAAGATGAGCAGTATTAATTTAAAATATTCAAATTAATATTTGTGTACGACTTTTCTAAGTGTTGTGTTTAAAAACCTTACAAAACTGACATAATAAAAATCCTGTTTATTTCAAAGAAAGGTGTATTTAAGAAACAATTAAACGAATTTTTCAGAATACAAATTCTCATAAACGTCATATGCTTTGGTTCATACATAAACAAAGAAACATTTTGTTGCTCACCATTTAACTTTAAAAGAAGAAGAAAACTTAGGATTAAAATGCTGTATATCATGCGAAGATTATCTTCCAACTAGCCAGATTTTGCTAGTGCACCCCATTGGGTTTTACTATACATAAATATCCTTTACTGTCCTTGGCATTTTCCTTCTGCGGTGGCTGCAATTAATTACTGGGGCTTTGTTTAAGCATCAGCAGCAGTGGCCACTAAGCCAGCGAGCAAATGGGAGCAGCTCCCCATTCAAGACCCGCTGGAAATCAATTGGAAACTTAACGTTGCGCATGATTACCATTTTGCGGAGGAGAGGTACTTTTTTGGGGGTGAAGTATAAATTGTAGCAAGCTCAAAAATTCCTCGAGTTTACGGCCAAGAAGTTAAATACAATTTTAATGTGCCCGACTGCTTCAGTGGGTGCTCAGTGTCAAAGGCAGTCGAATTGTGAGTCCTGCGAGTGCTGCTGCGAAGGAGCATTAGGAACAGCCGTCACACACGAGTCCTGGAATCGAGCGTGAGCAATATCCTGTGACTAAACGGTTTATGTTTGTTGGCCTTTCAATTTGAGGCACGCGTCTGCCGCCTCGGGAAAAGTCCTGCCACCTTTTCTGGTGGTGGATTTGTTTGACTTTCTGTCTGTTTGTTTCGTGTTTGTCGGGGAAAATCTGTTACAAGACAACAGTGGCCAGTTTCACGCTTCAACGGCAACACACACGAAACAGCAACGAATCGAGTGCAAAGGAGCTTCGGAGTGCAGGGGCCATTTATCAAGGACATGAGTGTCCTGGACAGCCCACTGCTTGTCCATGTCCTTGCCAGCAGACTCCAGACTCCAGTTTGCCCACTTTCTGTTCGTGTCCCTGGCCGTGTCAGTTCAACACTCGTTTATTATTTGCCCAGCCAAAAGCAATTCGAGTGCAACTATGCGAAGGACCAATATTTGCCAGGATTATTACACGTACCTAGGCGAAGCGAAGTAATGCCCCTTCGGAAGCATGTTCGCAAAATATGTTTCTTGTGCAGGAATGTGACAGGCTTGAGCAAGACATTCGAAGTATAAATCTTGGTTATCAACTAAAATTTATCGCTTGTCCGTGTACAATTTATGATTATGACAAAAAAGCTAAGACCTTGAAAGCTAATTACCTATTGATAAACTGTTGCCCATTTTCACAGGTGATGTTTATTATTTATTTACAATGTGCAGCAGTAGAATATTTTAAATAAAATATTTCCTTAGTCATATTTTAAAGCCCAAAATATTACTATTTTCTTGAAGCACTTTTATGTTCTGAGCTCGTTTAAAAGTAAAATAATAAATCTTTTAAAGCACAGTATAATAAAACCAATTTATTTATTTTATTGTCTAAAAAATAATTCGGTTTGGTTGAAAGTATATTTTAATGATATTTACAAAAATCTTAAAGCTTGAAAAGTAATAACCTGTTGCTAAATAATTGCCCATTATTACAGTTGAAGTTTATTTATTTTCAACTTAATATTAAAAAAAATATTTTCATATTCATAGTTCACAAGACATATATATTAAAATAGGGGTTAATTTAGATTTATTTTCTTGAAAAAAGTAAAAGTAAACTAATTAATCTATTTAAGCAAAGTATGAAATATTTTAAATGAACAAAAGGTACTAATTTTATTGTCTAAAAGAATATTTATAATCGATTTTAAAAGAAAATTTGCCATTTTAATTAGTTACAAAGCTCTTTTATTCACTTGTGAAATAAAAAAAAAGTATATCTTACATTTTATTCGAAAAGAATAAGAAATATTAATTATAACATAACAAGATTTTTTTCTAATTAATTTATTTAAAAAAATGTCGCTTTACCTATTTCAGATTTTTAAAAGTTATATAATTGAAATAAATTAAAAGAAGTGCTTACCATACGCCGTCAGTTTGCCCGTCCTTTCGGACAGTTTATACCCGTTCGGATTGAGCGACATTTTCTCCTCTGCAAGGAAAAAAGTAGGAATAGTATATCAATTACTAGGGATAATCCCAAAGTTAAGACTCAGTTAAGTTAGAAAAAATGGAGCTCGGCCAAATGAAGTGAGTCAATGTTATGCAATCGACCGAAACCTGAGGCCCCGAGGCTGGTGTTACATAAGCCCTTTGCGAGGAAAAGCCCCTCACCACCCATATTTACACCCACCCACTCACACACACACAAATTGCATAACCAAGCCAAACAAACAAATGGTGTGAAAATGCAATGGGCGTGCAAATAAACAGAGTGGAAAATGGAATGGGGAGTTGGGGTTTCAGGGTACAAGGACAACTGAAGGGCAGACTCCAAGTGGGAGGTAGATATTTAGTATATACTGTGTATATACACTGATTTCAGGGACCCTCCTTTCCCATTTTTGGCGCCATCTGCTATTGCGCAGTGTTAAGCCAATTTCCTGCGACTGTATATATATATAAATAATATATATATTTATATGGAATTTACATAGGGATACAGACAGCGCGACAGCTGCTGTTAATGGCGAAAACCTTGGACAGTACGTAACTTATGCAACGAAAGTCAGACTATAATCTGTGAGACTCTTACCGATAATCCTGCGGATATCGTCGATATACTGCTTTAGATAATTCACTTTGACTGTGTGCTGGGGGCGACGAATCACCGACGTGGCCTTTTGAACAAAAAGAACTAGAGGAATGTGGACGAGGACGAAATGTATCGAAATGTATCTCTAAGATGGAGCTGCGATACTACGTTTGTGGTCTAAATTAGCGACAACTTACAGAGTTCCTTCAAGCAACAAAACACTGAAAACACTCGCGGGACGGAGCCTGTAACTCACTGATTAAACGGACTTTAATTATCTGAATTTAAAATATATATTATATATATATATATATATATATGTATGGTTACTTTCACTGAGTGGAAAACTTAGGGAACTGAGCAGCCTACACTCGCTGACGATCTGCGGAGCTATGAGCAGCAGCATCCGACTGGGCTGCCTACGAAGCTTTTCAGCCCCACAAAATGGCTGCTGCCCACCAACTCTTGCATAACCTTCAACACAATACACGGACAACGCGGCAGAGGATTGAGGACAGAGGAAAATGCGGGAAATTCTCTGGGTGACGTCATTGATTTTTCGGCAACCATCTTTGTTGAGCCAAATGGCGTGGGCGTGGCTTACACTTTCGCCCCAAAGTATCCAACAGATACACACACAGCCATAAAATATGTGCGCAAGACTGGAAAATAATAAAAAAAAAAAATAAAATGGGTTCTAGAGGAAATAAAGATTGCGAAGGGGCGACCAAATGAAAATCTAATTAACAAACTAATTTTGTCACTGTTACTGACATTTACAATGACCCACAACTTTTTATGAGAGTTCCTGTCGAATGACAGCAAAAAGAAATACATAATTGCTTCCATTTCCCCCAGTTTTCCTTATATATATACATTGCATATGTAGAACCCAAAACATAGAACCTAGTATATAGAACAAAACGAAATTTGGGTCAAAGCTAGGAGCCTTGCATGTGCGAATAAGATATGTATCTCGAAGTGAAATTGCATCATTTCTAATAGAACGCTTTTTATAGCATACTTTTGAGGGTCGGAGCGCATATAGGAATGTTATGTAACTGGGAAAAGGACCAAAACCAAAGGAGATGGGGGCTAAAATGACGTACATCAAACCGGAGGAGCTGAAACAACGAGAACAGTAAAAACACTTCCCACGAACACAGAGCCTCTCACACTCTTATCTGACATGGAGCAGCTGGCCCAGGATGTCTTGGTCCTTGGTCCTCGGTTCTTGGTACTCGGTCCTTGTACAGGATCCTCTGCGTCAGCATATTCGTTTCGAAGGCTTTGGCACTTGAAAAGTGTCTTTCGATGTAACTGATTGCAACTAAAGGGGGACATTACAGTAGCAATAACTCTGTTGGAAAACCTTGTGATCAATCTTTTATTTAATGCCAATTTTGCAAGATTTATAAAATGAAGTAGGTGCTTATTTAACAAGACTTTAAAAGCGTTTATATGCGGCAGTATACATTATAAGGAAGGCAAAAAGGCAATAACAGTTTTAAAACGACCTCATTACCATTCCATAATTTGTAATTAAAAGTTAAATAAGCCATTTGCTTATGTACAAAAGAGAAATTCAATTAAAAATTATAGCTTTTAAAGGGGCAACAACTGCTTTTAATGATTTCATTATCGTTACTATTAAGTAGGTTTTCCTTAAAATGAAGCAATAATAATACAAAAGTTTTAAATTAAATTGAGCTTCTGTTATTAACAATTGCAAGCAAATTTATATTTTTAACATAATTAAATAATATATAATTTACTTTAAATTATTTTGTTTTTAACCATTTTAAGACATCTACATTTTTAGCAACTGTTAAAGATATAAAAAAACGGTAGATTAGATTGCCAACGAAAACAGAATCGATGACGATTAAGTGTAACTCCATTTAGCTTTAAAATCACGTGATCAACATTTTCGCTGATTTCATTAAACCCACCTGAAATGAACCCTTTAACAAAGCTCATCCATCACAAGTGTCAGACAAATATTTTTGATAGCCAGGTATTTATGGTATTTAGACTGGCTGAATGTGGCGAAATAAAGTCGGTTCTTATCTGGAGCCACTTCAGCGGCATGTGCTACCAATAATAATTAGGCACTCCGTCTGAACTTATCGCATATTTTTGGCCAAACCCAGACCGAAAAAGTGGGCCCTGGGCATATGGCTGTGGAAATCTGCGATAGCATATCCACTGATTCGCACTTGAACCTATGACACCGGCAGATAAGGCCATCAAAAGCCTTTATTATTAGCCAGTGGGATTTTGGCAGAGCCTTTCGTTGGGGCCAGAGGCTCAGTTCACAAACTGCTACCATTTGGATCGGACAGCTTTATATAAATCCAGCCGAGTTAAGAGTTTAAGCATTTCAAGAGGAGCAGGTGTAGCGCACAATCGGATTTAATTGAGTCGAACTTTTGAAAAGCACAGTAAGTTGTAAAGGGAAACGGATACAGCAGCTTACATGGACAACAAAAAGGATAAGTTTAAACAATTTTATGACCGATGGTTGAAGTACCCTAAAATACACGTAGTTTCTATAGATATTTTATTAACTTACGGTCGCTTAAAATACTTTATTCTTCAAAAAAATATTTTATTTATGAATATGAAAGAAATGAAATTAGTAAATATTGGTTAGCATTTTCTCAGTCAATTCAAAGTTTATTTTGAGAGTTTGTATTTTTATACAAAGTCATAGTCCTATTAAAAACACGTGACATTTAAGTCAAAATTAATATGAATATAATAAAATTATTCAAATGCTTTGTAAAAAAATTATCTTTCTATAAACAAGCAAGGAAAAACTGTATTCTATGATTATGGACTTATACACGTACAAGTTATCAATTTATAATAATACAAAGCCTCTAAAAGACGAAAAAATCATCAATTCAAATTTGAAATATTTTAATAAAAAACCTTTTTTATATAACCAACTAGTTTTAATGGTGATATAAAAATTTGGCAAATAGATCTTATGAGTAAAAAGTATGTATTTTTAAAAACACCTTTGGTTTGCTTTTTAAAAGAAGAGTAGCACATACTATTATTATTTTTTTAAGAACTTAGGAGTAGAAAAATCAAGTGTACCTTTTGGAAGGGTATAGGAAGCGAACGGAATCGTGCAGTGAAACAAACTATTGAGCAGAAAGTGGGATGCTCACCTGGCTGTGATTGCACGTAGCGCAAGTAGGCCCTGTAACCCAGATAGGCGAAAATGTTTGGAGCGTGGGGCCACCCACGGATGGGCAGATGTGTGGGATTAGATGGTCGGGAAGTTAATTCAGAGTGGGAGTTAAATTCGGCCTGGGCGAAGCGTCCTCTTTCGCACTCGACTCTCAACTGCGAACAACCAGAGGACCGGAGGACCTGAGAATGCTCTTCGCCCGAGGGCCATAAACATAAACATTTTTCCGCCTCGCAAATGGGAGTTTTTCGGGTGACTCCCGCTGTCTGCTTAGCCTGTCATTATGCTGACAAAACAGGATTCCAGCAGGTTGGTTAGCTCAGGTATTTTTGTCAAGTATTTTAGACGAACATGGACTTTCAAAAGCGTTGCCCGGATGCCTGGATATTCCGGGAACTTTAGCTGAGAGACAGGCGATTGCATAACCCTTTTGGGTTTGGCAAATCAAGCGCATGAAATTCGGATAGCAAATACTCGGGATAACAATGGTGTAGGGATTAGGCCCCAACGGGGGAAATCCCCCGTAGCTTGCTTTTTGCTGCCTATTTTCGAGAGCGCGATAATTGCATTTCGAGCACAATTGCTCCTATTGTAAGGGGCCAAACACAGCCTCCATTTTGGCCCAGTCCCCCAAGGATAATACGCCCCAATATGCCCATCCCCCAATCCTGTTATCCTGCCTTCTCTTTTCAGCCCAGCGATGGGAAAGCGTGTGGAAAAGAAACAGGGAAAAATGTGGGGAAATGGATTGATTCTCGGCCTGCCATTGGTCAGTGCCCTCATCCTTTCTGCGTCGGCGCAGACAGTGACGTCATCGCCGGCCCCGAAGGACGAGACTTTGGGGGATGCTGCGCTGCCATCGCGAACCGCAGTCAAAATCCTTGAAGACGGCCAAACCATCAGCGCAGTTCAGGATTGGAGTTTGCTGTGTAAAGAGCTCTGCGGGTAAGTTTCGGATAAACAGCAATCCAAAACACTTGCAATTAGCCATGTAAAGTGAGTTTGGAGCCTTAAGTGACTCAAGTGTTTTCTGCCAGTGTAACGCTGTTGTCCAAAAAATACGAAATAATGATGACAACACAAAACTACAACAAAAAGTGTGTCGATGGCCATGAGAAATCATTTGCAAAATGCGTCGGCTTTTCAAGTGTTTTCCTATCAAGGGTTTTTTCGTAATCGCGTGTCAGGCAAAAATAACCCAAATTCCTGATGGCTGACTATATCTGTTTTTGTTTATCACGTCGTGCATACTAAGTTCTTTCAAGTGTCAAAATTTTACCTATAAACTGTTATCAAAATTAACTTAATTACTGTGCTAACGTGAAAAAGTAAAAAAAAAATTAACTAAAAAATTGGCGCCAGTCAAAAATAATAATAATAATAATAAACAATGCATTTTAAGTTTGCTTTTATTTATAGTGGTACTCAAAACATTCAATACATTTTTACCTTTACGTAAATTAATCAGATAAACCAAAAAAAAATCCAAAATCAAAAAGATCTATTGGCATTTTGGAGAACGAGAATTTTGATTAAAACTGATCATTTATTTTATTTTTCCTGAACCGCGCATTGTACACTTTAGAAATGATCAAAAATATGAAATGTTTATTTACCTTGCTTCAAACAGTTAAGATCACTTTAACCATTACAATAAAATGAGCATGTTTTAAAGTCCTCTTTTTGCTTAAACAAATTTATTAAAATGTCTGTGCTTTTCTAAAGGATTCCTTTATAGTCGTTTAATTAGCATTATCTTGTGGATCCTTTCAGAGCTGGCCTGGGCGTTGCCTCAACGCCTGATGGGGCCAGAAATCCAATCCTGAGACCGGAGTTTGATGTGGCCAAGTGCCGGCAACTGTGTGGACTGCCTAGGGGTGAGTAGAAAAAAAATTAAAACTAAAAATAATTTTCTAGACTGCGAACTTAAAAAATCCTAGCGCCCAAAAAGTGGTTTAAATATATATATTATTATATTACATATGAAAAGAAAGTAAAATCTAGTCAATGCTATCCACTCCTTGTAATCTGTCTCAGCTCTTGTTTAAAATTTACTACATTTAATAACTTAGAATTTTATATATATATACATAAATAGTCAAATTTAATTATTTATTATTCTGTCTCTGTTAAAAACCAATTGGAATTGAATTTGATCAAAATTTGTATATGGATAGATAGTCAAATCTAGTAGATTTAACTAAAAAAACAATAGATTAAATTTGATTTACTATTGAATTATTAAAATTACTATTTCTAGTAATATTAATTTTAAATCTAAAAACAATTTATAAAAAATAGATAGTCAAGTTCATCTGTCTGAACTGTTTCTTAAAACATATTGTGAATAATATTTCTTATGACAAGCATTTCAAATATTTCCATTTAATGTTTTGTTGCAGGTGTTGTGGGCGACTTGGTCTGCTCGAGCTTCTGCGAGCAGCGAGATCGCCGCCTGCCCGGTTGCAGTCCCTGCCAGCAGGAGGTGCGCAGGAGGCAGGAGGAGCAGGAGAAGGAGGAGCAGAAGGATGTCCGGATGGAGGACACGAAGGAGGAGACGATGGCCAGTGGACAGCAGGGAGATCCAGCACACGGTCCCAGTTCTGAGACGAACATCATACAGAGAACGGTCGACGCAGCTTCCGTACCTCCTGTTGTAGCCGGGCTAGATACGGATGCCACCACTCTGGCTCCGGACTGGAACGAAGTGTGCAAGGTGCTCTGCAAGACTGGCGATGGCGGGTCTTTGTGCAACTGTGATTTATCGCCGTTCTTCAGCTGAGCGATCCCCACCTTCCTGAGGGGATCGCTCCCGATGGAGGTGCTAAATCACAAACCCATTATATATAGATCGAGAATTATATGACGTTAATTACGTTTTGTTGTTCTTTGTTTTTGGACTTCAGTTTAGTGCTAGTGTTGTCTAAATAGTGGTATCCCATATCAAAATGGTATTCCATGTAGCCGATATCAAAAATCTTGTTACAAAAGTTTAGTTCAATACTGTAATGATAAAAAATGAAACATACAAAAAAACTATAGGAAAATCACAAAAAAAAGGATATAAAGAGAAGAATATATATGAGGAGGAGGAGGAGGAGAGAAGCAAAAAATTCCCTATGCGAATCAATTAATTTGTAACTAATTTCAATTAAAGTAACAATATAGAAAAGTAAGCGAAAAGGGGATCTGCCCCCCTCGAAAACAACAGAATCACACAGGGCTTCCAGTGCGCCAACGCGAAGGACGAGGATCCCTAGCCAAAGGGGATCCGATGTCCTCCGTGGAGGACACAACCCAATTTTAAGTGATTAGTCAAGGAATTGGTCTAAGCAGATAACAACAACAACAACCAACTAATATCAAAGTACACAACATATCGTGGTATACACTACCCACAACCCACTCATTTTTTAGCATTAACACATGGTTCGATGGAATCAGCATATCAATTTAACTAACATCATGAGGCGAAAACAAGAAGTTGGTATCCAAAGAATTTCCTTTGTTTTGGCTTACAAGTTATTGGCGAATCAAAAGCGTTGATACATTTAAATCAGCATCAATTATGAGAGTCGCAATTAGGCCACACAATTGGCCAACCAAGAGTTTAGTGTTGGTTACGGCCATTAAACATATAACAATATACATGTACTTACTAACAAAATTGTAATTGGTCTATATATATCCACCACACACAATGAGTTGCGATTGCAAATCAGAAACTCAGACGGGCCATACTGGATCTACCAGACCCGTATAATTTATAATTATTATAATACTATCTAGGTGTCATATTGTTCAGCATAAATAATCGCATATGAGGTATCATATGCATATTATCTGTGTGTTTGGAAGACATTTTTTCGCATTGTATGAAATGGAAGACAATTTCAGCAAAACGCATTCTGGAAGACATGCGTTGCGGCAGCGGCAACAACATCTCGCCATCTGCCATTAGTCTCTAAGATTTTCTATTATATAATAATAATAACAATAACGATTACGATAACAATACCATTTTCGAATTCGAAGATATAGTCAATGGAAAAAGCACACGTTGTTGTGACAAACGCGACGCTGTGACTGACAATAATTACCTATAACTTAGGAGGAGAATAGCAGGCAAGAAAGTTCGCATACTCAGTGTCTATATACCAGTACTCTATTGCTAATATTAACCGCGCACTTATCAAAATATATAACAAACCAAAAATATATCGTACATATATGTATTGCACCAAAGTTATTACAGAGAATATCGCAATGTTTAAGGCAATTTTCAGAGCACATTCATTGATAACCTAATGCGGCTTCAGTATGTATATCGATGTGTAGCAAGTTAATCACTCAGTAAAAAAAACATAATATACGAAATGCACTTTACATTTATGTATATGTATATGTGTTAGGCGTTGCGTTTCTGCCATGAATACAACGGCCAAAACGAACCGAAAGAATCAGACGGATTATGCCGGAATAATATCCATAATATTTATAACCAACAGACACATCATCATCAATTACGATAACCGAGTCGAAAACCGTTTCGAACCGATAATACCGTTTCGCTGTTTCGTTTTTTTTGAGTTCGATCCTGTGGCCGGGCATTATCGTAACCGGTAATGTCCGTTGTCATAGTCAAAAAATAACACAACAAATAGTTTTAAAGGCAATTTCACAACAAATAACCAAGCAAACAACTACACAACCAAATAAAGGCATTATTATCTTATATACGTTAAATGTTGTAAAGCCCCTCTAAACAAAAAAAAATGCATCTAATTGTTTTATTGGGCAAAGGGTTTCCAGGATGCGGAAGCTCTGAATTCTGAAATTATAATTTCTTTCTGTTTTGATTTAATTGTTGGTCGTTCCATAATATTATGATGCAAGACAGGTTCACTGCTTTAAATTTTGGAAGCGGTCCATAACCGCTTGAACTGCTTCAAGCAGTATTTCAAATTAAACCGCGCTAAATTGACGTAAAAGTATTTATTTATTTTTATTCGGCAGATTTTTCAAATCGTTCGAGTAATGTGTTTTTTAAAACTCAATTAGTTTATACCGATTTAACATTTGTTAAATGGCGTCCAAACTTAAATGTTAAATTTTTGTTTTGATACATATATGTACTTTGTGTGGTATATACAATACTTTACTCGAGCTGCACTCTAGTCTCATCTGCGCCGGCGGTGAAGTGGACAAGGATGCCTGCATCGGCGATGGAGGATTTGCCCAGTTCTGTTCCATGGCGAAGTACCCGGCTCGCATCCAACAGGCCGGCATTGTCAACTGAGGTATCGGTTGTGGTGCGGAAAACGTCCCGGCAACCCATACAAATGTGGCCATGTTCCAGGAATGGATCGATCAGCACCTAAGCCAGTAATTAGTTTTAAGGTTCTAATAAAGAACTTTTATGACTACTCTTCTGGGTGGTTAAATTAATTAAAATTTTTAACTTTTTTTAAGAGCTTCGAATTGAAAATCTTGATTTCTGATTGGCAATACATTCAATATATGAGCAAACTCGATAATCATAGCCCTTAAAATATTGAAAATTGGTGCCTGAGTATTAAATATTGCTTTAACATTTGACCTCAGATGATCAATTAAATTCTACAGGAATATATATGACACAACAAAAATGAATATTATTGAAAATTAATAAAATATGAGATTTGTTAGAGTAAAAGGCTAGTGAAGAACTGTTTTCAGTTTCGTAATAAAACACATGATTTCTAAATGACATGGGCCTTGAAAAAAAAAAAACATTTTTAATTAAAACTTGCTAAAATATGAGACAACCTCTGGCTGCTCAATTAAATTTTAAACTAATACACTATTGTCATAGACCCTAAAGTATTCAAGATGTGTTCCTGAATATTGAAAACAGCTAAATCAAACAGATTTCCGCTTCAAACAAAAACATATCCAACTTCTAGCTACTGTTAATTTGTTTATTTTTCGCAAAGTAGTTTCCAACGTAATCGTTAAATAGAGAACGGCAAACATAAACTGGACGTGTTCATTGCATTATAGGTAAGTGTATTAAAATTAGGGTTTAGCGTTAATTGCTTTCGTGTACAATTACTTAACAAAGTCATGGGTGTAAATTTCAACTAGTCTTACAAAGAAAAACAAGGAAGATACATTGTGCTTGGCGCCTTGGGCGTCATTAGTTCATTAGTTTCGATCTTCGCGAGTTAAGTACAAAAGAAGGCTAGTTTTTTGTGGTCTGTGCTCGAACGGGGATCAACTGAACGGGATCTGGGATCAATAGGCGGAAATCAATCTAAGCGTTAGTTAATAAATCAACTTCCATCCATCCAGCGATTATCTCCTACGTTTCTGTTTCTGTTTCTTTTTCTTTTTCTGATTCCGTTAGCAAAGTTCGTTACGTGACAAAAATGCTTACAAAATGTTGCTAGTTACACTATGACAGTTTACAATTGGCAAGTATGAATCGTTATCCTCGTTAAGTATCTGATTTGTTTTTGTTTGTTGCTTAAGACGTTAGTATAATATCAGTTTTTTCCTTGTCTCCTCTGATCTCCTCTGATCTGCAGCTTTGGCTGCTTGTCTTTTAAGTGTTTTTCTCTGGTCATTTGTGTGTTGGATTAGCTAATCGACATGCGATTAGAGAGCCGTCTTCATCATTCGCCCGCCATCTCATCGATGCGACATCGCACAGCGTGTTCCAGCACCTCCAGACTGGCGTAATCCAACTCTTTACCAAGCATAGAGTGGCGGACAGCAGATTTGAGTTCTGCGAAGAAAGGATATGATTCAGTTATCGATCGAGCTTATCGACGGTGTGTCACATCCCATATACACTCACCCTATTAACGGGCCTGCGATGGTAGCCCGAGTAGTGATTCATCACGGAGGCCGACAGAGTCGTGGTCGAGTCACTATAACGACCCTCGGGTCGCCTGCAAAAGAAATACGTTAATTAGTTTGAAGTATTAAACCATTTAATTAAGACACTTAGATACTAAGTGCTAATCGATTTTTGCTTATCAACTTGCAAATAATGGTTTAATTTTAACGATATCCTTAATAAAACAAATTCCGTTTGTAAGCAACACTTAAATTGTTTGCCCAATAACATTGGTAATTAATAATAATTAAATAAATTAGAAACCTTTTTGTATGCATTTTAGTCAACAATATCTCCTAACAATATAATGTTTATTAAAAATAAAAGCAATTAAATAAACTTAAAGCCCTTTTGTTGATGTAATTTACAAAATACTATTTGTTAATTTAATATAGGCTTTAAAAAAATGATAATTTAAATTCAAGGCTGTATAAATTCTTGAAAATTACGGAAAATAAAATTGGTTAAAGCGTTTTGTTAGCTTTAAAAAAGATATTAATAAAAATCAATGCTGTAAAAGCAATATATTAACTTAAATACAATGCTAATGCATTTTACCCAACAAAATCTATAAACAATTATATATAAATTAAATGCTTCAAATGCTCTTCATTTAAACAGTGCTCTAAAGAAATAATATTCAAAAAACCAGGCTATAAAAGTTCTTTAAAATATAAATAAATCAACATCTGTCCCTTTTGCTGATGCAATTTACATAACAATATATGTTAACGATTAAATATAAATCCATGGTATTTGTTTAAAATTCCTGCCACAAAGCGCGTGTAACCCATTGAAAAGTAAACGAAGTAAACATTTAAAGTAAACACGAACACTGCCTGGATATCTGTGACATGTCACACACTGTTTGCCCATGATAAAATAAACGGAAACCACGATATGCTAATTGGCACCGCTGACCTCTGACCGCTGACCCCCGAGCGATGACCTCACCTCGACCTGGGCCTGTCCTCCGGATCCCATTCGCCTCCGTTCTCCCGGGCACTGCCGTTCCGGTAGGCGGTCGTCTCCGGTCCCGCGCTGCGCCGCTGCTGGTGGTGCAACTGCATCTGGCTACCGTAGGGATTGTGGTGCACCTGAGGCGCCTGCTGGTGCTCCTCCCACTCGGTGAGGTCCGTCTGGCTGTGGCGGTAGTGCGCCGGGTAGGCGGGCCGGTCCGACTGGTAGTATTCCTGTGCGGGAATACCACAATTAGATAGCTTCACCCTCATCCAGACCCTCATCCAGACCCAGCGATCCACGCTTTCGCCTCCACACCGGATGGCCGGGCTTACCTTCATCGAGTGCGCGGAAATGCTGGGCGGGAGCGGCGTGGGCCGCACCTCCCTGTAGGTCTGCGGACTACTCTCCTGGTCGGATCCCGGCGAGCGCTGCTCGTCGAGTCCGGTGGTTTGGTAGTGATTTCGTTAGTTGTGCGGTTTGCATTTTAGTTGGGTTTTTTTTTTTTTTTTGGGAGCGGTGCATGGTTGGTGAGAAAGGCAGCAGATTAGAAACGTTAGACACGAGTTGATATCACCCCACACACGTTCCCCAGGGCAATCCACACATGACAAATTGCTCAGCAAGCCATTCGGAGAGTAGGGGGCAATTTCACACTGGTTCAGTGGTTTTCGGAGGGACTAACCCTTTCTCTAGACACACAGAAAATACTGCCACTTAAAATACAATTAGAAAAGAATAATACACTTGAAAAAATGGTCATCTATACAAAAGCTAAAGAAAATCCTTTTTTAACCAAATAAATTCAAACCACATTGATTTCATTAAAATGTTGCCACCATTTAATTGAATATTTGAATAGTAAATTAAGGTAATAACGTTTCCACTAAAATGTTCTCACCATTTAATGAAATATTTTTGTAGTAAAATAAGGTAATGATTTCTTTATGGAAAATACACATGAAAAAATGGTATGCAAAAATAAAAGCAATAGAATTATTTTTCTAACAATAGAAAGTCAACCCAATTGACTTTATCATTCATTTTACCATTTAATGAAATATTTTAATGGTAAAATCAGGTAAATTAAGTTATGTTAAAATGCTCGGACTATAATATTTTGTAGTAATGGAAAATATTTGAATCAGTTAATATATTTTCTGATTATTCCTAGCAAACATGTTAACCATTTTCCTGCCGTGTATGAATACGTAATGACCCATTTTATATGGTTCATTTTAGACTTTTGTTTTGGGCCTCTTTGGCAATTATTGTTCGTCCCCCAGTTCCCATCTATTTCTCTGCACTTGGTTCCAAAGTCAACTGACTGACTTAACCCACAAAAGCCGGCAAACAGACAATGGCTTATTGGACAAGCAGCGGGAAAATAGGAGAACCTTAAACATGTCGAAGCCATCGCGTGACTGTCCCTCCACCCCCCGGAATAGCCACCCTCTCCTCCGTTTTCCATTCGTGTGTGACAGGCCCACACCTTCGAACCTCTCGAATCTCAAAACTCGAACCTCGAACCTCGAAAATAGGGCCCTCGAAAGTGGGCCCGACAACAAGCTCAATTCTGTCATGTGGGATGCGTGGGGCTGTTAGGGTGTTGTTTAGTATTCTCTGGCGGTGAAGGGGCAGTGGATCTTACATCGTATTGGTGGTAGGAGGTGCGCTGCTCTTTGGTTATGGTGTTATACATGGGCGATGGTGGATGCACGGGTTCCTGGGGGAAGGCCGAAACGAGATTAGTGGGCATTTTTGTTAAGGAGGGGGGAGAAGTGTGATACCAGATCTTCTGAGAGCCTGTAATTTATGGTGATGAAGGCTATTAACTCTAAGCGAAACAAAGCATAGATTAACTAGTCGGAACAAAAAAAGGGTATGAACAAAATATAGATAACAAAATAGCTAATTAAACATTGGAAAATGTAAGTAGTTTCATGGACAGCACATCTACATAAATATATTTAAAAAAAATTATACTAAACTGTAAAGGTTATTCTCTCTGACTAATGATTAAAAATACCGTTAAGTAATTATTCTAAACTAAATAGAAATAAAAATCTACTACTGGATTTTATTGCAATAACGCAGCATATGCATGTCATCCATATGTCTATAATAAATAAAATAAAAATCTGGGAAAATACTGGTTGCAATTGAACAACAATACGGAATATGCCAGGTTAATTTATAATTTTGTAAGATGAGTGATCTCTAAACTCAACCCAACCTTCTGGCTATCCATTACCTTGGTGGGCGTGGGTGGCTGAGAACCTTTTAAGGGCTGAGCCGTCTGCACGTGGTAGAGATCGCTGGCACTGTGGCTGATGTTTCCATCGCTGCTGTTGTTGACCAGCGGACTGGCCAACTGCGGCGGCTTGTTACCAAAATATAGAGTTAATGGGAATGGGTTTGGGTTTGGGTTTAAGTTTGGGGGAGGGAACAGAAATAGACCAAAACGGGGGGCGAGAGTTGATTACGAGAGTTCATTACAAAGGCGGGAGATTATAGCAGCTAAAAACCAGGGCGTGGTGTGGGAAAATCCACAAATCGCAGACAATGGGAGCCATTTACCTCTTTCATGGGACTGGAGCTGCGGCGCTGCTGCTGCGACTGTTGCTGCTGCGGTTGCTGATGTTGCTGGTGGTGATATTGCTGTTGATGTTGCTGCTGCTGCGACGGCGGCGAGTGTTGCGGGTAGCTGTGTTGCTGCTGTTGCTGCTGCTGCTGCGGCATCTGTTGCGGCGACGTTCGTGCCGTCTGCTGCTGCTGCTGGTAGGCATCCTCGTACACCTCGTCCTCCGGAGCGGCGCCACCGCCTCCTCCACGCAGGGCGTCGTCCAACTCCTCCTGTGTGACCTCCACATTGTCAAGCTTCTTCAGGTTGGGCAAAGCGCGTAACACGACCGCCCGATAGCTGCAATTGCGGTTAGACAGAGGTGAGACCGATCATTTGGGGCTTCGCTAGCACAGTAACCACAGAGTCGGATAAATTTACATATATGGTAAGTGTTATTTGTTAAATTAGCAATAGAATTTAAAGGTGCTTTGTCATTTTTCCAAACAAAAATCAATGATTATGAGGTAAAAATAACTCCCAAAAACATAAAATGATCATCAAAAAACTTCTTTAGAATACATTTAGATTGCTTTTAGTTATAGACGATCCCTTAAAAAGTGAAAAAAAAAATAATTCGATTTTTAGCAAGATTTAAAGTTTAAAGCTTTTGTGCACAAAATCACGTTTTAAAGCTAATGAATATTGCAATAAACAAAGTAAAACCTTTCTAACAACAAAGAATTTTTCTCAACAAATAAAATATACATTATTATGAATAATATAAATTTTTCTTTAAATAAATAGAACATTATTAAGTAGTAAAAAATCACTTTAAATTAGGATATATTAGTTGCTATTCAAAGTATGGTAAAAGTGGTTCATTGTATATTTCTTTTCAATATTTTGTAGAGTTACTTACTTGGCGCCCGCTCGATCGCAGCAAGGATTTTCCTCCAGCCAGAGATACCTGAGGGCCGGCAGGTTCTGCAGATAGGCGATCTCGTTGATGTCCGAGATGTTGTTCTTGCGTAGATACAGTTCCTGCAGTTTGTTGCATTCCTCGAACGGCGACAGTGTGCTGATCTTGTTGACACTGCAGAAAACCAGAAAAACATACACCTTTTAGGTTCAAGAAACTTTCTCTTGAAGGCGACAAAGGCGCCAGCACAACTAACTGCCGTGAATCATGCTCAAAACAACACAAAAGATTCTCCGGCAGATGCGTGCGGTCATTAACTCGTCGGATTCTTCGCAGAATTCCCCACAAATAACAGTTAAAGATGCTCGGCAGGGGGAAAAGCTGATTGTCATCATTTGTCTGCGTCTAGGTCAGGTTTGGACTGGTGTTCCGGTCGAATCCCCGCCTAGCACCTCGGCTCCTAACAACGCTAATTACCGTCTGAAGTGGCCAATTGCCGATGGCCAAAAGCGTGCCTTGATTGGCGGCTGGCTAAATGAATAAGTAAAGGAAAGATATTTTGCCACACTGAGGGAAAACATACTGCGAAATAACAACCAAAATTAATGGACTTAAAAAAATGTACACGACAAATAATGGGATTTAAAATTTAGACATTTTTAAACTTCTTAAATTAAAAAACATTCAATAAATATAAAAGCTTTGAGTTGCAGTAAAATGTATTTAGCACACAACAAATTAAGTTTCGACTTGCTGAATGAAATCTGTCTAATAGTAAAGATCTGATTAAACCTTTTTTATAATATACATTTTCACAAAGTAAATAAAATCTTCAGGGCTATTTATCTATAAACAACTCTCGAATTACGAAATCTGTATTGTAACAAAGATCTGAACAGTGCCACTATTCTGATTTAAATTGTCATAAAGTAAATAAATTTTCAGTGTTATTTTTCTAACAATAATTCTCCAATTCAATGACACATTTCAGTCGTTTTTCTCCCAGTGTTGATACTAGAAACATTGTTTTCCCATGCAGGGCGGCGGGTACGACAGAAACAACTGTCTAAACTTAGCCAGGAAGATCGCTAAATGGCACACGAGTGCGTTGCCTCATTGAATGTCTGGTATCTGGAATTTGTGGCCCCGCTTCCACTATTAATAGTTCGACAAATAAATCAGGCCAATCGAGTGCCAATGAGTGGCTCTCTTCCTTAAATATGCATAATCAAAGTTCCCCCAAAGAGTCAAGGTTACCGAGCACTTGAGTACTACTAAGTGGATATTCCATTGATAGGTCGTTGTGGAAGTAAAAAGGAAAAGTGCTAACAGCACGCAAGTCAAATCAATATGCACACTCATAAGGCAAAGGAAACGGAATTGTAAAAAGGGGCGAATATATACCCAAGAAATGGAGACTACGCCAACGCATTTTACCTGAAGCATAGTGAAGCAAACTGATTTATGGCTCATTTATTGCGTACACTACTCCAGGCCTAGCACAACAAACACCCAAACAAAGTTGAGAGGACCCCACGTAAAACTAATGCCCAACGAGTTGAGACCAAAAAGGTTTTCGTTGTATAATGTTAAGCCCAAGTTAAATAATGCAAACAGAGCAGCCCTCTACGAGAAGTTATTGCCCTCTGGCTTACATGCTTGCCATATTAATATATTCATTCACTTTTGTATATAGAAAACTGGTGGCATTATCTATTGGCTGATAAAGCTCCACGACAGTTGCGTAGTCTCGATTGCGGTAATAGCTTCCTGATAACAGAAATGACAAGACCAGAACTCTTAAGAACGTCTGATACAATGGATTCGAAGAGGTATATATCTAGAAAAGCCAATAAAAGAAGAGCTCGCCTTTTCCTGCTTCTATTTTTATATCATTTGTGGTTCATCTTAAATTAAATCAAGTTAATTGATGTTTGCTCCCCATTTTTTAAGACAGAATTTGTGTTATCATTTTGACAACAGCAACAAAAACCAACAAATCTTTATTGCATTTAAAGAAATTGAAAGTAATGCTAAAGCGTTGCTTTTAGTATTTAAATAAACATTTTCTTTAGACATTTATATTTAATTGTAAAGCACATATTTTATGGGTTTTATTTTTGTGAGTCATTTTATTTCAAGGCCTTTTAAGTAAGAACCAAAAAACAAAATACCAAAAAACAAGAGGCCAAAAAAGGAGCACTTTTGCTTTTAATCAAGATTGGCTCACAATTGTTTAATTTAATTTTGTATGTTTTTTTATAGGATTAATTTCTACCACCTCTTTCCTCTTCTGATCTAACATAAAATAATTTTGAGCTCTTAAATCTTGTAATAGACCTACTGAGCTTAAGTCAGAAATGTCTTTCTTTAATTCGATTTGAAACTATATTCCAAGTCAAATAACTTAATTGATTTTAAATTATATTCCATGTCAAAGAATTATTAGCTATTTATGATTTAACTTTTTGATAATTCTAATACTATTTGTTATATTATTATTTACCTTTTGGAATAGAAAACTTCAAAAATTCTTTGCCAAACCTTATTTCTTCTTATGATTTGATATAAATATATATCCTATACGATAATTATTTTTTCCTGTTAAGTATAATTTCAGAGACTTATTTGCTTCCTCTGATAATTTCTTTGAAAACAACTGATTCGCCCATACCCACATTTTTATTTCCTGTTCGGAACAGCTATTCTCACGGTTCTTTTCCCCAAGTTCATTGGCAAATCGCCCCGAGTTCGCTCCTTTTAAGGCCACAAACTCTTGTGTACACCTCCTCCCATATCTCTGCCATATGCATAATTAAACGAATCCGTCAGAGAGTCGAGAGTTGTCAGCATATTGCCAGCAGATGACGGTGAAGTTTGGCGGCGAATCGATTTCGGCGACCTTGGCAGTCAAAATGATTGTCGCCTTTTAAGGCAAAATGAGCAGAAAAATCAGCAGCAAAAGCAGCAGCAGCAGCGCATGCAAAGTTATCGAGCGACATGCAAGTACAACGAGTACAAAAACAAGTACAAGTAACAAGTACGAGATTGTACTTCATCGAGGGGCACAGACGAAAGTATCTGGCAGATACGAGTCATAACTATAGTATCTGCCCCCTACGCAATGGCCTACGCGACTTGGAAAAGTACTCGGCCAGTTGCTATTGCCAATTTTGGAGCTCCCACGACTTTTAGCTTACTATATTTTGTGTAGTTTTCTGCGGCCGCTGTTGCCGCTGCTTTTTGCATTAATTACGCGCTTGAGCGTGCCAAAGTATTTCTCGTATTTCAGCTTGCCTAATGATGGGGCGATGACATCACTTGAAAGCAAATATCTCAGCGGTTAAATATATCTTTCCCGCTTTCTTGGCAGGCAACCCGACGACGACTTTGGATCAATCAGAGCACGGGTCAGGAAATGATGATCGCGATGATCCTTGTATGAGATTTATTCCACGACTAGCGACTTACCTTAGAGCCAAAACCTCCACTCCACGCATTCGCTTGATGATGGACACATCGCTGAGATCACTGCCCCTGAAATAAACAGAGAATGGATGGTATTTTAATAAAGATAAATGTACAGTGGAGCCCCCTTTAAAGTCATCACGCGCACTTATCGCAGATGGGTCAAGAGTTGGGGGAGGGAGGGGCCCATCTCGAAAAGTAGCTCAACTGCTTTTCACGCTTTTCCAAACGTTTTTCTCTGGAGGGGCGCGTGTTTTTCCAGCCCAGGGAATCGTGACTTGCTCCAAAGTGGACACTTCTAAACTGGTTAGAAGATTGCCCCCGGATTTGGGTCGAGTGAAAGCAGCCGGCGCAGTAGAAGTGAGCAGCAAAGTGGGCAGATCCCCTAGACCCCAGACCATAGACCCCAGATCGTAGACCTATACAGATCGAAGCTTTCACTACGACTGACTGCACCTGCCCCGGCACGATTAGCAATAGATCAATGCACGGGCGGAAATTAGATCGAAAATCGATTTAATGTACAGTGGGGTAAAAGTTATTGATTCTTCACGATGGCATTAAGCCGATAAAAATAATATAAAATTATTTGATAAATAATTTATTTGCATTCCTACATTGAGATAAGTTCAAAATAAGTTCAAAATAAGTTCATGCCATGCATGCCTTAATATATGAATCAAAAATATGAATTTATTTACCATAGTATGGTAATATAGAAACTAAAGGATTTCCAAAAAATTTCATTAAACGATGGCTAAAGCATATAATTGAGTTCATTAAAAATAATATTAAATTACTTTCTTAACATTTATTATTAGCCCTACTAATATTACTATTTTATGATAAGTTAAAATTTAAAAGTTAAACCAAATTAACTTCATATATATGGGCTTACATGGAAAAACCACAGAGGAAAACAAAAATATTTTCAAACAACATTTAATTTAAATACGTTTTTTTTAGTTAATTTGTGGTAAATATAATAAAATTCACATAAAATTTATTTACTTGTTGTAGTAATAACAATTACTCATTTAACATTTTTGTTTGAGTGGTGACTAATCAAAACAAATTTAAAAACCAAATCGAAGCTAAATATAAATGTACATAAGATTGAATTTAAATTTTAACTAGTTCTGCAACAAATCCTTTTTTTATTTTAAGACTTTAAGGTTTTCTAAATAATTTTTTCTTGTGTTCTAGACTAAGTACTTACCAGCAATTTAGCTTTTTGATCAGGGACAGATCGGACTGCTTGGCCCGCGCAATCACCATTTCCTCGGTAAGTCTCGACATTGTCTGTGAATGTGATTGTGACTGTGATTGTAATTGTGATGGCGGTTACGATGGTGATGCTGTTGCTTTTGCTGTTGCTGTTGCTCCAACTGGTCGTCCAACTGGTGTTCAACTGACCCGTGGCCACAGGTGTGCCACTTGCAGATTCCGTCTATATGTGTATAAAATACCGCCGATGGTTGATGGTTGATGGTTGATGGTTAACCACGTATTTAAGCCGCTTGTGAATGCCCAATTTTAGATGGCGAGAGGTGAGCAGCAAATGCAATACAACAATAACTACACCAACAGGTTACGCTGGCTAGGTAAATAATGTTTTTTTGTTATTGTTGTTATTGTAATCACTGGCGTGTCGTAGGCGTTGCCTTATTTTTGCTGTAATTTGTATGTAATTACGTAGGCCTCCAGGTTTTCAAGTTCCTTTGGATTCGGATTTATCAACCGCTTGAAGTTGGATTGCAGTATCTTTGTAATTTGTTGCACTTATGTAGGTCCTAACGTTTCCAAGTTTTTAGCCGCTTCAAGATTGCCGTTTTCCTATTGTATCTGGTATCTGGTATTTTGTATCTTGTATCTCGTAGTATCTGCCGCTATGTAAAGCGTATCTCCTGCACGGATGACTAATCTCGGGTTGTTGCGCCGCGCTTTTGTTTTTATTTTTACTATATCCAAACGTAACTGGCCGTTGTACCAGCACTATCTTTATCTGTATCTTGTATGTTTATTTCATGCTCGAAATCTTGTTGTTTTTGCCAAAAATTGTTGCTTGCACTGAGAGGTACGAGAAATTTTGGCCAATTCACATCGTCTGGATCGATTTTTTCGCGCGCCCAGATGTTTCCGTTTTGCCCGTTTTTCGTGGATTAGTGGGTGTGTTTTATCGGCTTACTTGCTATACGTTTACACCAACTGAACACTTTATGCCGACACTTTCCATTTCAAACTGACAACCGAATGTAAAGCTAACTGAGATTAAACGAAATTCAGACTTTTTCAGTTCCGATTTTCCGATTTTCCATGCACCTATTTTTCGTATCTCTCTCCCAAAGGTATGTATGCAAGTGTAGATGTAAGCACGCGAGAGTGTATAGGTGTGAGCCAGAGCGAGACAGCAGAGACGCGCGTGTTTTACACAATACTGCACTATTATATACTATTATTAATTGTGTTTTTTTCGATGGTACGTGCGCTCGGCTCGACGGCGAGAAACAATCTGGGCGCTTTGGGGCCTTTCTGCCGTCCAACTGGAGCTTTCATTGTCTTTGTTTACGAATGCGGTGTGAAGAGGAAGAGAGGAGAGAGCGAAAGAGAGCGTGGGCGGTCAACCAGTTTTGTTTTTTGTTTTGTTAAGGTGTGTGTGATTGTCATTATAAAGGTATTAATTATATTATATATTTCTTTTAATTGATAATCTTTAGGATTAACTAGTTAAAAGATGTAGAATTATAAAAAAACAGCATAGTATTATTTTTCGGTTTCACAGACTTGCCACCAGTGTGACCTTGCAGGCGAAAAGGAAAGCCCTATCGAAACAGTTTTGGTATTTAGCACTGTTACTATTTGGTATACATATTTCAAATTATTCAACTAGTGGCTGTTTTAAAATAAACCGATAAAAATAATCAGGCTCATAAAATAAAAAGAAATTTAAGTTATAATTCAGTAAAATAAACTTATAGCATTGACTATGTTTTCTCACTACAAAAATAATTCAAGTAAGAACATTACAGAACTTTTAATTATTATACAAGTACAAAAAATTAATTTTGAAATAAACACCTGAAGGGATACGTTACAAAACAATACTACTTAAGCGTAAAATAATGTAGTAAAGTTAAACTTAATTTTATAAATAATCGAAATTACATAATAACAGAATATAAAAAAGTCACATTAGTAGGGAGCGCTAATAAATTAACTTTCATTTAATTATTTACATAAGAAATCTTCAATTTAAATTTTGAATTTTCAAATTAATTTGCATTCGTTGTACCGAATACGTATACCAATACGTAAATTTTAGTTTTGGTATAAGCCAATATTTTAGTATAATTTGCGTGATCTAAACTCGTTAGAGATGGATTAAGATCGATAGATTTCAGTAGTATCGATGACATCTATTGGCCTCAATGCTTCCACCTCTAAATCGTGCTGATTTATTTATAAATTTATTTCTCTCTATCGTTTCTCGCTTTGTTTCGTCGCCCGCGACGTGTTGTTTTGTGAAAATTTGCATCGCATTTTATAGCGCGTGCATTAGTGTTGGTCGGTGTGTTGACGTGCGAGAAAAAGCGACGCTGCGAATTGCGCGAGATCGGAGAAAACAAAACATCTCGTCATATCCCAAGCAGCGACAGCAACAGCAACCCATTAAAACATAACCTTGGGCGTGTATTAATCGAGTGATCCCTCCACACCCCCCCGCCCCCAACCAATTTGATCTGAATTACTTGGCTTGCTGTTGGAACTGTTGTTTTCTGGTTCCGCTGGCGTTTCTGTTTCCGTGCAAACATCTGGCGAGATAAGGGCCTATATACGACCGCCCCCTCTCCAGACCCCCCCGTCTCACTCAGGAAGCCCCCTCGAATACGAAAAAAAAAAAACTTGGTTGCAAAAACGGCGGCGCGCTGAACGTAAGTTGGATTACGTCATCGTTTGAGGGCAATTTTAGACTCTGATTGTGCCATATATACACACAGATATAACTCGCAGTTATAGTTTCGCCTTTGGACACAACAGACGCCCGCGCATCCGAACGGTTTTTTTTGGCGAGATGATTCATGTGGGCGAGAATACGTGGAACCTGCGGATCCTCATCACGGATTTGCAGGTGGAGAAGACCCTCAGGGTGAAGGGCGATCAGCATATTGGCGGCGTAATGCTGCAACTGGTGGATCCGGAGATGCCCAAGGATTGGTCCGATCACGCTTTATGGTGGCCCGCCAAGAATGTCTGGCTGACCAGGACACGATCCACTCTGGACCAGGCCGGAGTCCAGTCGGACTCCTTTCTGCACTTCACACCCATGCACAAAACACTGAGGATCCAGATGCCCGATCTTCGCTATCTCGACTACCGTGTCAAATTCTCGGCCAAAACTTTTGAAGCCGTTGTCAGTCTGTGCAAGGATCTGGATATACGTTACCCCGAGGAACTGTCGCTGTGCAAACCCCTGGAACCGGAGCATCTCAAGAAGAACTTCTCGAAGTTGCCGCAACGCAAGATTCCCGTAGCGGAGGCGAATGGCGTGGCCTATTTGCAGCCAGCGGCGGACACCAACTCATTTGTCCCGATCACAGGCGCCTACAACGGCAGCAATGGCAGTCTGGATCGCTCGCACAATGGCAATCTGCTGTGCGCTCCGGTCTCACCGTATGCCACCACTCCCCGGAAAGCAGCCACTGCGCCGGGCACGCCCATCAGCTCGCCAACGGGCACCTGGAAGCACAACTCCACGGGCTATGCCAGCTACGATTCCAACTCCAGTTTCGGTGACCTCCAGGAGAACCTGGCCATGTCGCCCAGGTCACCCAGTCCGGATGTGAGAGCTCGCCTGGTTCGACCCAAGTCTCGAGTGGAGAAGGCGCGCCTCAATGTGGGCTGGTTGGACTCGTCGCTTTCCATCATGGAGCAAGGAGTTAGGGAGTACGATACCCTTTGCCTGCGCTTCAAATACTTCACCTTCTTCGATCTGAACCCCAAGTACGACCAGGTGAGGATCAATCAGCTGTACGAGCAGGCGAAATGGAGCATTCTCAACGAGGAACTGGATGCCACCGAGGAGGAGACCCTCATGTTCGCCGCCCTGCAGTTCCAGGTTAACCACCAGACGGATCTGCATCCGCCAGGCATCGATTCTGGCATAGACACCTCCAGTCAGGAGACTGGTGGCGAGGACGACATCGACTCGGCTCTTAACGAGCTGCAGATCACGCTCGAAGGTCCGGACGGTGGCAAGGATCAGGGCAACATCACCAGGATACCAGAGCTGTCGGACTATCTGAAATTCCTGAAGCCGCAGCGGTTCACCCTCAAGGGATACAAGCGCTACTTCTTCACCTACAGGGATCTGCATCTGCACCTGTACAAATCGCAGGAGGAGTCGCGACGAGGAGCACCCAGCATCAGCATCAATTTGCGGGGCTGCGAGGTGACGCCCGACGTGAATCTCGCCCAGGGAAAGTTTGCCATCCGACTGGAGGTGCCGCCAGAGGGCCGGAATGGGCCGAACAGCGAGGTCTGGGTGAGATGCGAGAACGAGGAGCAGTACGCCAAGTGGATGGCTGCCTGTCGCCTGGCCGCCAAGGGTCGCTCTTTGGCCGACAGCTCGTACGACAGCGAGGTGAGCAGCATTCGCTCGCTGCTCCAGATGCAGAAACCCGCCCAGGGAGCTCCGCTCACCGTCAATCCCCGGAGTGTGGAGCCCATGGACTACCTATCGCCCAAGATGATGCGCAAACTATCCAGCAAGGCAGTGCAGAGGATTTTGGAGGCGCACGCCAACGTGCGCCAGCTGCCACTGATGGAGGCCAAGATGAAGTACATCCAGGCCTGGCAATCACTGCCCGACTTCGGCGTCACCCTGTTCGTCATCAAGTTCGACGGCCACAAGAAGGAGGAGCTGCTGGGCGTGGCCAACAACCGGATCATGCGCATGGACCTTGGCACCGGCGATCACATCAAGACCTGGCGCTACAACACCATGAAGGCCTGGAACGTCAACTGGGGCATCAAGTGCATGATGATCCAGCTGCAGGACGAGAACATCATCTTCTCCGTCCAGTCGGCGGACTGCAAGGTGGTGCACGAGTTCATCGGTGGCTACATATTCATGTCCATGCGCTCCAAGGAGAACAACCAGACGCTGAACGAGGAGATGTTCCACAAGCTGACGGGCGGCTGGTCGTAAACGGATTAGCGGTTTGCGAAATCTGGAGGAGTGAGGCGGAATGGAGTGGAGTGGAGTCTTACGAGTGCCAAGCACAAATCTCGTCGCATGCTCTGCAGTTTTATCTATATTTACCTAAAGTAGGGTGCGTTGATTTATGGGTTGAAATGTAATCAGCGGACTATGCTAAGCAACTTTGTCCACCAGTTGAAGCTTCCTCAATGTTAAAAACTTAACAAGGTCTTCTTTCCGTTCTGGTTAATAGCTTAAATTTGTATCTTCTTTGAAAATTATTTTTGTGTTCTCATTGCCGGCATTTACCCTAAAGAATAATTAACTTTATGGCAGCCAGAACAGCTATTAAAAGAATTAGGTAAACTTGGAATAAATCCAAGTACTGGTATTTGTGTTGTAAAGATCTAGGCCAATAATTAACTTGATTTTAAGACGAAAGTTGCTTGAAATTGTCCAACGATTACCTCCAATTTGTATCAACCCAGTCAGTCGAAGCACCCTAATCGAAAGCGTAAGCGTTGTGTGTAAAAGTGTTGATGGAAGTGGAATTCTAGACTAATAACAATCACCACGCTGATAACGATTATGATAACGATGTTGTGCCTTCGCCAGAGCAATCTTAACCCAAAACAAGTCCAAGTCAATGTCCTGTGTTCTCTGTGTTGTCTGTTTTTCTAACACAGCGTTAAAGTTTACACTTCTTAAGTCCTTTTTGTACCACACTTGTGCGGACTTGTGCGCGACTAACCCGCAGTTTTACATATTGTATATTTATTAAACAAATTAATAAGCAGAATAAATTATTTTATATGTTTTTAATGATCGTAAACGATGGTGCGTTTGCTTGCATTCCAATTGGCAGCTGGTAACCCGATCGCGCGCGCCCTAGGGGATTACTCATCCAATTTTATAAAGGGTTATGGGCCTCCAGAGGGGCGTTGTTGCAATATTCTCGGGCGTTTAATATAAAGCACGGGTATTGTTATTATAACAGCGCACTCAATTGAATTGATAAGCACCCAAGCACGACTCATTCGTCGCTATATGGGGATTTGAGATTATAGGAAGCTCCGCGTTCCATACCGTTGATTGATGGCCGCCTCGGATCGTAGAGTTATGTGCCTCTGAATGGGGCAACTTCTCACGCAATGCCTTGCGAAATCTTCAATTTAATATAATTTAAGCACGGGTGACACTGACTCTTAAGAAGTGAAACATTCCGGATGTGGCTGAAAAAGGATTGACAAACAAATAATCAGTCAAATGTTTGTTTTTAGAAGACTTGTTATACAAAAAATATGATAACAAATATTTTTTTGTATAACAAACAACTGCATATTTTTGTTTATTTTTTATTTTCTACATAGAAATATCTAAATATCTATTTGTTGTTAGTTTGATTAAAATAGTCTTAAAAGGGAGGAACAACTCATTTGGGGTAAAACAGAAGGAATGTTGCCTATTTGTAACAAATGTAAATAATTACTTTGGAAACCACTTTGGTGACTCTTATGGAAGAATAATGCGGATGTAAATAAATTGTGATTAATGCAAAATAAGCAAAAATTCTTTAATTTGAATCATTCCTCCGATAGAATAAAAGTTTTTTTTAAATTGAGTTAAAAACAGAAATTAGGATGATTAATATTTATTTATATTTTTTAATGGTCGCCTTTGAATTAAGAAAAAAGACTTCTTTTAACTTACAAATAGGTATTGTTATTTAAGTACTATTAGAAATATTAAATTCATGATTTTTTGTTCAACCACTAAACAAAATTTTCATTATTATAAATTTTAATTATTGATAACAGAACAAAACTTTTATATCGAATTTAGCACGTAACGTAATAAAAAGTCCGTTAAAAGCGTTCGTAGCGCAATATAGCGGGGACTCACTCCGCGGTTAGCAAAGACTTGATCCAAGACTAGCAAAGAACCGTTAAAGATGGGAAATCATCGATTACAGCACGATATCGTTTATCAATATTATAAAAACATCGTTGTTAACCCACCTCTGTTTTCAAATTCAATCGCAAATTAAACGCTCTTTATTGTTTAAGCCCCGCTTTCCGCGAACAACAAAGTAAACGTACACAAATTAACGAATCAAGTGAATTTAAGCAAAAAGAATTACGTTTTTACCTGTTTTCGTGGCACCTGCGATTTGCGTTGCTGTTTCTGCGTGCATTTCACAAATACATTCGCAGCGAATGCGTGTCTGTGTGAAATTGTGCAAAAACCTGTGACGACAGAGGGGGCGGGGGCGGAGGGGGACTTTTGCTGGCGTTGTTGAAAGCAAATATATTCATTGTTTTTGTGTGTGCACTATAAATTAATATTAAAGTGGCGGCGTCATGAGGGGACCGCTTACCTCTCGCCAGCGAATCCGAAAACCCAGCAGACAGCTGCTCATTTGGCGAGTGTAAACAAAGCGCTCACACACACACACACACACACACACGTGCAAACGACTACGGCTGGCCCTCGCATATCGAATTTCGCATCTTTAAGCCACGAAATCTCCATATCCACTTCCATTTTGCCACCGTCGCATCATCTTTTGTCTGGCCAACCTGTTCGCATCCAGACAGGAAGTATCTCCAAGTTGGCAAGTTCATCCAAGTGCAGCGACGTCGACGGAAGCAGTAGCAGAAGCAGCGCTGCCAGCGTCGCAGCAGCAGCAGCTGTAAAGTTGTAAACGGAACAATCACCTCTTAAAATTTGGTGAGTATTTGTTAGTTTAAAAAGTAAAGCCCTTTCGAATACCCCGGGGAAATTAAACAAATGTTGAACAAACACATCAAACGGACTAGCCTAGCCCCTTCATTGATTTCAGGGTGGGATAGTTGTCATACAGTGGAACCCCCCACCTGATTAAATCGACCTTAACTTTTGGCATTCATAGTTGTACATATTGAAAAGATAATAATTTTAATATTTACAACTAAAGTTGAGGGACAAAATCTGACTTAAATAAAATTAAAATGGCATAAATAAAATTTAAAATATATAAAATTTAAAATATATAAAAGGTATTTCAGTGAACTTATTGATCTGATTATATTTAAATGTAGCTACAAGATGATAAATAAAATATCTTATTTTATATATTTAATTGTATTGTAGGTCTATGACTGAAATATAGTCATTCATATTTAAAAATATCTTGTAGATACAAATCTTGTTTTCTTACAAAACTATCTTTGGATTCAAAGCAATGGTATAAAATGTATCTTTTCATTATTTTTTAATTTAATGTATTTTAAATCTTTCATCAAACCCTTTCTCATTATTTGTAAATATTTGATGGTACCAATTCTATTTTCTCAAAATTTGATTATAGACAGTGGAATATTTAAAGATAAGTTCAATAACGGGGAAAAGATGGAACATATTAAAATCCTTAAACGCCATAGCAATTCTGTTTTGTTTGAGTTGAGGAAGTTCGACTGTATTCAAATCGCCATATAGAATGCAACAGGAAAGTGTTTGTACCTGGGTTATTTGTGTACCTCGGAGTCACCATTTTTGAAATATATTTTTAACGACAGATGGTTAGTTATGGACGTTTGACTGTATCTAATTACACAGCTGATAACCTGCTCTCAACTGGGCGTTGTTTTGTCTCTTTTCGCCATCACTGTCTGCCTCTCGCATCCGCTAAATTCCAGTTTCCGCCCGAATAATTAGTCAAACTGTCGCCGCAAAGTGTAATTTCTATTATTCGCTTGTTAACAATAGGCATTATCATGCAGGACTCTTAGGGGCATGCATATCGGTTTCGTTTTATGTTTTCCCATCTGCTCACCTTCTGTTGCGCTCTATAAATAAACTCCACTTTAGCACGCGCCAGAGTTCAAGCCGCCTTCTGAGTTCCCCTCAATTTCCCCCTATCAGATTTTAACAACCATTTCATCCCGGATGGGGGTTTACAAGGTGACGCAACGCGTTTACGTGGATTGCCAAGAAAACGTAACGTCATGTGGGGACATATTTACACAAATCCACTTTTGTGTGCATTGGCCCCTCTTGGAAACAGTCATATATATTCAACAAGTATTGCTCAAAATAGCCTACTGCTTTGTCGAAGTTCATAGAATTAAGTAATAGTTTGGCCCGTAATCCGCTCACATCCGCTGGCCTTAGCAAATACGCGGAAAAACGGTCATGATAAAGTTTTAGGAATGTTAAAAGTTATTGCTATTTGCTTGACAATCATTTGGTTCTAAAAACTTTGGTTTGAAAATCACAGAGTTCTTATCTATGCTCGATTCTAAAATATATTCTCTAAGTTTAAATGGTTTCTGAGAAGCGTGGACTATAAAAATATAAATTTAAGATTAAAATTCTTTTTAGGATAAAATTTTTTTTTTTTAGATGGATCAGATTGACTTAATTAAGGCATTGGTTTGTCAATATCTAATTAATATATATAATCCACTAGACTTAACTTTTAGATTCATAAATGCCGAATGTCGTCATAAATCACTGAATTCTTTGCGTCACCTTTTATGCATGGCAACATGTGGAATTGCTTATTTGTGCCCATAAATGTTGCACACTTTCGTTGCCCCCTTAGCAATTTTTATCGCCCAGCGCGGGGATTACGTGATCGCGCTACTGACCGAGTACGAGTACCCTTGACCACAGTTCATTCACCGATCAGTATGTTTTCGAGATTGCCTTCAACTGATTGGGTTTCGTTGTGTGCTCTTCCAGGATATGACCTCCACTTCGGCGGCAGATGGCGGTGGCGGTTGCCTCAGTGGCGAGACGGCCTGGCTGGAGGATCTGCTGCGCGAGGTGCAGCTGGAGCAGTTTCTGGACAGGATTCGCGACGATCTGCAGGTGACCCGGCTGGCGCACTTCGACTATGTGCTGCCCGATGACCTGGAGCGCTGTGGCCTGGGCAAACCGGCCATTCGCCGGCTTATGGAGGCGGTGCGCAAAAAGAAGGCCCACCAGTGGCGCAAGAACATCCTGTCCAAGCTGATCGGTGGCGGCAAGCAGCCCTCATCCAAGAAGCAGTCCTCCTCCGCCCGAGAATCCAACCAGGGCAATGGCACCCAGCTGACCTGCCTCATCCACGAAAAGGACATCACCATGGGTCTGAAGCTGGGCGACGGATCCTTCGGCGTGGTGCGACGTGGCGAATGGAGTGCCTCGCCGGCGGGCAAGGTCATCCCGGTGGCCGTTAAGGTGCTCAAGTCGGACAATCTCACCCAGCCGGGCATCATAGACGACTTCTTTCGCGAGGTTCAGGCCATGCACGCCCTGGATCACGCCAATCTGGTACGGCTGTACGGCGTGGTGCTGTCGCAGCCCATGATGATGATCACCGAGCTGGCGGAACGAGGATCGCTGCTGGACACGCTGCGCAAGCAGTGCCGCCACACCTCGCTGACCATCATCTGGAACTGGTCGGTGCAGATTGTGACCGGCATGGCCTATCTGGAGCAGAAGCGCTTCCTGCATCGCGATCTCGCCTGCCGCAATGTCCTGCTCGCCGCCGGCAACAAGATCAAGATCGGAGACTTTGGCCTGATGCGCGCCCTGCCGCAGGAGGACGACTGCTATGTGATGTCCGAGCACAAGAAGGTGCCTTTTCCCTGGTGCGCTCCGGAATCGCTACGCTTCCGGCAGTTCTCGCACGCCTCGGACACCTGGATGTTTGGCGTGACGCTGTGGGAGATGTTCAGCTTCGGCGAGGATCCCTGGGTGGGTCTGAATGGCTCACAGATCCTGCGCAAGATCGATCGCGAGGGGGAGCGACTGCATCAGCCGGACGCCTGTCCACCGGACGTCTACGCCATGATGCTCCAGTGCTGGGATAAGACGCCCGCAGAGCGACCCACTTTCGCCGCTCTCAAGTAGGTTTCCTAAGCTTTAAGTATAAAGTTGTATGCTAATTTTGTTGCCTGCTTTACAGGGAATATCTGGCCAGCATGTCACCGCCTGTAATGCGAGCCTGCCGCAGCCACCACGAGTCCAAGGGCCTCCAGATAGAGCCCGGCGACACCATTGCCATCATCGATGGCCGCCACGAGCTGAAGCTGATCAAGGGCCAGAACCAGCGCACTTTCGACATTGGAATCTTTCCGCGGAATCTGCTGGAGCAGCGGAAAGTGGGTGCTGCCGGGGATGTGGCGATGCGGAGCAGCATGGCCAACGGCTCCACGTCCTCCTCGCCCTTTGGCTTCTGCTGGGGCGGGGCGGCTGCCATGGCCAACGGTGAGGATCGGCAGCGGAAGTGCGCCTCACTGGCCAACCAGCCGCACGCCAAGGAGCGCAAGTCGACGTCTAGCAAGCAGTTCGCCTACAACAAACTGGTCAATGAGGCGGCCGCGGCGGCAGGGCTCCAGCGACGGAATGCGGTGAAGCACAAGGGAGCCGTGGTGGGTCCACAGCGTCCTCCGCCGCCGCAGTTCCTCCAGGAGGGCATCCTCATCGACATTTCGCCCGAAATGCGACCTTTGGGCGGTGGTGGTGGCGGAGCAGCGGAAGGAGCAGGCGATAGTTCATCTCTGCAGGCGGACAGTTCCTTTTGCCTGCTGGATGCCCCCATAGATGTGCCCACTTTGGCCGAATCCAGTGGATCGGGGGAACTGAATGCCTCCCCCACTTACTATATCCAAGCTTCGCCTGGTCGCCTACAACCGCCTCCGTATCAGATGCCACCCACTTACTCGAACACCATGGAGTTTGTCCAGAAGCGAGACCTTCACCAACAGCAGCTGGCGACGCCTGCAAGGGAGCGGGATCCCTTCGACACCACAAATCTGGAGACTGCCGTGGCACTCTACTCGAATTTCAATCAATCCCTAGAGGCAGTTCCTCCACCAGCGCCCATCTACAACAGTCCTTCGGTCAGGAAGAGCCTTTTTGGTGGCTCCAACTCGAACAAGGAGAACATACCTGCCCTGGAGTCAGCGGCAATGCAGCTAAATCTCAGTAATCTTGCCCTGGAACGACATGACACCATGAGTAGCCAAACTTTGGAACCGATGCCGGCTCCTCCTGCAGATGGAAAGCTGCTGGACAAATCCTTCATTGCCGAACTGGAGAAGGACATGTACAGCAATGGACAGAACCGGGCGCAGGAGGAGTACCAGCGCAACTCCACGCAGATGTATGCCAGCAAGGACATGGTGTACAAACAGAATCTCACGCCCCTCAAGAACGGAGTGTCCGCCGGCGGCACAGGCCACTCGAATCATTCCAGTCCCTCGTCGACGGCCTCGCCCAAGCAAAACAATTTGGAGGCGGCAGCAGCAGCGGCAGCCACAACTCAGAGCGTAGTGAATCGCATCTGGTACGAGCAGGTGGCCTCCACCTCCTCCGAGTACTATGCGCATCCACCGCCGGAGCAGCTAGAAGAGCAGATCTATCAGAATCATCATCAGGAGTCAAACCATTCGTTTGTGGCTATATCTAATAGGGTGGTGGCACCCAAGAACAATGCATACGCCTCCTCCGGTTCCTTGTACGATGCAGTGGCCGCCAGCACGGCAGGATCCACCTACTACGGCCAAGTGCCGAACGGCAGTGGCGCCGTGCTGTACGATGAGGTGACCCAGGATGACTACCTGCGGCCCACGCGACCTGCTCCACTGGCGCCACCGCCCCTCTCCGCCCAGCAGATCCAACGGCGGATGGAGAAGATGCGGATGCAGCAGCAGCAGCAGCTGGAGGGTGCCCATCAGCTGTACGCTCCGGTGCCTTCGGACTACGGACGCGAGCAGGAGAAGCTGCAGCAGCTGATGCAGGAACTGGGCAGCTCGGCGGTGGAGCAGGATGTGCGCAATGCCCTACGAGCGGCCAGCGGCGATGTGGCCCTGGCCACGAGGCACTACAAGATCGATCAGTTGGCGCGGCTGGGCGTGGCTGGGCGACCCCAGTGCGAACAGGCCCTGCAGCAGACCAACTGGAGCTTAGAGGTCGCCGCCGAACTACTGCTGCAGTCCACAAACGCAGGCTAAACTCACAAACAAGAGAGCAACAACAACAACAACAACAACAACCATGTATTACAACGCCTCGAATATAATTGCTTTAGTTTTAATTGCTGAATATTCGTCTATAATTAGCCAACAAAGTCTCGAATCTTTATCAAAATACTCCTAGGTGAATGCATGCATGCAAACACACACATTGTCAACGACTGTACAATATGTTCTATTCTATATAAGCGAAATCGTATAAAATTATTTTATAATTGTTATTCGATGTCTGCGTACTTTTAAATGCCCCGGAAATTTAATTTACAAGCGAAATCGAATCGTTCGAAAAGAAAGCCGCAAAAGGTTATGGATGTCAGCGCATGCAACAATTAATTTGTTTTGAAATCAAATAAATTATATGTAATTGTTACAAAACGAAATTGTCTTTTGAATTTGCCGCCAAATGGGAGGTCTAAAAAAATATACTACAAAAACATACTTGAGTGCTATGTGGAAATATACCAATTAACTGTAGAAATAATACTTATTCATGGGTGTAGCGAGGGGGATTGAGCTCATAACTTCGTTTATAAAACCGATATGGTCAAAAAAAGGAAATTTCTTGAATGGGTTTTTTAAAGCCAATTTGGCAAAATTTTTTTTTTTATTTAAAAGCTTTTAATTAAAAAAGACTGGTGGGAAAAAGTTGGTCTCTGTCGAACTTTTTCGAAATTAAAAATTAAATAATTTTATTTAAATATTAATTATTTTTGAAACGAATTTTTTTTTTTTTAATTTATAAGCATTTATTTAAAACGTAAGCAAGTTTTAAAAGGTTGTTTTTGAATTTTAGAAATGAAAGAATATAAACTTTTTCAAAAATCGAAAAGTATATTTAAATACCTTTGGAATAGATGACTATTCCGCCTTATTTTAAAAAGTTCTTCCAAGTTTTTATTTTACCTCCCAGATATCCATTCGAATACTCAAGAAAATAATAAAAACGACCATATATGTTAATAGAATAATTATTTATTTTCAACAGGGGACATTATTTAAAATAGATCATTCAAAAGGTGTGTAATACATATATTTTCTCTGTCTGTAAATACATTACTTTAAATGCTCGGTGTTTTTGATTGATATTCAGGTGGTTAGTTCGAAACAACGTTGTAATCGTTACTCTACGCGATAGAAGACACTTTCATTAAACACAATTCATTTCGTTTTCGATCCGTTGATCACTTATTATCTCGATTTGCATTGGGACAATTTTTCAACTGTCTTCGATGGCACAGAATCTGAGTGCGGTTTCTTTATAGTATAGAACGAAACTATTCAAAATGATAGTGTGGCAAATGCAAATGTTGAAAATAGAATAAATCATCCTAAGATCCGTATGTACGAGTACTTAATAATATTAAATTAAAGTAATTTATGTTATTACATAACAGCATACGCCTGGTCAATTGGAATACAAATACAAATTGGTATCATAAATATATATCCGTATCATATAATTTTGGGTCTCTTTCCCAAATCAAGCTCAAAACGTGAAGAAGTGTGGAACCCAAAAGCGGCTGCGGAAGATGTTGGCGTTTTGGTTTGGTCTTTTATTGCGGAATGTCTGAGAGCGGAGGATGGGCGGAGGATCCTGGATCCAGGATGCAAATCTACATGTGCCTGGTGTTGCCGAAGTTGATTCCGGACTGGGTGGCGCCCTTGTTCGATCCGTACTGCAGGGAGATGACATTGGCGCCGGCGCGCAGCTGCTCATCGCTGAAGTTGCGCACGTTCTTGTCGGCCTCCTTGGGGCCAATCGATGGCTTGTTGAAGTTGGAGGCCTGCAAAGAGAAATAGTATATTAATATTATTTAACAAAAGTATTTTAAAAATTATTAACCAAGAGATAAGGGTTAAAACCTATCAGTAATAAATAAATACTTCTGTAATGCTTAGTTATTTGTATCATTAAAATATAATTGATTATGAAAAGAATTAAACAAATTTTTATGAGCTCTACTTTTACTTTGTTCATCACTGCATAGGGTTATACTATTTTGAAATCTTTACACATCTAATATTTTTAACTTTTTCAAAACCGGTCATGGATAAGTTAAAATTTCTGTATTGCATTGAATTTCATAATCATTACATATATTTCCAAAGGAATGAATATGGAAATAAAATTAAGAGTCTTAACAAGCATTACCTTTTTGAAAAACTAAAGAAATTACTTTTTAATGAAATTACAGCATACATTTTTTTTTAAATTTAATTCTTTTAAAATATTTTGTTTTCTAAATTCGAATTATTAGTTATTAGATAGCAAGATTTTTGGAATAATAATAAAAAAAAGTATATTTAATATATTGTTATAAATTGCTAAATAAAGCAAGATTTTTTAAATGCTAATGAAAAAATATATTCGTATTTAACGGATATTTGCAATATCTAGTATCAGTATCGTAAATTTCATCGGTTTGTTAAGAAAACAAAATCCATTGTTTTACTTATAAAATGCAAATTTGTTTCCCAATCTTCAATGTAAAGAGGAGTTATCAGCTCACCTTGCGACCCAGCGACTGCAGGCAGATAACCACCGAGTTGAGGTTCTGGCGCTCCCAGAGGTCGACGCTCTGGAAGGTCTCCTGGGTGGGCACTCCGAAGTTCTTGGCGCACGCGAGGAAGGCCGAGATGTTCTCCATGCACTTGAAGGCCATCTTGCTCTCGTTGATCTTCTTGATGACGCCGGGCTGGAGGGCATTGGCCAGTTTGCACAGGATGACGCCATCCTTGAGCACCTCGAAGAAGTTGTCGGTGTCGCCGGATGTGTTGATGGGCTCCTCGGTGACGGCCTTGATCCACTCCAGGGACTCCTGGGCCAGCTCCTCGCTGTACTTTGAGTTGATCTGTTTGAAAATGGGGGAAATTGTTAAGGACTGGTTTTAATTTTACTTATTTTTTTGGGGGTAAAATAACCTTGGACTGGTACATTTTTGGCTAATCCTGCTCTGGCTGCTGCACTCGGTAGACTGAAGTAGTCCCAATCGGGGGTTAAATCAAGTACAGACCATTTCCCCCCGCTTATCTCATGATATATTGCTGATAGCAGACTTATCATTAATTGGTTATAAAAACACAACTCTCTCCACCATTTCCCTCGTGACAATTGGGCGGTTATATTTCAAGTTCCGATAAGGATAAGATTGTGGCTCTCAGTCTCATTTCTCATTTCTCCCTGATCGCCAGCCAGCCAGCCACTCCCCATTATTCGATTTGCTTGAATTATAAAAGTCAGTCACGTTCAAATGTTCTCATGCCGCATAGTAAGTATCCATATTTGCCAATGCCGATAGCTTCGACTGGGAGGCTGTTCTACTATGTATATATTTATATCTGAGCGTCTTGACCATATTTGGCCTTAAGTTTGCCGGCCGCTTGGGCGTCCTTCGCACCGATTTTGGCCATAGACCAAAAGCCACTTGTTGAGCAGCTAGCTTCTATTGCCATTTCCACTCGATTGGCAAAAAAAAAACCAACAAAACCACAAAAGCCGGAGTTCCAAAACAAACCGCAAAAGCGTTGCGTGTTGGGTTTCCATTCGGCTTGCCAATAAAAATCAAAATCAAAATGTTTAGCAAACTTTGGGTCATATCGCAGCGACTCACTTAACACGTATTTATTAGTTTTATTTGATTGAATTGAATTGCTGTCGCTAACGGTTTTAGATTAGCTGCCATTTTACCAGAAAGTTCAAGTACTATAGACAATGGCAGTTAAAATTATAGGAGTTAAGGTTTGAAAACTGGTAATAATTGAAGCCAAATTTAAATTAATTAAAATAATGCTATGTTTAAGCTAAGATATTAAGTTAAATTGTATGTGGCGTTTAATAATATTCTATACAATCTTGAAGTTTTTTTTTTTTACAATTTAATAAAACATTTTATTTATGGGAGGGATTTTAAGTTTGTTTCTATAGTACTAGCAAATATAAAGTTATCTAGCTTATATTTGTTTGTTTTTCTCTTATTTTTTTTATCTATATGTATCTTATTTTGCTGAGTGTTTTTTTTTTATGTAATTCAATTAGTCTATTGATAGAATATTTATTAATAGCACAATTGACGTTTTTCCACCACAATAATCAGCCAACAACACTAAAATTTTACCCACAATTGTATTACTTTTTTTAGTATTTGTGTGATTTTTGTTCTGACTGGCAGGTCTATTAAAACGAATGATCTCAGAGAAAACAAATGGAACGATTGTCGCCAATTGAGTTGTATTCCACTCCTTATCGTTGGCCGTGGGGAAATGCAAACTCGTAAATTGAAGGCAACTGAAGGGGCGGAGGAGTTGGAGGAGTTGGAGGAGTGATGCAGTAAAAAAGTGAAATACAGACCACAACCAGAAGCTTTCTCCGTGCTTGTGTGTGTGCTTAATGAAGGTGAATGCACTTTGCACACATTATGTGTACTTCTATTATCCCATTCCATCTAATTTCAACTCTCCCTTTTCATCAGCGGTAGTCGAGGCTTATCGAAACATTACAATTTACGACCTTTTCGCTGTTCGAGCCCAATAAAAACCGCAGATCTCTCATCGAGATATGCGAAATAGAAGCGCAGAATATGGAAATCAGGTTGAAATGGCTTTATCGCAGAAACTAAAGATTATCAATAATTGCAATAGACCGTTGGCCAAATAGCTTTGTCCGAATTTTCGGCCATAACGGTCTACCACTTAACAGCAGCGGTAAGTTCATTAGAGCCCGAAAAGAGAAAAGAATGGATACCGAAATAACAGCATCATTCATCATCGAAACCGGGGAGAAAACCGTCGAGAGGCGTGAGACAATTAATAAAAGCAATTTTGATTGACATTCTGTTCGAGAATCAGGGAATCCGCAGCCACAAGTTGATGATCATAACTTAGAGCCCCTGATGATGGCACATAAATTGACACCCTCGGGGCAGATGAATAAATTTCGATTAGAATTAAATATGTTTATGGGATTCTGCGGCCAGTTTATGCATACTATTCTCATACATAATATCGTAAACCAAAAGCCGTTAAGAGCCTAATGAATTCCGATCGTTTCTTACACGTTTTTCGAAGCACAAATCTCGCCAAACCAAAATCCAAAACAAATTTGACAGTTGGTGGTCTCTGCTCGGCAGACAAACAATGTTCGGAACTAAATGAAAAATGATGGAGAATAGCTTAGTTATTGTCTTTTCTTTGAAGCAATGGAGGATGGATCGCTTATTAAAATATTTTTAGCGCTGTTTTAATGAGTCAGCAGCAAGCCAGCGAGTTTCATTTGTGTTTTTTGTTTGGTTTAGCGCTATAAGTTCGACTCGAAATTCAACGACGATCGAATGTCGGGGCAAAAGTACAGCAGTACATAATGCTTTCATATATATATATTTTTCTGAAAAACATATGTACAGCTGGTTAGAACGTGTTGCCTTATCGAGAGTGAGGAATTCCAGTTGAAAGCTGCCGGTTGATAGGCGCACAAAAAACATGAAAAATAATAATTAGAAGCGGAACTTTGAAATTGCTCATCGTTGGCCGTTAGAAATGATGTCTGTTTAACGGTTTCCTTATGTTTTTCCTGACCAAATTTCGTTGTTTTTTTTGGGTCTATGGGTCACTTGATGAATTAACCACGATTACAAAACGGCGTGACAATGAAATGCACAGTAGCCTCAAAAGAACCTAATTAATTTCCCAGCTTATGATGTACAATGTAATATGGGGTTGGGCCTCTTCTTTTTTTTTTCAAGTACGTTCTGGGTGGATGGCATTCCACACGCAATGCGCATTAGTGGCCGAGACATGCTAAGCCAAGCCTGGTTTGGCTTTTAGAGAAATTAAAATTAAAATTAGGCACTGGCTGAACAAGCTTCCCGCATACTCCTCTCCGCTTTCCAAAAGACCAAAAAAAAAAACTGTGGGTCAGCACAAACCCAAACTTCAAATAACAAATATCTTGGGAGAGGGCCTACCCACGTTAACTCAATTTAATTCACACCTACGCCACTTGGAAAGTGAAAATGTTTGGCTACCACATAACTATTTATTTATTTATCATGATTCAGTCTTCACAATTGAGTGAGAGTTCCAAGAATTCTATTAGTGGTTCTCAGTTCACGCCAAATTAAAGATCAAAGAGTAATGGAAGTTTTTTCCGGTGCTTTGAAAATAGTTACTAATGATAGGGTATATGGATATATTTTAAAACAGCTTTACAACCAGTCTAGAATATTACAAATTCGAGGTTTGAAAAATAATTATCCTTCTAGAAATAAAGAAAATATTTTTTATATAACACTGTTATAGATATTTATTGAAAAACGTCAAGTAGAAATTATCATCATTTACTTGACGTTTTTCAATAAATATCTATAACAGTGTTATATAAAAATATTTTAAAAATCCCTTTAAAGGAAATTTCTAAAAAATCAAGACCAACTTATATTTATAAAAATAATTTGCAAAAATAAGTAGTTCTAAAATTCTACAAACGTTTCTTGCTTCAAATGAAATCCCAGGCGCAAATTTGACGGAAGTTTCCGCCCATCTGACGAGTATATCTGTATAAATTTAGCTTAAAACCCGCGAGGAACCCAGACTGATGATCATTGCATAATAATCCATTGTAGGATACCAGAGAAAAGAGACAGGGGCACGTTTTGCTTGGCTGATGGCTTTTTGAAGCCGATGATGTCATGGCATCGTTATGGCTTGGATTTGAACTTTGGCAATATTTTAGCGTAGATGGTGATGATTAGTTAAATGTGTGCTTTGAAAGGGATCGCGCTGGCAGAAGTTGACGCATCACAAACAGAAACTCCACTCCACTCCACTTCACTCCACTCAATTGCGTAAGCACGGCTTTAAAAATCAATCCATTGGAATGGCCAGATCTGGCGATTATTCACTACCAACCGAATTCGATTTCGCTTTCTTTCGCGATGTGTCATGATCCATGACAATTGCTGACCAATATCTTTCGAGTCGGTAAATAAATGGAAAAACGACAAAAATGCCACAGCGAAAACATAAACAAAATCCGCAAAAATGTAACGAGGTCAATTATATGATTTTGAAGTCTGGTTTATGGCCAGGTTGAGTGAGTTGTAAGCCCTGATCCGCGAGTGCCTTTTCTGGCGGCATTTGGGGGTGCCACATATAGTAAAGCGAGAGAGAATTCCATTTACTAGTTATTTGTCGAGGTGTTTTCGGTACTGAAAGTTTCACCGGAAATCCAAAACAACATTTGATTTATGATAAAACCGTTGTTGTCGTCGACCTCCTCCCGCGACTTTTTATGGCTTATCTAAAAATGACGGTGACTGACTGACGGCCAACAAGTGTTACTTTTTTTAGGGGGTTCGACAACGGGGCTTCCAGGCGGTTATTTTCCGATCCCCATCTGGCAGGGGAGTACGAGTTCGGCTATGACTTCAGCTACAACTACGAGTACGGAGTTCATGTGGGCCAAGTGTTCCATTTACGTGTCGCCCGTACTGATAGAGAATACCTATACCTATACCTATATAGATATAGCGAGAGGTGGCGGTGGCTACGTTGCGTGCTGCGGATGTACAAATGTACACGGCACTTTTATATATTCACGCTAATTGAGTGTGGATTCTTAGCTCCAAAAGCGGCCAGGTGATTAGTACGTGGCCAATGTTCCAATGGCTGAGATACAGCAGTGAACATGAGGGGAATCGGACAAGATCACAATTACAGCCAGACTTTTAAGAGTCGAACTTTTTGTAATGCCTGGAACATATTACTTATTAAAATTTGAAAGTAAAAACTATAAGTAGACGGGTTTTAGGTACTAAAACTAAGTCTACTTTTAAATAATTTTAAGAAATAAGTTGATGAATAACAAGATAATAATTAAATCTCACAATTTAGAGCCCCATTTTTTAGTAATTTTCTGAACATTAAGTAACTTGAAAATTCTTTAAAACTATAAACAGACATAGTTTTAAAAAGTTGTTAAATATTCAAGCTTTGCCAAGTAATAAGCTTATTCGAGTTTTTTTAATTCTCCGCTTTAGTTTTAAAACATTTTCTAAAAAGAAATTATCGTTCTAAGCCTTAAAGTTACTTCTTAAATATTTGTTTACAACATGTTAAAATATTTTGAGTAATTTGAAACCTTTCTAACTAGAACAATGGGAGGAAAGGTGGTGGTTTGAGTTGGAAAAGTTGGTCCGTAATTAAGGTGGTCTGCGATCTGATGGAAGGGTTGCTAAACTAAACTAAACTAAACGGGCAACTGATCCCTTGGCCGAAATTTGAGATCCATGACCATTTGTCGGTGACTGCCGCCGTTAAAGTCGGGAAAAGCACACACGCAAGCATTCAAACTATAGAGAACCCAAAGGGGCAAACAACAATTTTGTTTTCTTACGTTTTTAGCTCACTTTTGTTTTGCTGTTTGCTTACGCCACATACTCAGTTTAAAGTGCTCATGTGTTGGAAAAGGTGCTGCTATCGCTTCTTCCTCCTGTCACCCGTACACCCGTGCACCCGAACCCAAACCCAAACTCGAACCCCCACTAAAAATGAGCGATTCCCTGAGACCGGCAACTCATTCAAAATTGCTCAAAACTAAAGACGCTTTAAGTTTGGTGGATCGGGGAGGAAACGAGGAGGACCAAGGAAAGGCAGCTGGTGGGATGACATCATCGCCTTTTGCTCCTGGGGAGCCATTTGATCGCGGTTTGAAGTCGCACCAGCAGCTGCGCTTTCAGGCATCGCGGAAACTGAAAAACACTCGCTTCTCATTCTCTATTTTGTACACTATACCCTATGAAAAGGTTCTACCTATCCCCTATTCGCAACAAACCTAAAGCTAAGGTCAAAATTTAAGTAGGTTTCAAAATATTATGATTTGTAAAAAAAAAATATTCAGAAACACTTTGTATAGATTTAATATGAAATTATTTAATTTACAATTTAAATTTAGCAACATTAACCGTATACTATTATTTTAACAACAAGTGTACTTTAAAAATGTGCCAGTGTAGATAATACCGATAAACAAGGTCTTTTAGTAAATGGCTGACATAAGAAAATAAAATCCGGGTAGCAAACTTTCAGATAAGCAAGCACAAGAAAAACAAAACCTAAATATTTTAGCATGGTAAAACACTAAAGCATGGTAAACCCATCAAGGGTATATAAAACTTCGGATATGGTAAACCCATTTCTATACCCATTTTTATTTCGTTTTTTGTTTGGGCAATGTTGTAACTGTTGTTGTTGTTGATTTTGTTGGACTGCACTTAATCCCCTTTGCCGGCGACATATACAATTTCACTCTGGCTTGCCCAGGGGCAGCTTGAATTGCGTAACCCCGACTCGACGAGGGCGAAATTGTCGAAGGGTACGAGTGCTACAAGTACCCCCCACAAAAAAAAAAAAAAAAACCGATGCATTTGTATGAGTGCATTAAATGCAAAGTGCTGCTAATGGACGAAACTAATGTTGTCAATTTACAAAGGGGAAAGCTGGACTACTGGAATTTGAGATATTTATAAAAAAAAATTTCTTTGATTGAAAATCAAAAAGTATGAAGATTTAAGTTAATTAATTTACCAGAACAAGAAATATTTCCCGAATAAATTTATTATTATTTCCACTATTTATGATAACTATGGATATGAGTTCATCATTAAAAGATCTAATGTTCACCAAGACATTATACAGAACTCGAAATTTCTATAGCTGTTTGCTTTTGACAACTAATGGTTTGATTTATAAACGCAGAACTGTGTTTCCCTAGTTCGAACTGAATCACCTGCACTGACAATGCCTTAAAATCACCTAAATCATCTTCAAGCTTTCAAATTACGCATGCATCACACATGTGCATGTGTATATATCTTTACATACTATACATATATACTTGTTCGTTCGACTTATCAACGAAATGAGGTCATTCCTTGTTAGACGCTGGCAATTTCAAGACCATTTATAGCTAATTTTTTGGCATTTGGCGCGAGCAGATAAAAACTTGGCGTCATAGCGCCAAATAAAGTCAATGCAGCTTCCAAACTCACTCGAACACCCATGCAAAGCGGATTTTTGGGGGCAATTTGTTTATTGTGTTGTTTTGTTTGGTTTTTCTTTTTTTTGGGTGTTTTTTTTTGTTGTACTTACTTTGCGCTGGGCCTCGGCGGCGAAACCAGACTTAGCAGCTCGGTTGGATGCCATTTTTGTTATTTGCTGGAGAAACGGGTTTGCAGGGAGCTAAAATGTAGGTTGGTCTTGGGCTCGAATGGCTTAAATGCACCACTGTCCACTGGAATGTTATGCCGCGGAATGAAACGGAGGGAGCGCAAGGGTTAAAGCCAAGTTATTTGGGATACGTCCGTTCGCAACGAGAGCTTACTGCGTTTTGAAAGGCGTCGAAATCGGGGAGACCGAGGAAACCTTGCGACAGCTCTGCGAGAAACAGTGTTGGGTAGGGAACCGGCACATTGTACCTAGCCGATGTACAAATAAATTGAACCGAACTGTCATATCAAAAAAAAAAAACATATTTTATCTATTAAAATACAATGTTATATAATAGCTAGGACATCATCTTTCTAGACAGAAATCCTTATTCAAATAAAAAGATACAAAAGGTGTATAAAGTAAACATATATTTAGTCAGCTTTGTATCTTGGTACGTACCTAAGAGTTCCTCAACACTGGAGAGAGGGAGAGAACGAAAAGGAGGGGGAGAGCATAAAAGCTCCAAGCTGCGCTCTTGCTCTGTATTTATGTGGCTTATCAGCGTCAGCTGTTTTGATGTGATGGAACTGATGATGTCATAGCGCTTTTTTTAACGGCATTTGTTTTCAAAAATAAAATCGGAAGCCTAAACTATTGTACACTGAAAAAAAGAGCTAAAGTCCTTAAGCAACTTCATTGCGTAGAAACATAAATCCGATAATTTAAAAAAATTTTAATGACAGCGAGTTTGTAAGATTCGGTATATGGTTTTGAATTAAGCTACAATTCGCTCTTGAAATTCGATTTGGGGAAAATTTTAAAAAAATGGCTTGTCGGTTAAATTTTTTTTTTAAGTTTGGAAACATTTCTGTTGTTTTCTTTGTATTTCGAGACTTTTAATATTGTTCCTGGGGGATTCGTTGATCATTTGACAGGCATAAGATCACATTTACCTTCATTCAGGTTAATTTTTTGAGTGTGGGTACTAACTAAACGATAAGATAAAGTTTCGCCAGAGTAAAATTCCATTTGTTGCTTACTATTGTTCCGCCTTATCGAGAGGGTATTGCAGCAGCATTCCATTCAAATGACCATGACATTTTCAGGGACTTTCTGGAAGCCAGACAGTTAACAAATCGCTTTCAGAGGTTTGCCTTGAGAATTAGTTACAGTTTATTCACATAAATATATATTTTGTTTAATCGTATAAATTATGCAATTGTGGTTTTACGATAAGAAGCGAATTTCTTAAGTGTTTCAGTGTGGTTCTAAATAAATAGGGGGAATTGCTTGTATAATTTGTTGTTCTGTTTGTCGTGTTCGTTTCGTTTGTGTGGGTTGTGTGATATTTAATATTAAAAATACATAATTCAGCTTGATCTTTAAAGGATTTTGTTATGTTGGGTAGCATACACATTGGTTTTATGTGGGCTTGTCTTTTGTTTTGATTATATCGCCATTAGGTTTATAACATAGGAAAGCAGTAATTAACTAGAAGTTAGGGCTTATTAGTTGCATACACACATTGCCATTATAATATATTAATCTATTAACGGTTTTCGCATGCGAAACGCTCGAAAATGTAGGTTTTCCTTCCGATTCTGTCTGCTAACGTTCTATAATCGATCTGCATCGATCATGCATCCTACTAACTGTTAAGGCCCTTTCGCTCAGATACAAGTGGGTGTGTGAGTTTCGTAGACTATGGGGATGATTTTATATATATATATATATATATATATATATAAATCGATTTATTTTTTACAATCTGTTATGCATGCTTCGAGGTGAACGACTCTTTAAAAAATAATCATCATAATTTATTTTTGCACATGGATAAATACAAATTACAAATATAAATGTGTATATATATAAAAAATTGTTTACCAAAAAATATATACGTAGACGCAAAATAGATAATATACAGAGAACTTTACTATAATAAAAGGTGACATAAGCATAATCAGATTTTGGACTCCTACTACAAACAAGTACAGCATGGTACTGCCATTTCCACTAGATGTGTATATCAAGCACTGACATCTGTGATTACAGTGGGTGTATATAATTGTTTATTTTGTTTACAGGCTACCTATATCTGCTCGACTAACTGCAAACAGTATCAGCAAATAATTTCAATTGAATTTCCTTTCTTCTCATTTTTTTTTCCTATTTTTTTTTTCGTTTGTTTCGTTTTTGTTTTTAATAAATAATACCTCACGATTCGTTGGCTCAACGTAGTAAACTTAACTTACAGAACAACTGTGCAAAGTTGGGCAAAAAATAAAGGGGGGAGCGGATGCCCTCCTAGCAGTGAGGCGCTGTAGATGTGGATGGGGTTAATGGTATGTGGATACCGCGTCTTCGTCTTCATTTTCATCTTTTTCTTTATCTTTATGTTCGATTACGTTTATTGCTCGCTTGGGGGCCCGGCACACACAATTTGATCTGGGTGCCCCGTAGAATCTCGCATTGTTGTTTAAACTAGGGGTTTGTCTCTACTAATTTTTATATAATTTTCAATTATATACGCTGCATTGACGTCGACGCAGGCGATTATATCCTGCGCTCTGGCTCAAGTTATACTCAATGTAAGCATGCACTTTTAACTTTTGAAGCGAGTTTGTAATTAAATTAGATCGAAACGCATCGCATCGAATCGAATCGACTCGAAAATTGCATCAAATGTTCCTTTTCCTTTAGCTTAGTTGTAGTGCTTCACAAATAGATTTCTTTGATATTGAATTGCTTCGCAAACGATCCCCGAACTCTGGGGAGGATCTCGTCCATCTCTCACGCTTTCTCATTTAGGGTTTGTCTTAGTTCTTAACTAATTTTAACTTGCAGCTGCTCCGTCCCGATTCGCTTGGGATCGGTCTCATTCCTATCCCCGTTCTCTCTGATTCTGATTCAGATCTATCTATATAATGTGTACGTTTAAATATATAGGTTTTTATAAGCTTTTATGTTTTCCTGTTTTTTAGTAACCATAATTTGTCGCACTCTCCACTCGCATTCCTATATAGATCTCATCCTATAAATAAATACTCCAACTCCACACACATTTAGCTATATCAAGATTTAGGTTTAGAAAACAATCTGTTTTGCTTTCCTCATCCAATTCACAGCAGCGATATATCTGGTTAAAAAATACAAAAATTAGTGGACTATTTGGTGATATAAATAATGTAAGAAGTACCTTTATTCTCGTGACTATCAGCAGTGACTAGCGTGGTGGTTGCCGCTGTGCTCGTCAGCAAGCTGTTATTATTGTTCAGGTGAAGATCTTGTGACTCGATGCTCAGGTCAATCAGTTGGGTGGCGACCGGACCAACTGCGTCCTGCAGCAGATTGATGTCGCTGAAAATGAACGGCCATGTCAATCACATAACATTACACGAAGACCAATCCCTCCACTCACTTCTTGTTGTTGACATTCTCGATGTGACCATTGCCATTGGCCACTGCCGGCACAGTATTGGTGCCCTCGAAGTCCACCAGCAACTTGCCGTTGCTCACTTGCTGCAGGTTCTTGGCGTTCTCATCGATGATCATTGTGGAGAAGCTGTTGATCAGCGAGTTCTCCTTGTCTAGCACCGACTGCTCGTACATCGCCTGGCTGTTGGGTGGCTCCTGCACCGTTTCCGTTTCCGTGGCCGTAGGCGCTGGCGTGGAATCCGCAGTGCTGGGCGAGCCCTCCGCCGAGTTGTTGCTGCTGCCACTGACGCTGCTGTTGCTGCTGCTATTGTTCTCCGGAGCTGATGCGGCAGGAGCGGCCTTGTCGTTAGCGTCCTGTAACCAAATAGTTATGTTTAAGTAATGAAATCGAATAATAAATTTAAATTAATAGTTGCGACATTAGCTGATATTGTTATACAACATTTGTATTATGGATTTTGGCATACACTTTGCAAGTTGCCATCCCAAAACACATGTATAAAAATATTTTATTAACAACTCAGATGAATCATGAAAGAAAAGTAAATATTGCCAGGGACTGCAAGTGATGATTATTCATGTGTTTTTTTAATTTAAAAAATAAGTCACTTAAAAAGTCATCCCCTCCATAAATTTATTTACAAGATTGAATACAATAATTATTTTAAGTAATTTAATAATAATCAAAAATATGTTGATGAAACTCTGAGTTTTATTTCAAGCAAAAACAAATAAAAATCATCAAAACGCATTCCTTTTGAGTTATAAATTTGGTTTTTTTGATAAAATATATTTATTGCTTTATGATTTTAATTTTCTGGCTTGAAACAATAATAATTCTTGAATAATATAATTAAAATAAAATAAATTATCATTATTTTAAGAGTTTTGAATTTATGATTTATTGGCAATAGAGAGTGTAAGGTAAAATCCATTTTTTTAGCCAATATTGGAAAACTAAATGTAATTTAAGTATCCTTACCTTGGAGGGTGTGGTGGCAGCTCCTCCCTTGCGGGTGCGCAGCATGATGGCCTCCACCCGCTTGCGGCGCTCCTCGCGCTCCTTCTCCTCCCGCTTGAGCCGCTCGGCCACCTCGACGCGCTGCTTCTCCGCCTCCTCCTTGGCCTTCTTCTCGGCCTCCTCGCGCTCCACGCGCTGCTTCTCCTCATCCTCGCGCTTGCGTTTCTCCTCCTCCTCGCGCTGCTGGGCTTCCTAGAGACAACAAAGTAAATAATTAGTTAGCTTTGCTGCTGGATGGGCGTCAACCTCTTACCTCGATGGCCTTGCGCAGACGCTCCTCCTCGCCGCGGCGCTGTTCCTCGGCCAGGCGAGTGGACTCCTCCTCGAACAGGCGCTGGCGCTCGGCCTCCTCCTCCTGGGCCTTGATCTCTGCCAGGCGTTCAGCTTCCAGTCGTTGGCGCTCTAATTCCGCCTGTCGTTCGGCCTCCTCGCGGGCCAGGCGTCGTCTCTCGGCCAAAGCGGCCTTGGCCTCCTCCTCGGTCGTGATCTTCTTGGCCATCATCGATGCGGTCATCAGATCGGCGCCCTCCGGCGGCGTCAGCTCCCGCACCTCGGAGTTCTCCTTGCTGCGCGACGGTTTCTTGGGCGCTGCCTGCTCCTGGGCCTTGGCTGTCTCCTTTTCGGTGCCCTCGTCCGACTTTTCCTCTACATTAATTGAGGCTATCAGAGCCTCCGGCACGGGTTCCACTAATAAAGTTTGCTCCTCCTCCACCTGGCGCACCACTTCTTCCGTTTTCTCCGAGTTCAGAGCCTCCTTCTCGGCCTTGCTTACCGAAGGAACGGCAACGGGAGCCTCGATAGGAACTGGTGCTGCCTCAGGAACTGGCTCCTCTGCGGCCGTCTTCTCAAGCAGCACCTCCTTGGCCATGCCATTCTGCTCGGGAGCAGGGGCGGAAACGGGTACGGGTGCCGGTGCAGGTGCAGGTGCAGGAGCCGCTTTTGTGGTGGTTGTGGTGGAACTGCTGCTGGTGACAATCATGGACCTGGTCATCGCAGAGTTGTCCTTGGTTTTCGGCTCCTTGCTGAGCCGGCTGATGCGCTCCGAACTGGCCGTGCGACTTGGCAGAGCCTTGGAAGCGGATGCCGCCTTGGGCACCGGAGGTTCCTATGCATGTAAAAACAGATTTCAATGAGATTCAATGGGTTTTATCCTTGAGGTGCCTAGTCGTACCCGCTTTGAAGGCGTCTTCTTCTCGGCACTGCTCAGCCGCGATGAGCTGGAGGTCACGATCAGGGAGGTGGACATCAGGTTTGCAGTTCGTTTGGGTGTCGTTTGTGCGGATGGCGAGGCGGCTGTCGTCTTCACGGGCGGCTTTTGATCCCTCTTCAGTTTGTTGATCTCTGCGGGGTTGCAAGCTGATTGTTAGTTGGTTTTTTTTTTAAGTACTTTCAAGGAGACGTACCCTCGAGTGACATGCCCGTTCCGGCGATGCTGGCGGGCCTCGGTTTCCGGGGCGCCGTGGCCGGTCGCCTGGGCACCAGCCCGGATGTGGACATGTTCGTCGATGTGGACATGGCGCTGCCGGGCCTTGAGCTATTGAAGTGTCCGCCGGGCGTGGCATTTCCCGATCGCGAGCCTACAGAATCATGTTTGGATTAGAACCATTAAGGGATGAGGGTTTTCAAGGGTTGTTTTAAGGGGGGTGTCAATATGGATGAGCTTATGTGGAGCACCAAATAAAGCGTACGTGAGTAGTGACCGTCACCAGAGTTTACCATTATTGCAGGGGGGGAAACACAGGGAGTAAACACAAAACCAAGTGTGGGACACAAGTTAACCAAAGTACCAACAGACAAGATAGATTCCAATTAATCGAACACAGAGCGAGCGCACATTATGAGGAGGAGACACAAAATAAACCAAAGGGCCAAACAACATATACCTATTACCAGGATGAGATAAACAAAGGCTCAAAAAAGCCCCAATAATACTTATGTTTATGTGTTTTTTATGTTTTATGATGGCTTAAATGTAAAATAAATATAAATAATAATAAAAAGAACAATAAATGAATGTTTCACTTCACCATGGAATAAAAACCGATACAAAATAGTGTATTTGTGGATACATACGAACTAAACGACCGACAGACGGCGACAGGCAGCCAACAATATGGACCAGGGAATCCCCAAAAATGATCTATTATGATAATGTGATGAAAGGAAGTCCCCAAATGACTAGGAATTTTGACAACTACAGTGCGTTTTGGTGCTAATATCTTGATAAATTAAAATAAATGTTTGCTTCGTAGAACTAATAAAAAAATGTGTACAATAATTTTCTATACTTAATTTGGCAATAAACCTCATTTAACTAACTAAATAAAATATATCATTTTTGGATATAAAATTATTTGAAAAATGCTATAAACAAAAGTAATACGCCATTTTAGTTTTAATTTTATGGCTTTTAAAATTATCAACGGTCTAGTGTTGGTAAAAAGAAAGGGTTTTCTCTCAAATACGAATTTTAGTTTTAGGAAAGTGAAATTTAAAGTGAATTTTCAGTTTAAACTCTTTGGTTTTTGCCATTCTTAATTATCTAGTGGTTCCAAGACGCACTGTTCTTAGGGACATTTAAAATAAACGGACTTGCGATTGGAAATTGAATCGATTTCAAAGGATCTTAGATCTTAAAACCGAATGCAATGAAAAGTGGATCACAAATTGCTGCTCAAATGAACTAAAGACAACCTCGATCGGTCGTTCTTCGTATGTCTTCTGTGGATCGATCTACGGGGAAACCAAAGCCTATGCGGGTGTACGGGTGTGATTTGTGGTTGTGTTGTTTGGCTATCGGTAAGTACTCGCGAAAATGGGTAAGATGGCTACAATGCTATCCGGATTTAGATTTTAGATTTAGTGTGTGTTGTGTGTAGTGGTGCTAGTGTGTTTTTGGATTGGTGGTTTTTTTTTTTGTTTTTTTTGTTTTTGTTGGTAGTTCGAGATGTTTGATTTCGGTTTTTTGTTGGGTTTTTGTTTTTTAATCGCACACACCTGCATTCACTAACAAACTAGCAGAGTTCATGAGCAACAATGAGTTGGGATCGAGATCGAGAAAACGGTGGGGGTTAGTAGAGATCGCATATTGCTGCTGCTGGCCACGCCCAGTCGCCCAGTTCGCGCGGAAGGATGCAGAGTTGAAGGATGAGGCTGAGGCTGAGGCAAATGATGACTGGAGGTATTTCTTAGTTGCCGCAGTTTGCAGGCCGAGTGTGGACTGGCGCAGGTGGTGCATTTGGTGGTTGGGTGGTGCTGTGCTGCCATAAACCGACCAACTGCTAATCTGTGTCATGCTCTTACTGGTGGAGTCCCGCTGACCGCCGGCTCCGCTGGCCAGCGGTCGGAAGCTGGTCGAGATTCCGCCGCCCAGCGAGTACTTTCCGCGTTCCCGCTGGCCACCTCCTCCTCCGGCCAGATGGGTCATGCTGCGGGACATGATGCCGGCGGCAGTGGAGCTGCCGCTACCGGCGCTTCCCGCCCGACGGGCTCGAGCCGCCGCCGTGCCGCGTCGCCCACCGCCGCCCAGCGAGGCGGTCTCGTCCAGCATCTCCAGCTCCCGCTCGCGCCGCTCCCGCTCCAGGATGGCCCGCATGTGCTCCCCGTTCCGGCGAATCGGCTGCGCCAGCTGGTCCAAGCGGTTCATCGAGTACGCCCGTCCTGCGGTTCAGTTGAAAGTTGAAATTGGTTTCGTGAATCTTTTCGAGCCTGGCTCTGGCTGCGGATCCTTAGGGAGCTATGCTTATCTACACACAGTTGCGCTCAAAATAATAGTGTGTGGTTTTCAAAAATGCTAAATTACTAAGCTTATATAAAGGTATGATTTGCAAAACTGTTTTAATTTTGTATTATTAAATTAACTTTTATACAATAAATTTTAGATATAATTATTGGGAAAAGTAAGCCAATAGCAATAAGGATCATGGAATTGTTTTGAAATATAGTTGTACCCTAAAAAATTGTTTTTAAATATATTTTACCAATTTTAAAGCCAAATAAGTATTTGGATCATTTAGCATTTAGAATCATTGAACTATTTGGAAACCAATTAAGTTAAGAAATTTAAGATTTAATTCTTGGAAATAGAAGGCTAATATCACAAAGGATTTTCAAATTATCTTGAAAGTTAGTTAGCCTTAAAAATTTGTTTATAACATATAAACATATATATAAGTATTTGGATATTGACGAAATTTAAAATGCATTTCTTGGCAAAAGAAAGCTAATAGCAATAAGGATCTACGCACTATCTTAAAATTATAACCCTAAACGCTACTATTTCAAACGCAACTGCAGTTACAAAAAGACGTCACAAAAATATGTGTACAAACTGGGCTACAAAATGGTGTGTACAAGTGGGTGTGCTTTAAGAAGGTGTGTTTAAGTGGCTGGTGTGAGTTTGTACAGTGTGTTCCGTGTGCGTGTACAAAAGTTCTGGTGTTGCAGGTGCCTGGAGGAGAGTGTGTGTGTGTCTGAGTTCCCTTTCTTTTTTTCTCACTTTCTCTCTGCCCAAGCAGCAAAGAACGAACCCGGGAATCGACGGAATAAAGTCAAAGGGGCTACTAAGGCTAGGGGCAACTGTTGGTCCGGTTCCGGAATGGGCTAAACCAAAAGAAAACGCAACTAATTGAATGGAAGGATGTCGAATGAAGAGCTGATGATGCGTAGCTGGACGATGAAGCTGATCGCTGGATGGGCATGATTGCTATTTGGGGTGCGATGTGGAGGGGATCGTAGCGTTGGGATCTTACCTGGGGTTCTGGCCGGCGTGGTGCTCAGGGAGCTGCGCGAACCATAGTGCCCGTCTCGGGGGCTGGGTATTGTCGGCATGAGGTCCGTTTTCCTGCGGTAAACGCTTCGGAACACCATGGGTGATGTGTCAACGCTATCTTCTGCAATATTCGGTTTGGGGGTTGTTGGTTTTTGTTTTGTACATGATTTTGGATTTTGAAATTCGATTTTCAGATGCAACTGCCGAAATGATTCACTTGCGATTTCGGCCATAAAATTATAAAAAAATTACTAAGGACTAGGAACGAGAGAAACCAAAAGCGAAAATAGCTAAAATTCGGAAAGTATTTACACTAGAATCTCATTTTATTTGCTTAAAGCTTCTGTAAATTTGATAACTATCAAAATTATATCTAATAAATGGAGTTGTTAATTTATTATTATTGTTTTAAATTATTTAATAATTGTTTTTTTTTTATAAATTTTAGTTCCATCTAACTGTCCATAGCTCTAATATATAATATTATTTATTAAATTAAAAATAATCTACAGGAAAAAAAGTAGATCGAGCTCAGACTATTATTAATCCATTAAAAATTGTCTAATTATATTTAAAAATAAATCTTTTGAAAGTTTTTTTTATGATTATATCTTTATACAGATTGAATTATGATATTGACAGTTTATCTTACAAAGAAAATATTGATTTCTGATTTTGATAGTTTATTTAACTAGGATAATAACGAATTTTAAGTGGAGTGTAAACACTTTCGGTACCAAAAAAACCATGCTGTTGGGGATCTACGTTGAATTCTCAATAGACGGCCGATGCTGCTTTCGAGGGGTTAGGTTCAACAAAGAGCGCTTGGACAATCTGTACAATCTGGAGGGCGTAAAAACATCATGCAAAACTGAGGGGCCAAAGACATGCCAATGGTTGGTTGGTTTGGGTTAGGGGTAAGAGACAACGAGTTAAGAGCTTACGGCGGGGGTTACGATTACAATTACAGGGGGTTAGGGCTAGGGTTAGGGGTTGCATTTGGGGTTACGGCAAAACAATAATCGTGGTCAGAACGAGAGCAGTTAAGAACGAGGAGGAGCAGGAGCTGAGAGGAGTAGAAGAAGAACCCTCACCCTTACGATACGAGTTATGGTTGTTAAAGTTGTTGTGGCCTGCAGTTGAGGTGCTTGTTGCTGTGGTTGTTGTGAGATTTGTAGGTCTGTGCGCGTTGGCTGTTTGTTTGTTTGAAGTGGGCGGCGGATTGGGATTGGCCGGCCCATCGATATTTATCTCGCTGCCGGCGATGGAGAGCGAGAACCGCTTGGGCGGCTCGTCATTGGAATAGCCCCAATTGAACACCTCGTACATGGAGGAAGACTTGCGTCGGTGATCTGTGTGAAGTCGGTAGTTTTTCGATTTGTTTTTTTTCAGAGATAGAGAGAGAAGTGAACGTTACAGAGGTGTGATTGCTGTTGGCGTTTGCGTTTGGGTGCAAATCATATTGGAAAACAAAATTTAAAAAAGGAAATATAAAGTGATTGTGCCGTGAGGGAAGTCTGTTGGTGCCAGGGGTTTGCAACTATACAATAAAAGTAGTTCACATGTACACCATCTGGGCACAGTGGGAGATAATATAATTTGGGGGGGAGGTTATAGAAATCTCTAAATTGCGGGGCACATGTATAAACAATAACTGGGGTCTGTCAATTACAAGAGTTACGAGTGTCTAAGGTAACGATAACGATAACTGCAAAGTAAAATTAAATCTCATTATGTGTGTCTGGTGTCTTGGCGAGTGTGGAGTGTTCTCAAGTGTATAGAGTGTAAATCTGTTCTCGGGGTGACTGAAGTGCCGCCGGAGGCATCGGGACTCACCATCTTGTCTGTCCGTCGAGGAGGAGGCACGCTTCTTAGCACCACTGTCGGCAAGTTCACGCTCTGAACTTCGACGTGAGAGCGAGGCGCCCGCTACGTTCGATATAGATGTGGATCTGGAGAGGAAAATTTAAAATTACTAATAGAAATCGATTAAATAGATTTGCTATCAAAGCTGTGATTTAGGTACTTTTAGAACAAATAATACATAGCTCTAATCAAAATATTGTCTAATCATGGTGAAATTTTAACTAACTTGATAGGAAATAATTACCAAATATTGATAACAAAACATGCTACTCTAGTTTTAATTCTTTGTAGTTAATTAATTTGTATTATATATTAATTTCGCTTCTACTAAGTCATTATTATTATGACAAATTGCATTTGCTTAATTTTAGTAAACAATTTTGTCATTGAAATACTGATAAAAAACATATTAAATAATAAATTCTAGGCTATAATTTAGCATGTCAATCGAAGTACAGCGATAATTAGTCATGTGCAACACAAAGCACAGATAAAATCGTTCATAATACTAGTTCGCATAGTCATGAATGGCTAAAAAAGCAAATATGTGTGTTTTGTGTGGGCTGTTGGCTTTGTGCTGAAATAACTTTCATTGGGGTCTCACCTCCGCTGACCCCAAAAGGCACTGGGCGATACCAGACCATAATCCGCGGGCACATCCAGCAGGCGGGGAGTCGAGGAGCCAAAAGCGAAGCCGATTGAGTTTCTGTCCCGCCTTTTGACTTCTATCCGGGATTCGCGTTCCTGCGGGGGATACATTATGAATTATAGTAAGAGTTTATTAAGATATAATCGACAACCTAACCTGATTCTTTTTGAGAATATACTCGCGACGCTCCTTTTCGGCCTCGAAGATGGCCTTTTTGCGCTCCTCCACCTGGTGGCGCTTCTCTGTGTCCCGGACGCGGATCTCCTCGATCCGCCGTCGGCGCTCCTCCTCCTTTTGTTCGCGATACCGCTGGGCGGCCTCCGCTTGGGCGCGCAGCTCCTCGATCTTTCGGTGCCGCTCCTCATTTTGTCGATCGCGGGCATATTTCAGCTTCTCCTCGCGGTCTTTGGACGCTAAAAGCGTATCAAATTAATAGAGATTCGCACATATAAGGGAATAAATTGAATTTGGATAAACAAGTTACGGTTCGCAGGCAAATAAAAGTGGGAATATTTTTCGCCGTTGTTGCTACCTGTGGCCGAAAAAAAAAATCAATAAATATCTACTTAATATACCCAATTTTTCGACTTTTGCCGGCGAGATATTTACAAGAGGTGGGCTGACGTCATCGACGCGATGTACGCTCACATTTTGTGGGTCAATTGACAAACTAGCAACAATAACAAATGGCACAAATACACGGACAATAAGAGCCGCCGCCCCCGCATGAAATTTGCCTATGTGCAAAATGTGGCGAAAAAAAAAAATAGAAAGCAAATAGCAGATGCAAGCGCACATTTTGTTCTATTGAAATGACATTGGGGAGGAAAAATGCAAAAATAAACAATAATAATAATAATATTGTTAACATGCGGTTGCCTGCGAAAGTCTGCATAATCGAACTGGGAACCGGTTCTTATCGCCTTATCGGTTAAGATATTTTTGGAATTCCATGACGTAAGTGAGACTACAAAGGAACACGACTGCAAGTCAATCTCATCGTTCGTTACAGGTGCGAAATTTTGGAGCTTATAAAAAAATTATCAGCGGCCAAGGTCGCAGTCAAATTTTTGTGGATTTTAACCCCCTGTTGGTTTAGTTTTTGGAAAGCCAACCATTTTGCATTGATTTTTCGTTTGAGAAAATCAATTTTGAATTTTTTCTTGTGCTTGCCTGTGCGTTTTCTTTCCTTTTTGGGAAAATTTAATTTATTGAATTTTTTTTTCGTCTGGCACAAAATTGCTCTTAAACTGTTAAAAGTTGGCAACTATTATTTATCATTTAAAAAATCTATTTGGACATTAGTTTACATAAAATTAAAACAGAATAATTTATTAGGTTAGTGATAAATATTCTCATAATAAGGTAATTAACAACTTTATACTAATTCAGTTGGAATTAAATTTTAAAAACTTAAGAATTCCCCTAATTTTTAAAGTAAATAAAATGCACTTAAGTTCAAAAAGTTATGAATGTGTCACTCATTTAAGTTAAGTTGTAAGTAATTTTAAGTAGAAACCTAACAAGGATTTTTGAAAATTGGCATGTAAAAGCAAAGTTACAAAGGTCAAAGAACTCTTATATTTCATATTTATGCTCTAGCAATGTGTCCATGCTAAAAATAGCCACTGTGTTTGCACTATGGATACGCAGCTTTGCCAGTTTTACAAGGAAAATAGATAAGAAGATTTACAAATGAGCAAAACTAAGATTCCTTTTGATTTCTAGACCTGTAATAGACCAGTGACAGGGGTATTCGGGGGGTTAAAATCGCGATAAGGTGGCCTATGGGTCTTATTTGTTAGTGAGATCATGCGACTGGTATTTGGAGCATTCGTTTTGGGGGCGGAGCGGAATGGGGCGTGGCTTTCGATCTTTCAAAGACCAGAGAAACGGAATGCCAACTACCTTGAGAGTCGTCTTCTTTAGCGCCGATTTGACCGCCCACCTGGGCGAACCAATGCAAGGTTGCGCCGGCGCTGCAGTTTGAAATCTTTTCAGGTGCGAGTGCGTGGGCTGGAGTTTGATATTCAAGAGATTTCATATACATATGTAAAGTGCATATAGATATAGCCCGATTTTATGTAACCCCCGACAAGATAATAGATAGTCCCAATAGATAGGCTTACCTTTTCGCTCGGCACTGCCCTCGCGACTTTCGGATCGCTTGGATGTGTTTTCCACTGCAAAGAATTACGAAAAATGGGGGCAGGTGAGAAGTGCTTTTCGGGATTTTCCGGAGTTTTACACGGGGACTCGACTCGTGGGGAAAATCAATTTGGCAAAGGAAAACGGCAAAAGGCGAAAAAGCGTGGGGAGGGGGAACACAAAAACACACACACACACACACACAAACAGAGCGCAGCTGCGATGACGAAGCGAGAGACATAGAGAAATAGGGGAAAATGTATGTTTCCTTCTCGCTTTTTTTATGTCAGACTGGAACTTATTTATAAACTCAAAACTCCGAATCGGGGGAACCCGAAACATTCACCCATTTGAGGGGGCAGACTTTTCTTTTTCTCTCGCTTTTTTTTCTTTCTTTTTTTTCACTCCGTTTGGTTTTTTTTTTTTGGCCGTGGTGTGAGTGCCGTTTTGCTGCGCAGTCGACCAGCACTTTTTGGTCATGTAAAATGTACCGAAAACGCGTATATCCTAGCCGATTTTCGATCGCCGACAAAGCGCCGGGCTTTATCCTTTGATTTCGCACTCGCTGGGGACTGTTTTCAATGCGTACCTTCTGGATTATTCGAAATATTTTCGTGTTGACCCCCAAGACTCGCCATATTCACTTTACTTAGCGCTGCAAACAGTGTGACCAACTCGTGGGTGTGGAAATATACCATGCTAGGAGCTCATGGGAAAATACTTTTTGATTTTATGAAAATACTACTAATATACCATTATATCAAATGATTTTAAAGTTTTGTATTGTTGAATTAAATTAAATTATTTAATAACATTTTTGATTTAATTTAATTTAATTTACTAGTTAAGTTATCCACTGTACAGTACCGTTATTTGGGTGGTATATTCTGAATACTCTACCAGGGTTGTCAACAGTCTGCTACGCTCTGTTGACTGATGTGGTACCTTTTAATTTTAAGCTAGGTACAATTTCGCAGACTCTTGTGTTGCTTATTATTTAATTTACTTTCTTAGAATAGTTCTGGATTATCCAATATATTTTTAATATTGAGTACCGGGTACCAGGTAAACACCTTAGCCAAAATTTATTCCAGTAATTTATTCAGTAACGACCTTAATCTAAGGACCCTATATAAGCTGTAAATAAAACTTAATGCTTCTCGGCAGCTATGCAGAGTTTGGCCAGAAGGGCGGTGAGCTGCAGCAGGGAATTGACGCCGTCGACAATCTTCATGTGGGTGATGCCAATCTCCCGGATGAAGTCCAGCTTCAGATGCTCATCGATGTTGACGCGCTTGCAGACGCGGAATATGTTGCCAATGATGTCCTCCGGCGAGTATCCCAGCTTCCACAGCTTGGCCAGAATCTTGTAGGCCTTGTGTATATCGTTGGCGGCACAATGGTGGATCATCTCCTCGAGGAGCTTGGGATGCGGCTCATCGCAGACCTTGAACACGTTCTCCGCATTGATATCGCCGAATCCCTGGGCAGTGGACTGCAGATTATTCAGCCCCTGTCGCATATCTCCTTGGGCGGTGAAGACAATGGCCTCCAGTCCGTCCTCCGTGTAGTTGAGCTTCTCCCACTTGGCCACCTCGATGAGCTTGGCCAGGACCTGGGCATCGGATAGCTTGGTGAACCGCAACATGGCGCAGCGCGATTGGATGGGCTCGATGATCTTCTCGCTGGTGTTGCAGGCCAGTGCGAATCGCGTGGTGCTGCTGTAGATCTCCATGGTGCGGCGCAGGGCCTGCTGGGCACCCTCCGTCATGCTGTCCGCCTCGTCCAGGATCACGATCTTGTGCCGGCCGCGCGGCAATGTCACCTTCTGCTGGGCAAACATCTTGATCTTGTTGCGCACCACATCGATTCCTCGCTCATTGGAGGCATTCAGCTCGAGCACAGCCTCTTTGTAGCTGTCTCCCAGGAGAATCCTCGCCAGACACTGGATTGTGGTGGTCTTGCCCACGCCTGGCGGTCCCTATAAGCCGAAATTATTACTCCCTAACCGAGTTTAAATCCTTCAAAACTCACCGCTATGATTATATTGGGTGCATTTCCCTGGGTGGCGAAGACGGATAATCGCGCCACCGTATCCTCGTTGCCCACAATCTCCTTGAACTTCACCGGGCGGTACTTTTCAATCCATGGCAAGTGACTACGCTTGTCGTCCACGGCAATTTCGGGTTCTTCCGGCATTATTTGTGCAATTTTCCAAAATTCGCAGATACAAACAAACAATTTTAAGCGATGGCGTGGGGCTGTAGTGTGACCGTACTATAGGCGCCAAAATACGAACTTTTGGTATTTTTTAATTGCATGTTTTCAAACTTTTCATCGATTTATTATCAAGTATTTTGTAACGTTTATTATATATTTTTCAAAACATGTTAATGACTCATTGAGTTTATTTTAAAATAAGTTGTGTTTTGCAATCTGATTAAAAGTTAAAAACTAAGCTTTAGCTTAGAACAGTAGAGATGTTTCAAATAATTAATTATACAAATCTTTCGAAACAAATTGTTAGATATCATGTCTCATTTAAATTAAACAAAATATGATTTTCATAAAAAATTGTTTAATATATAAATAATAAATTGATTAGTTTTATTTAATATTTTTCAAAATACTGTCTTTCGGATTAAAAAACACCTAAAGTTTTGATAGGAAGCGAAAATAATTTTTTGAATAATCAAATTATAAATGTTCAAGTTAATTTGGAAACAATTTGTTAATTTTTTTGGTAAGCTTTATTGGGTATTGACGAAATTACAATACATTCAGATGCCTCGGGTGCAAAAAATTTGAACTTGCATTTAAATATAGTTCGAATTATATCAAATACATACTTTTATTGAACCACTTTCAAAATATACGTTTTTGAAATCTTTATGGTTTTTAGACAACTTGGTTTAGTGTTTAATATTTAATGTTAACATTTAAATATTTTCTGATGTCATTTGGCCGAATATGCATATAATTTCACACAGGCTCATCCATAATTTTTTCGATTTGACTAAGTTCGGAAGTTTATTCAATTGTTGAAGTAATCCGAAGTGAATATTATATGGTGCTGTGATATTCGTGTCCAGTTTTTCTTTTCTAGTTATCATGCTACAGTATAAGAGCCAGTATAGGGGCTTAATTGAAATAATACTACTCGTATTATTGAAGTTAATATTTATTTATATTCGGCTAAGAGTAAAATACTATATAATTGTTTAATATATTATGTAATGCGTATATAATTTATGTATTGCATTTTAATATTTATATTGCAATATGTAATTAGTATAATAATTTCTTAAGGAATCATTTTGAACCTTCGGTAAGGAATAACAAACTATTTTTACGACAACACGATAAATGTGACAAAATCGTTAACAAGATAATGATCCAATAAGTATTTAGTCCTCCTTCGAGAGACTGCCCAAGTCGCTGAGAAAGATTTCGGGCGAGAGGACGTGCGAGGAGCCGACGAGGACCTCCCAGTTGCGCACCGCACTGGTCACCTCATAAGCACATCGCATCTCGGACATGCTGACGCCGCCCACGATGAAGACGATGAGTCGGGGCACGTTCTTCACTTGCGCCTGTCCCTTGTCCTTGTGCCAGTGGCCATAGCGGGCACTGGTCGGGGCATGGTAGTTGGTGTTCTGGGCCCTGCCCTCGAGGAAGGGGAAGTGGCGCGAGTCCAGCTTGTCCTCTATGCAGTCCTCCATTATGTCCTTAATGACCGGGGTCCAGCGCGACATCTGATAGGTGCTCTCGGTGGTGCGCTCCTTGCGCGGCACCGAGTACACCTTCTTGCGCGAATCTGCAATGACATTGATGCCCAAGCAACTAAGATTACGCACCATATCCTGATCCTTGGGCGACAGCTGGGCATGGGTGAAGAGCTTCGTTAGGTTCTCCTCCGAAATTCCGTTCTTGATCATCACATAGAGGGCAATAATGCGAACTTTGTCGTAGTTCGAGACATTGGCGTCCAGCAAGATTGGCACAATGTTGCGCATATGATCCTTGATCTTCTCGCCCTCGGCGTCCGTGCCCATGGCCAGATCCTGCTCCACGCGGCACAGCTTGTCCACGTAGTTCTGGTACGACTTCATGCAGTCCTCGGCCAAATGCAAGTGGGTGGAGTACTTGGACAGCTCCTTCTGGTACTGCGGCATCTTCTTGATCATCTGCGACAGATCGCGCATCGATGACTTGTCGGCCGAGCCCATGCGCTTCGAGTCGGTGAACTTCTTTAGGTTCTGAGTCACCTGGGTGGAGACGACAGCGATGTGCTCGTGGCGCAGCTCCACCCACAAGTCGTCGTTCTCGTCGAGCAGCACCTCCTTATCGGGCTGATTCGGACCGGGTGTATAGCGATAGACGTCGTTCACGATGGGTAGCAAATCGTAGGCCATGGCCTGAAGAGTCAGCTCGTGCAGCAGTGGCGACACACAGTCGAAGCCGCGATCCAGGATCAGCAGCTGGGAGCGGGCCTTCTCCGGACCCTCGCCCATGGTGGCATCGTCGGCCTTGTATGCGTCCAGCTTCTGCTGCACCGATGCAGCCAGATCAATATTCCTGTCCCAATCGCTGCGATAGCGCACATTGGGGTATTCCCCCAGAGTGGCACACAAAGTGGCTATTTGCTCGGCAATCCGCTCGATGTGCTTGCTCCTGATGGAGGCAAAGGCCGGCGAGTACAGGCACTGGAAGGTGTCCGGCGAGTCCAGCGAAAATACCTGACATTCGTAGGGCAAGAATGCGATGTTGATCTCCTTCAGCGTCTTGATCTTTCCGGCAGCACACGATTTGCACAAATCGTTGAACAGCTCCTCGGGACAGACCTCCGTGAAGAAGACGTGGGCGTAGCGATACATGGGCCTGGCCGGATTCTCGAAGTCCCGGATCAACCCACGCACTGACTCATCCGAGGGGGTGATCAAGTAAATCGCATCCATGGTGGGCAGTGGCTCCCGCTTCTTGTTGATGTCCTCCACCAGGGTGATGCCCTCGGCGCTGATCTCGTGCATTTTGGTGCACGCCGAGACCATGCGCATTCCCAGCTTGTCCACAACTAGGACCCTCCATTCCATGCCACCCGCCCCCGCAGCCGCCGCAGACGTAACGCCCTGCTTTTTGGGGGCTGGAGGCTTGTACTTCACCACCTCGTTCATCAGCTTCTGGCCCACCAGCACTTTCAAGGCCATTTTCACTGCGTTTTATTGGTCACGGGCGCAAAGGCAACTCGATTATGAACACACAAAGCGTTAATATATGCTTCACTGGACTTGTCTTTTTCGTTTTCCGTGTCTTTTCTTGCCCTAAAGAATTTTATCTATTCCTTGGCCAATTTTCTGTATTTTTTTCGTTTGATGACTATACCACAGTGTGACCAGGGTGGGCAGAGTCGATTATAACATTTACCAATAAGTCGGTATATTTTGTCGACCACTGTTAAGTTAACAGAGGGTGGGGCGGGTTGTTTTTTTTAAATTCAAATTAGAATATTTAGCTTTGCCCAACATTAATTTCAAAAGGTTTTATTACTACATTTGCTAAGTAAAAATCAAAAATTTAATATCAAGGAATCAAGTGTTGCATTTAAAACGTTTTCTAATTTAAAACATAAATTCTAATTTATTATTTAGGAACATAAATATATGCTGGCTTTAGTTTATGCTTTTTTAAATCAATTGTGGAAAAAAAAGTTTTGCTTACAATACAAAATGGAATAATAGAGCACATTTTTATTATACATTCGTCATACATTTTTTAACTGTGTTGTCTCTGATTTAAGCAAATACAATAAAATACATTTAAAACCAAATTAAAATTCCGATTGGAATTTTTATCGGCGGTTCGAGTCCTGGCTTATATATATATGTTGGTGGTATATTTTTTAGTAACCCGTGGCTGGTCACACTGCATCAGTGGAGGAGGAAAATAAAAGAATTTTTAGTTGGCCAACTGGTCGAAATAAACTCGGAATGCAGATGCAAACGTACAAATTGGTGGTGGTCGGCGGCGGCGGCGTGGGAAAGTCAGCGATAACGATACAATTCATCCAGGTGAGGCCCCAAGAGCACCCGACACCCTGGTGACGTCGCCTTTAACAGGGGCGGATCACGCTTTAGAGCGGTGGCGGGGGGCGGGGCGGCCCTTGTTTTGGCCAGAGCAACAAACAAGCAACAAGCGACCGATTTCTGTGCGTCTGTGTTTGGACATGCGTGTGCATAGTTTCGAGCAGAGATCATCATCATCGACTTCGCCGTCGTTGGGGGCCACACCCCCGTGTGTATCTCCATTTTGGGGAGCTGGAGATCCAAGTGGTCAAGAAAGCCAGGGAGTTATGGTCCCCAGTTTTCTGGGTGTGTGCCGATCGATTCCGAGCGTGTGTGCCATGGTCACGACCACAATGCCCGCCCGTTTCCATTTATTTTTAGTCATTTGCGTCATCTGCACATCTTTCGTGTATATGCTGTCGAGCTGTCGAGCTGTAGAGCTGTAGCCTTTCCCGAAGATATATAGAGCATAGTGGATGAGGATGATAATAAAAGTGACGTGTGTAAACAAATCAAAGGCGGAATGATAAACGCACCCCGTCTTATAATCTTAATATAGCATATCTCAAACCAAAATATAATAATACTTTATCTTGCAGAGCTACTTCGTCACGGACTATGATCCCACCATTGAAGACTCGTACACGAAGATGTGCGTCATTGACGATGTGCCAGCCAAATTGGACAGTGAGTACTCCCACATTACCCATTCCCAGAACGTTGCTAATCTCTGTAAAAACCCAGTTTTGGACACGGCCGGCCAGGAGGAGTTCAGTGCCATGCGGGAGCAGTATATGCGCTCCGGTGAGGGCTTCCTGCTCGTCTTCGCGCTCAACGATCATTCCAGCTTCGATGAGATCCCCAAGTTCCAGCGCCAGATCCTGCGCGTCAAGGACCGCGACGAGTTCCCCATGCTGATGGTGGGCAACAAGTGCGACCTGAAGCAGCAGCAGCAGGTGTCCTTGGAGGAGGCGCAGAACACCAGCCGCAGCCTGATGATGCCCTACATCGAGTGCAGTGCCAAGCTGCGGATCAATGTCGACCAGGCCTTCCACGAGCTGGTGCGGATCGTGCGCAAATTCCAGATCGCCGAGCGCCCCTTCATCGAGCAGTCGTACAAGAAGAAGGGCAAGAGGAAGTGCTGCCTGATGTAAGCGGATGGGTCACGTCACAGACAATCTCCTGAATGCCGCAGCGGATGCAGGAGCCAACATTTAACGAGTATAACACCAAATTTTTTGTGAGAAAAAACACGCGTCGACTGAGCTTTGAATTCCGTTGAGAAGACGATAAACCAGTAAACCTGTAAACCAGAAACCCGAAAGCCGAAACCAGTAACCGCAAACCAGCGCGCAAAACGTGTCAACGAGCCCAAACGAAGTGCATTTCTTATCTGCCCAGGTGCATGCCGCATTCAACGAACGAATCGAATAAGCTTCGCCACTTTCAAATAGCTACGAAGAAACTTACAACTAAAAACTCAAAACTAAAAACTAAAACTAACAAACGCCACATGCAAACAGAAACACGAAACATAGTTAGATATATACAACAGATTCACACGGATAACATATATATACATATATAAATATATATGTATGTATATTTATATATATATATTTCTACATATATTTTTGTAATATTATTTGTTGATCAACGACAACAATTAAGGACGAATGTTTTCTATGATTATTACCAATCGTGGCTCGCAGGCCATTTGTTTTTATAATGCAATAACTAAACCCAGAACGTTTGTTTCGATTAAGCCAAAACGTAATAATGTGTTATTGTAATTTGTATTGTTATTTACTACTAATATATACGTATACATATATAAACTGCTTACAATCCGATTTTGTTGTAACAAATTGAGTGCCTCGTTCTCGCGCGTAGAAAACTAAAAAAAAACATACACTTCCATCTCTGTATTTTTCACACACACCCACACACACAACATTTTTGTACTATATATCGTCAGCTGCCAGGCGCACAACTCGCAAACTCACTTAACGATATTTTTGTACATGTCCCCAGTCGAATTCTATGGTTTATTGTTCGCCAAATGTATTGCAACAGTTGCTTAAGCCGCAATCTCGTTTAACTCTTATACACTGCTTAATTTAACGAACTTATTTAATGGTATATAAATAAATATATAATTATATTTAATATTAAACATATGCGCAATTCTAATAAACACATGGAGAATCACAAACGCTTCCACTTAGATGAATGTTTTAATGACGCAAGTTCGATTGGCTGCCGATTGGAATTGAATACAGGACTAATTATAAAAGGAATCCCTAGAAGTGATGATTTAATTAACTGCCGCATGGTTATTTCTCGTATCTGAAGGGGTATAAAAGCAGGCTGAACCGAGAAGGAGCAGCATAGAACTCAGAATGAATCCCAAGAGCGAAGTCCTCGTTGCAGCCGTGCTTTTCCTGCTCCTGGCTTGTGTTCAGTGTCAGGTGTGTAGAGTGATTTAATGCATACAAAACCCTATTTTTCTTATATGTTTTATATTAGCTGACTTTCTCGCCGGACTGGGGAAAGCGTTCCGCTGGCGGAGCAGGTCCTGGATCCTTTTTCGAGTCCCAGCAAGGCAACTGCAAGACCTCCAACGAAATGCTGCTCGAGATCTTTCGCTTCGTGCAATCCCAGGCCCAGCTGTTCCTCGACTGCAAGCACCGCGAGTAGGAGTAGGCCATATCCCATCCAGATCCTGATCCTAATTCCGATTCGGATCTCGGACGATGTCTAGCACGCACACACATACACTATCTATATGTACCCATATATACCATATATGCTAATACACAGCACGTTATCAAGGTAGTCGTAGTCGGCATTTAGATTTAATGGAACTTTTCTTTCCCAACAATAAATAAGCGCATCCAAAATGTATTCCAATCTGCTGGCAAAAGGGGGAATTTTGACCTTAATGGGGTGCTTCACCCAAACTTAAACTTTTCAAGTTCATACCTCAAAAAAATAGGTGACTAGTGGCTGTCAATTAATTTAAATATGATTTCGAAAATTGCCACAATTAAATCATTTGATGGCACCCACTCCATTGGCGCTTAAGTTGAGGTGTGTCAGTGGCCCACGGCTTCAGTTCGTCGGCGAAGTTCATTGGATCAGAATGTGTGCGATCTCTGGCTCCCCAAAAGTTCACAAATTTCTTATATTTCTTTTGTGCCTTTCCATTTTCACGCCCATCAAGTGTAAGTTGTGTGAATTCTTTATTTAGTTTCCATTGGGCCTAAAAATACACCATGATCGTGCCAATAGATCTGTTTGAGTTATGTGTTCGTGTCATTCCATTTGAAATGTGTCAACATAAACAAATCCCCAAATCATTCATCTAACACCCAGCAAATGATTCAAACAGACCTCCCCAAATGATTTTAATCGGACTTCAAGCGTCACTGGCCCAGTTATTTTAATACCCCCGAGAATTAACGATGCATTTCGGTGTGAATTCGTTTCAACTGCAATTAAGGCTTTGAATAATGCACTGGCATTAAATTTAGTTTTTAGAAGTGTGCATTTCCCGGTGATCATTAAATTCTGTGTTACAATAAAGTCAACGCTTTATAATATGAGTAATGGGTAATAAAATATGCTAAATTCGGTTTTTTTTAGCTGATGATTTTAATTTGTTTTGCATTTGCTGATAAGGTTAGTCACTGACATCCGTTCAAATATTTTTATATGTTTGCTTTTTGTTTTTTTTGACTAATTATCCTTTAACTTGTTACTTTAAAAAGTTACAATTTTGTTTGACTCACCCATAAATAATTTGATGATTTATTATTAAAATGGAATCATATGATATGTTGTTTAGTAGCTTAATGGTAAAATATTAAAATTTATTAATAGTACAAAATTAAAGAACAAATTTTAAATTTTATTTTATTATCTACTCCTTTACCAAATTACTACTTATATAGTCATTTTTTAGTACAGAACTTATTATAATTGGCAACAAATATGGTTTAAAAATTTAAAATTTACAAATATATAATTTTATAAATTTTTTTTTTGCGCTGTTTTACTTTTATTGTTATCAATTATCTGTACAACAAAAAGTAGATTTATGACATCCTATAACTATTTAGCCACTTTTAAGAAAGTGGTATACAAAATCAATTAAAGTTTTTTTACAGTGATGGGAATAGTATATTTTTAAAGAGCTTAATTTCGACCCCTCCACAAACCTTTGATCCGCTCCTGGGCTTGGGCATTGCAGACCACTCTTTTGGATAATTGTACCCCACTAAAATACAATTGAATTATAATCATTATGGGCCGCCGTGCTCCACTTGGCCGAACTGCCTGCAATTGGCCGAAAAAAGCTGAGTTTCGTGGACAGTTGCCACCTGGTGGCCGAGCAGAAAGCACGGATAAACGGATATACGGATACGGTTACGGTTACGACGACGGATTGGAGATGGTGCTGCTGGACGAGTTCTGTGTGAAGGTGTACTTCTGGCCATTCCTGTCCTACCTGGCCAGCATGAAGGGCTGGTGTCCGCTGTATCCGCCAGGTTACTATCCCATCTACGCCCTGCAGCCGCCGCTGCAGCCGCTCCAGCCGATTGGTCCACTAATACCGACCCAACCCGCTCTTCCGTCCACACCTGCAGTGATACCGACGTTCCAGCCCACGCCGCCAAATCCCCAGCCGCCGCCGGTGACGCCACCGCTGATCACGACCACTAGTAGTACCACCAGTACTACTACTACTACTTCCAGCACCACAACCTCCTCCACCACGGGATTGACCACCCTGAGCACCGCTGGCACCACTCTGCCCGTGCCGGTGCCAGTGCCCACGTGTCCGTCGCAGCCCTTGGTTTGCCTGCCCGGCGGAGCACGTCCGCTGCCCAACTGCCCCTGCATCGATCCTCGCCAGCAGCAGAACACCCCGCTGGTCCTCTCGACGGGACCTCAGATCGGTTCGGATATGATGGTTTTCATGCCGCTGAATGGCGGACGTCGGCGACGTCGTCGTCGTAAACGCCGGATACTCTACTAAAATCACCCCTCGATTAACAAAAAATATCAACATCACAACCTATCCCAAAACCCTTGCATTTACACACAAATATACGCAAAATTAGTCAATAAAAATAAAAACGATCACGAAATCCAAAGCAAATCGAATTGGCAATCTAAATTGGTTTTAGAGCAGTCCTTACCCGCCCAATCACATGCTTATTTTACAGCCCAATCCTGCCAAGATGCCCGATCCCGGCCTGGAAACTGCCTGCCCCTCACCTCTTGCCCCCAGCTCATGGAGGAGTATCAGAGTCAGGGGCAGGGGCAGGGCAACGCCTTCCACACCTTTCTGGGCCAGTCCATATGTGGCTTCGATGGCTCCACTTTCATGGTAATCCCCTAGATCTATTTTGGTTCTTACTTTTGTCCGATTTAATTGATTGAAAATATTATCATAATTGTTGAGGTTTTTATTTAAATCTATTTATAGAATTTCATATTTTTTTGCTTATTAGAAATCTAAGTGAATTGATTATATTAAACTACGCATTAAATTGCACTTATTTTAGACAATTGAATATGATGATTTTATAATTTTATAATTGGTTCTTATATTTACAAGCTACGAACATTGCACATTTTTTTATGTAAAGAAACGTTATCATTCAGATCATCTTACCTATTAAATTATGATAGTTTTTGAACATTGGGTTCTAACTTATAATTTCTAAACTTTATTGCTAATTTGTTTACTATTTGAAAACCCATTTACTGTTTAATTATTTTTTAGTTAAGACTTATATATTGACAAATTAGCGAAAAATTAAATTAATTATTTATAAATTAAGACTTCTTTATTAAAATCGTCAAAATAGTGTACAACTGAAAACAGAACGGCTTACATTTAAAATGAGGCTAACAAAGTAAAGATTTCTTTTGCGTTTATGATAGGTATGCTGTGCCTCGGATCGAAGTGGTAATGCCAGGAGCAGGAAGGATCTGCTGCTGACCACCACTGCACCCTTTGGCTTCTTCCATTTCTCACCGCTAAGTGGTGGCCCCACTGTCACTCCCATGGTTTTCCAACCCACTCCGCCCCTAAATCCGGTGGTGAGCCCCAGTTTTAACCCACCTCCTCCTCCTCCAGCAACACAAAATACTCCACGATTGGCTACTGTTTGTGGCATAAGTGGTGCCACTTCCAATCGGGTGGTGGGTGGAATGGAAGCTAGGAAAGGTAATTATTAATTATTTAAATTTAGTTAAATAATTATCAATAAACTTTTTTTACCTTCCTCCCACTTATTTAATCATAAATCCCCTCCAGGAGCCTATCCCTGGATAGCTGCGTTGGGTTACTTCGAGGAGTCCAATCGGAATGCGCTTAAGTTCCTCTGCGGTGGCAGTCTGATTCATTCGCATTATGTCGTCACCTCGGCGCACTGCATCAATCCGATGTTGACTTTGGTTAGATTGGGTGCTCATGACCTCTCCAAACCCATTCAACCAGGTGCAATGGACTACCGAATCCGCAGAACTGTGGTTCACGAGCACTTTGATCTCAACTCTATATCGAATGATATAGCTTTGATTGAGCTAAATGGAGTGGGATCATCTCTGCCAGGTAAAAGTTTTAAGGAATAATTAATGAAAGAAAACCAAAAGTAGTTAAATACTTATACCAAATACTAATTTCAAAAGCTAATCATAAAAATCCGAATTTAAAATTAATTTGCCTTATGAATTCTTTAAAAATTAATTCAGCGCTCTGCTAAACTTGTAAACATTTTGAGCAATCTAGAGCATTATATTATTTTAAATCGAATTTAAGAGAATTGTGTTTGATTTATTCTTTAAAACTGAATCCAGCGCTCTAATAAATTTTCTGAAACTAAGCCATAAATAAATCCAGGTAAAATAATATGAGAAAATAGGATTTAAAGTAAAAGAATTAAAAATGTGAAAAGCAAAAATCATATTACATTTTACAATATTATTAAATTGATAAACATATTATTCAGTCAAAATTATACGATTTTAAATTAATTTAGGGCTTCCTTTGAATAACAAAATTATTTATTTTACAATACCTTGCTAATGCCTAATGTTTCTGTAATGCCTAGGTAACATAGCCCCCATTTGCCTGCCCGATTCGGCGAAATTCCTGCAGCAGGATTTCGTTGGTATGAATCCCTTTGTGGCCGGCTGGGGGGCAGTGAAGCACCAGGGACCCACTTCGCAGGTGCTGCGGGATGCCCAGGTGCCCATAGTGTCCCGCCAGAGCTGCGAGCAGAGCTACAAGTCCGTCTTCCAGTTCGTCCAGTTCAGCGACAAGGTGAGCGGGTCACCCTAAAACGGAATGGGGAATCCCCGACAGAAGGAGGAATTTACAGGCCTAATAAATCCTTTTTGCAGGTGCTGTGTGCGGGCAGTTCGAGTGTGGATGCCTGCCAAGGGGATTCCGGTGGACCACTCATGATGCCCCAGGTCAGTTACAATCTCTTCTGCGGTCTGTGAGTCATCCAACCTGTTTTGGCCCAGTCTTGAGCTCTGTCTCCAAGGTGGTTTGCTGGTGAATACCGCCCGCTAATTGTTCATTTTCGTGACGCAAATATGATTTTGTTGGTTTACGAAAAATGTCGATGAATTGCAGATAAGAATTTTTAAATTTTATAGTATATTTCTTAACCCCTCATTTGTTTAATCTTTCAGCTGGAGGCCAATGGGTATAGGTTCTACTTACTTGGCCTGGTTTCCTTTGGCTACGAGTGTGCTCGTCCCAATTTTCCCGGGGTCTACACAAGAGTGGCCTCCTACGTTCCTTGGATCAAAAAACACCTCTCGTTGGCTTAGAACATGACACATGCCAAATCCGATGTCTATCTTTGATGTGTCATCCAAAATTGAGAGCACTTAACAAACACTTGCATTAAAATCCTAAATCTCAAATTCACATACCCACCGGAATTAAATAAATTTCATGTTTTTATGTTCTTGTTTGATTTAATTTGCAATCCATTGAATTTAACTGCCGTGTAAGGGAGTTTTTTGTGAGACTTGTTTTCTCCATAAAAATAATCTTATTCAAAACTTCAATTCAATTCAATTCAATTATATGTCATTAGTATTATATGATTAAAATGTAGATAATTATCAAAGCAAATACTTGAGATATGTGATTAAAAAACGTGTTTTGGTGAAAAAGCTTTGCTTATCACAACTATAACAATCAGTTTGCTTAATAATATCACCAAACTTATAGCTTTATTTATCCTATTCGATGTCACGCTTATTGAACATTTCCTAAAAAGTATCAAGTACGCGATATTATACATTGATAAATGAAACTGTCGAGCCGGAACCTAAAAAGAGCAATTCTTAGTCTTCAGGGTCTGGTATTTCCCGCACTTCACTTCGGCCCCCTGCTGTTTCTACCTGAATTGCATGGCCAAGTGATCCGGATTAGTCATTATAGTAGAACGATCGCTGGTATTATGCCCCAGCGGTTGCATCGATCGCATGCCAATTGGCTTTCGGCGACGGCTCCCCGGAATTCTAATCAGGTTGAGTGCCCCCGATCTCAGATAAATATATGGAATACACAACCAATCGGCGGAGATTTAGTGGGGTGAACTAAGTGTTTGCTAACTGTGATCTCACATCAGATGCATAATGCACACTGATATGGCGTCACTTGTCGAACGTTCTCTCTATCGGAAATAAAGCAATATAGAATCTCTATAGTGATCTTAGACAGTCTCAAATAGCTTCAATATATTTTTAAGATTTTGGCAATCTTTTATTTCGTCCAATTTCAGAAATAAAATTAAAGGGTTTAAAATGTTTCTAGATAGATACATTTTATTGATAATTTTTTTTGTAAAAGTATTATAATGAAATTAAACAAATTAAGAAAATAAAGTGGGCCTAAAAAAAACTTTAGATGGGTTTTCCCAGCTGTTTAAATGTACATAAAACTAATTATTTTATTTAATGCCTTTAAGATTTTAAATATTATTTTTGAACAAAAAGCAGAGACCGTAATTATTATAGTCTATATTAAAAAAATTAAAATTAAATGTTTAATATATTTTGTTTAGTTATAATTATTATTTGTTAGACTTACTATCCTAATCAAAAAGTAGTAATTATTTTAATTAAGACTTTAAGCCTTTGGTTACGATTAAATATTAGGTAAAATTAATTTTAAGCGATTTAAATGCCACTGATCCTCACTGTGATTCCAATAATTACGTATGCTTTATGGGAGGCTGCTATCTATATAATCAGCGAAAGCTTTTTACGGTACTCGCATACGAATGCAATTTAAAGTACGAGATTATTTCAGATTGCTAATCATGACACAGAAATAGAATTTGCAATAGAATGTGGCCGGCGTCTTTGGTCAGTTGGCTAAGTGATTCCCAATTGACATGTCAACGGGATCCGTTTTAATTTACCTTGATTAATGGCATTTATCATTCTTGTTTAGACGAGCGTCTAATTGAGTCACAGAATTCTCGGGACTTGATCTATGACAAATTGAGAGCAGCGCAAGGTCAACATTTTGGCGCCGCATTTGACTCACGCCTAAATTGAAAATTCCCTATTCCAAAACAAATGCCAGGTTGTGTCCTATACCATTACCAAACTTACTGATGCATGTTATTAAGCTGCTATGAAAATAAATAAATATTTGTTGCCATTTTCGGACTGGCTTGCTTGGGAAAATCATTTCCTAATCTGATGTGGGAATTCGGTGCCTTTTCCACCTTAATTAATGTGCCTGGAAGGCAATCACCGATGTGAACCCCATCTGAATGCTCTCTATTGCATCCATTTTCACGGCGAGAGAGCGTACACTGATAGCAAAATTTAATACTCAATTAATTTTTATTATGTAAATTTTAAGCCGTTATCAACTTAAGTATAATGCCTATTTAATAAGAAGAACCCTTTTTATATGAAATGTTTAATTAAAATTAAAACCATATTCAACTTAAATATAATAGATATCATATACCCATACCCAAAGGACCAAATTTAAATCCTTTATTTTCCACCATTATTTATTTTCAATAAGATGAGTATTAATTTATTCCACGCAAGTAGCAGATTAAATCGTATGTGTTTTAAAAATAAGGGCTGAGACTGCAATTTTAGTCACTTCGGTATAGAACCGAAACTAAGAACTATAGGATTTATTGAATCAACACTAATTGTTTATTTATTTAATTTTATTTAAACTAAACTTTCATTTTTTTTTTGTTTTGGGGCAGATATTAATTTGTATTATTCCAGTTTTTATTAGTGTACGAGAGAGCTATAGATCGGCAGATCCGATGAGAATACTGCATATAAAGCTCGGCTCTGGATGCCGATCGCTCAGCCGAATCGAAGACGCGATCGCTTTGGTCACGCAGGCCACCACAAAAGACGCACACGGCAATCTCCGAAGAAGCTTCCGCGGCTCCGGTTCTCCGTTTCTCCAAAATTTTCAGTTTGATAACGCCCGCCGGACGGTGAACAACGCGCCGTTCTCGATATCTCGGATAAATATATATATATATTTATATATATATATTATAAGTGAACAAATATATAAATGACCAAATATAATAGATCGATCTCGCCATGAAGTCGATGTGCTGTGTTAGTGCTGTGATTACACTCCTGCCCCTCGTACTCCTCTCCAGACCCACCGATGCCCAGTTCAACCAGCGCCGGCAAGGTAGTCAGAGCCACTTAATTAGTCGAGAGCTTTCCGCTTCGCCATATCTATTTCTATCTAATATCTGTGTAGAACTTTTACGACTTAAATCTAAGCAAACAACAAACCAGTTCCATTAACAACGCATCTCGGAGTTTAATCAAATCCATAAACTACACATCAACACGCATTTAAATGAGTTTAACCCAGATGGTACAAATATCGGTTCGCGCGACACTCTAACAAAATCTTCAAGTTCAATGGCAAGTTCGTTGCCTAAGTCTTTCGATTTGACAGCCGGCCAAAGGCGGCAATTTGTATTAGCGCTGCCAAATAATGAATAATCCCGTGTTGTGAACAGCCAAATTTGTTGGCCCATTGTGTTCGAGTTCAATTCCAGTTCAGCAAAACCAGTCACCAAGGTCGGACTTCGTCTCGGACACCGACTCGGTCAGTTGTTTATTACCCGCGGGGCGTTCCCTTTATCGGTAGTGACCGCTACTCGTCATTTTTAAGCTATAGACGCCAATAACTGGCTTGACCAGCACCCGCCGTGACGCCAATCTAAAAACTTTGGGACTTACACAAGTGATTGTTAAAATAGAGTTATATCTTAGAGTTTATTTCGTTGTCATTACAAAGTAGAAAGTTCTTAGACATTTTTATATAGTTTTAATGTCAATGTAAATCTTTCTTAATTATTACTAATTACTTTGACTTTTTGCCTGTTTTTACATACTTTAACATGCATCCCATTGGAAAGCGGTTTTGTTTTGTTAGGTTCGGCTACCATTTATGGCATTCAAGCCAACATAAACAAAACATATACAAAGTATGACTACAAAATTGCTTAGAATTTTAATAAAAATGGAGAAAATCATTTTGTATATTTTTTTTGTGGCTTTTGAGTATAATTACTGCTTTGACAGTGCGGATTTTAGTGAAGGTTTTTGTTTTCTTGCTAATTGTAGACTTTTGACTTTGTTAGAGGTGTGAAGAAACATAACTAAATTCCCCATTCCCATAAATGATTCATCTTTAGGTTTGACCATTTGTTAAATCGTTTATCACTCATGAAAAAAGAATGGACATTTTTTAAGACAATCAAAATAAATTGAAGATTTATACATTTAATTAATTTTGAAAATTTTTGTCTCTAACAAAAGCTAAATTTAATGTTTTTATTAGAAATGAGTGAATTATAATTCGATCCAAAAACCAATTGAAGTAAATATTAAATGTATGCAAAAACTTTACGAGGAAAGCTAATAAAGTGAGCCAACTTTTTGTTTCCGTCCAGTTCGCCAGAACTGCATCACCCCCGAGAACTACTATGGAAGTTGCGTGGCCCTGACCTACTGCCCCCAGGTGGTGAACATCTTCAGGACCACCAACAGGGATTTTGCCCAGCGCTATGTGATCGCCCTGCAGCGCAGCTGTGGCACCCGCAACATCAACGGGGATCCGGTGGTAGGGACACATCCTCCTCCCCTCACTTTCCATCCTTTCTAAGCTTTGCCCTGCCTGTCTCTTACGTAGATCTGCTGCACTGAACCCAGATATGACCGGGTCACAGAGCGACCTCCGAACCCCTTCTTTCCCACAGCGCCACCGCCTCCGCCCGAAGTGAACGATAATGACTTCCTGATTACTACCCCAAGGACAACTACGACGACCACCTCGACCACGACGACAACTCCAGCTTCCATACCGATCACCTCATCGGCGCCACTGGTGGATCAACGGGGACCCTTGTGCCGAGGACCAGACACCAAACCCGGAAATTGTGTGGGTGAGTTTTCTTTATTTGCACAAAGTTAAATTTAAAGGTAGAGGGTTTTGTATTTAATATATGCATACACGTTTTGGCTATCAGCTTTATGACTTTTTTTTAAATATTATTTGGTTTAATTAAAATTACTTATCATTCGGGAAAACAAAACCAAAATACGTATACTTTTTATAAGCAGTAACCAGTTACTTGCAGAGTAAAAGGGTATATTGAATTGTGCAACGCGTACAGAAAAGCTTTTCCGTCCCTTTATATTTATATATGTATATATAATTATATGTTCTTGATCTCATTCAATGTCCATCTAGTGATCTAGCTTTATAATTCAGGTCTTTGTATTTAGCATGCAGATTCTATTTTGGTCTACTTTGTCATGTGAAACTTAGAAATGGCATATGCCGGTTATTGGGCGATATCTGGTCATTCGGTCAAGAGCTATCGATGCACCAAAAATTGTACAAATCGAATCATTATTTTAGAAGTTATAAAGAAAGTTGTAATTATGACGTCATTGCATACTGTTGAGGGAGCGAACGAGGGCGGGGTTACTTCTCGCTCTTAGCTTGTAGTGTTGACCCTGCAGTTCGGCAGATGGCGCCAACCAAAACACGATTGTTTTCTGGGGTTATTTTTATTATAAAACTAGTTAACTAAGTAACACAAAATAAAAATTTAGTATTTATACCAGGTTATCAGAGTCTAACATTTTGAACTAGAATAAGATTTTAATATACTTCGAAAATTAATCTTTTAAGGATAAAATTTTAAGATAATTCAAGATAACGATTAACAGAGAAAAAGTCAAATTACACATAAAGTAGAATTATGTGAATGTTTCCAAATTTGTTTAACAAATTTGTTGTATACATTTGTTTTCACGTGTAACTTATTAAATATCCTTAACCCATTTAGAACTCAAGGAATGTGCCTCGCTGTTGAATGAGCTGCGGGTAAAGCAGCGGGATGAGACCTTTTCCAATTTCCTGCGTGCCTCCAGAGTGATTTGTGGCAACCAGGGCACCCAGGTGTGCTGTCCCAACGGACAGACGGTCACCACTCCGCCCCCCGTTCTGATCAAGAACTCGGACGAAGTGCCTCGTCGGCTGTTGAATGTGGAGGAGGGATGTGGCTATACGCTCGGAACCTACAAGAAGATCGTGGGCGGTGAAGTGAGCCGCAAGGGGGCGTGGCCATGGATAGCACTACTTGGATATGATGACGCCTCCTCGTCGCCGTTCAAGTGCGGCGGAACCCTGATCACCGCCAGACACGTACTCACTGCGGCCCATTGCATCAGGGGTGATCTGTGAGTGCATATTTTCTCTCAATGATCTATGTTTTAACCAGAGCCTTTTTTCATCTCCAGGCAATTTGTGCGTTTGGGAGAACATGATCTGTCCACGAACACGGAGACTCCCCATGTGGATATTAATATTGCTAGGGTATGTCAATGTTTGAGAATTTTAAAATATATATTTTCTTTTATATTTCACGTTCCAGAAGAAAATTACAGGTTTTTTTTTTTGTAATTTAAAATTCTAAAACTCAGTCTTACAAAAATATAAGTTCGACAGTCTGTATTGAAACTACAAAAAAATTTCGATTTCTAAGCCCAAAAAGCAAAAAGACTTTTAAACTGAAAAGAGTACATTCCACATTCTAAACAAAGCTTAAGGGAGATTTTTGAATTCGTATTTATAATGTTCCAAATATTTATTTAAATCCCATAAAATTATATGAGATCTAAAATCTTTAAAGGTTTTTTTAAGTTTCTGTTATAATTGTTATAAAATATTATTGAATTCGTCCCTATAATGTTCCAAATGTATTTGTTTAATTCCCTCTAAAACACTAAAATTCCCTTTAAAAACACTTATCTGTTGTAATAACCACACATTTTTCCCTTCAGTACGTGGCCCATCCTGAGTACAATCGTAAGAATGGACGCAGTGACATCGCCATCCTGTACTTGGAGCGGAATGTGGAGTTCACCACCAAGATCTCGCCCATCTGCCTGCCGCACACGGCCACTCTGCGACAGAAGTCCTACGTGAAATACATGCCCTTCGTCGCCGGATGGGGCAAGACGATGGAGGGCGGTGAGTCGGCCACCGTGCTCAATGAACTCCAGATTCCCGTCTACGACAATGCGGTGTGCCAGCAGAGTTATGCGAAGGAGATGCGCTACTTCTCGGCCGATCAGTTCGACGGCGCCGTCATCTGCGCCGGAGTTTTGAGCGGCGGCAAGGATACGTGCCAGGGCGACTCCGGCGGACCACTGATGGTGCCGGAACCGTACGAGGGCAGACAGCACTTCTACCTGATCGGCGTGGTGTCCTACGGCATCGGCTGTGCCCGTCCGAATGTGCCAGGGGTTTACTCCAGCACACAGTACTTCATGGACTGGATCATCAGCCAGGTCCAGCAGACGCCCTAAGTTGCCATCTTAAGCCAAACTAATCTATAATCAAAATAAATCTGTAGTCGGAATAAAGCGATTGTGACTAGCGCATTAACTTATAAGTTCCAAACTTGTAGCGTTAGGATGAAATTTTATAATAAATACAAATACAAATAAGTGATTTTAAATAATAATCATAGCTTAAAACAGTTTGGTAGTTTTAGTGAAGTAAAGTTGCCGAAAATAGTGTATTTGTTTGCCCTGCAATGAAATACAAAATTCCAATTAAATCTTACATTTTATTGGCTCAAACTATATTTAATTTGGCCAGTAAATATTTTATATTAGCCTTAACTATTTCTAATGCCAGTACTGAGCGTTGGCTACCTTGAGTGCAAATATTGACACTTCTTGCTTTGTTCTCAGGATGTCTAATCCCTGAATGCGATGCCTGCCCAGAAGCGGCAGCAGCAAGATCCCTTTTAGGGTTACAGCATCTTATGCAAATCAAGCGCAAGACGCCCATCAATCATTCTGGTAATGATCGCGTCTTGGCTGAATGCAGGGTTATGTGTTATGTAAATGCGGGGTAAGAAGGCAGCTTGCGTCCCTGGACATGAACTGCATTGTAATTGCTGCGGCAGCCACAAGCGGATTTGCATAACTCAGGGGCAGAAGTAGTCCAATGTTTGAGGTATCACTAGGGCGCCATCTCCAGAAGCAGAACAAAGGGTTACTTTCCCCCAATCCATCTCGCTTTCTTCTCCTTTCTCCTCTTTGCTCCACACAGCAGATGAACAAATCAAATGCTGTAGCACAAAGCAAGACGAATCCTTTTTGTAGTCAAAACGCCTCCCGCGCATTTGTGGCCACATGGTCTGCTTTCTTTTAAGATTCAAATCGCATCTGGCAGATGATTTAGTGGTCATAAACCGAGAGAGAGTTCATTAAACTGCATACCCCCGAAATGCCATTCTCTGATCTTATAACAATTAATATGCAATCACAACAGCGAAAGTATATCGATCCGATCATCATCATCATCATCAATAATGCCAACAAAATTTGCATGCCCCAGGATTTTGGCAAACATTTGCATACCAAAACCGATGCCACACAAGGGTGTTAATTTCCTCATTACCCGATTCCCAGCTTAGACATCTTTATCGCCCAAATCCCGAAAATATTCGCAAGGGTTCGCAAGGATCGGAGGGAGTTTTGCCAGGATCTTACCTTTTTGGCGGCGTCAAAAGGGCGCACAAAGGAATTGCCCACAATCGCAAATGTAAACACGATCCGTCATCATATCAATGGGTGCAATTGTGATCTATGATCTCGATGATCTTTCAATTTGGCATGATCAATGAGGGCAATTGTCTGGTTTTATTCTTCTTCGCCACGTTATATTTTACTGCTCTTTTTCTTATGTATGAGGCAGGAGTTAAATAAAACTTTATTTTATAGCTCTTAAATACATATTTATTTGGTTATATTATTTAAAATACTTTATCGCTCTCTTTTCAACATGTCTTTCTTTCTTTATTGTTTTGGAAAATTGTTGTATAAATGCCTGCAGAAGTCTTTGACATCTTAAAGACTGTAACAAACATTATTTTTCTATTTTTCTTTATTATCAGAATTTTATTTAATTAAACAAACCTTAACGAAATAAAAATTTCTTGACAATCGCATCAACATACAAAATTTTTGATATAAAATGTAGTGGCGAAAAATGATTTAAGATTTGTTCGGACCGCTTCAGGTATTTAAATTGTTTGACTACAAAACCATTTTCAATTGCCGTCTATAGTAATTTATAATAAAATACAGCTTAAAACTAAAAATACACTTTATTATCCATTGTTCCAAGAGTAATTTTTTAACTGTACACAAATTAAAGCATATTTACATTGCCTCTGAAAAACTCTGAAATATACTTTTTTATTTAAAAAAAGTAAAATAAAACAGCTTAAGAATTTTGTTGTTAACAATATTAGAACTTTTTATTGATGGATAAATAATGATTTTATTACAGTGTTTAGAATAGATCACAGAGACTACGAACTAATTGACTTAATGCTCCTAAAACAAATTCTTACTTAGACGCATCTAAACTTATTGAATTGCACTGGAATTAAAACGATTTGGGTATCCAAATCTGGCACTACTTATGGCCCTCCCCCCCTCCCACATCCACCCGATCCTTCACCAGCTAGGCCTCTGGTGAAGCGGCGTTCCTCTTGAGCGACAGCACCTCGTTCAAAGTGGGACTGAGTGCCAGGGCGGGATTGGCCACCGCAATGATGTTGTCCCCCGCCGCGGATATGACCTGAACCCCACTGAGAGCTGGATTGGAGGAGGTGGCACTCAAGTCCACGGATTCCCGGGGCGGCGATGAGGCCTCCATCTGCGGGGAACTGGGCGATCGCTCACTTTCCATTCCATTGCAGGGCGTCTGTGGGGGAAACACAAATTTTCTTTAATCCTTAGGCATTTCCCGGGCAGCGAAGTGCCCTCCAAGAGCTCCAACACATACTCACTGGCATGGTCGGCGAACTGGAGTTGCTGAACGAGAAGCGCGAATCATTGTCCTCATAGTCAGCCGCCTTGCCAAGTCTGGAAAAAAAAAGGAATTAAAAATAATTTTAATGGAACAATTACAAATTAACAATATTCAGGTCATTTGGTTGTACTTTTTTATTGAAGAAAATTTTAAATACTAATTTTTAACTTTGATTATCAAATATAATATAGATATAATGTTGCGCTATATATTAAAATGATGTAATTACAGAACACGTGGAATTTATTTTTTAAGATTTAGATAGCTGATATCAAAAGACGCATTTAATAGATAGAAATTGAACATCAAGATAAGAGTATTGAGTATAAGACGCTCTTTTAGGACATTTTGTTAAAAAGTACTAAAAAACTTTGCAAGAGATTTTCGTTATAAGGGGTTTTTAAGAGTGTAACTATGGGGCATAATATCATTTAAAATTTAAATATATATTTGTAAGGCTTGAATCAAGAAAATAAATTTATAAACATATAATTGTTTGACCTTCATACTCACGAGAACTTGGCAATTTCCGTAAGGTCGAACGGCGGCTTGGCGAACTTTTGGTACATGGCAAACAGATTGTAGCGCGAGTCCTCGACAGCTTCCTTTATTTATTGGTGGGATTTATGAACAAGATCAGGGATTAGAGTCTCTCGTTCTCAAGGAAGCCAAGTGGAAGCCAAATGGAAGCCAAATGGAAGCTAAGCGAGGCAAGGAGGCAGATGCGTGGAAAGATGTGTTTTTGGAGGCCAAGGAAGAAGACACGTGGATCGTTGGTTTTGGCAAATTTTTGTAGGATTTATTTATTGACTCAACAATGGGAAAAGGTACACGAATATATTGCAAAACGAATACTGACTAAATAACTTGGATTTAAAAACTATAAAAAATTCAACTATCATTTGGAGTTAGGGGTTTGTTGTTAAAGGTAAATTAAGGGTTAGTAAACATCTAATACTATAAATATCAACAAAAACAATACTGGAAACACAACCATTAATAATATATTAAAATCATGCTAATAATACCAAATTAGTAAAGATGTTTTTTAAATACTAAGGGATTAGTTTTGTACATTTTACGTTTTAATAAATGACTATAAAATCTCTAAGAAATTGTGATGTTTTCTTGAGATTTTTCTATTATTTTTTGTATATTACTTTAAAGGGCCTTTAAGACCATGTAGTTAATTTATAGAAGTTTAAAATAGAAATTTAGGAGAAATTTATGTCTAAAAATAGATCTACATTAGTTTAGATAATTTAGGATTATATAGCTCTACATTAGTTTAGTAAATTTAGGATTATATATAAGTAAAAGACTAGATATCTACGGAAACAATACTATAGTTTGAACTTGAATCCCCTTCCACTAGTCAAGATATTCTGAAAAGAACCTCTCGACCAGGATTAGTAATTGTGTTCTGGCGATCGCGAAAGCTGCAAGGCAAATTTTTGGGTTAACAGGGAGCTCCTCCGGAGTCCGAAGACCGACCACCGGAGGACTCTGAAGCGAAGCTGTAGCTGTAGCTGTACTTGAAGCACTGCACCATGGGCGTTGGACCTACGGCTCTACGGGATCTAGCTTCCTTACCCTGTTCAAGTCAAGTGGCAGCTGGTTGGCCTCCGTGGAGGAGAGTCGCTGCCGCTTGGACGGCACAGTGGCGGCGTCACTGGACTCGCAGTCGGTGTCGCCAGGACCACGTCCTCCGCCCCCCAATCCACCCGATCCCTGTGAGCTGGGCAGCTGGGTGAGCAGACCACCGTACCGGGCAATGCTGGCGGAATGGCCAAAGCCGGCATCCTTGACGATCTGCCGGGCCAGGGGGAAGAGCTCATCGCGACGGGTGAGCAACCAGATGGTCTGGGGATTGCGGCACAACTGGGCCGCCGCCTCATTGACGCACACCTCGTGCAGAGTGAGCGGCTTCTCCGGCCGCCTCTTGCAATCGAATCGCCCATAGATGGCCGAGTACTTACGGATCTCGTCCATGCGCCGCGGATCCTGTTCCCCCATGGCGATCACCTGCTCCAGTTCCCGGGTGGTCCGCTTCCTGGTGGTCTGCGCTCGCGGCTCCCGCTGCGGCAACTGCCTCCCGATCTTATCCGCGCACATCGTTATCCGCTGGATCTGCATCTCGGTCAGGACAGGGGTGAGCTGGGGCGAACTGGAGGACACCTGGTGGGCGGTGCTAGCCGGTAGGCTACTGTTGTTAACTGCGGCATGCGGACTACTCGTCAGCGGGTTGGTGGGGGGCAGGACCAGGGGCATGGCCACCGACGGAACCGAGGGACAACTGATCTGGGTGATCAGAGCCGCCGTGGATGCGGGAACAGTGGTTGCGGAAGTGGGCAGTGGGGCAGCCGGCGGTACCGGCGAGGGCTGGAAGCTGGAACCGGCGGAGGCATTGAACGAAGGAAACTTCTGGCGGGGCAGGGCGGGAGTGGTGTCCGGATTGAAGACCAACGACGGCTTGGGTGGCGTTTCGCAAAGACCTGTAAATAGCAAATTGTTAATAGGGATATTCTCAAGAGAAACAAGTATTAAATGAACAAAAATAATATACGATTTTTAAAAATTTAAAGGTTTCTTAAAATATTTTTCTTGTTTTTGGAAAAGTTGTATATTTAGAAAATATATTAGTACAATAATAATATGGAGACACAATAGTAGGTACATTTAAAGTGAGAAAAAGGTTTTGATCAAAAGATATCATAAAAACTTTTAAGTAACTGATAATCAGATTTGACAACTATAAATTTATCAAGTTATTTAAGTAATATTTTTACATTACACAACGATTAATAGTTTATTCCAAAGAAATAGTGTTTTAATATGCGAAAGCTATCTTAAGTCTTTTTTAATATATACTAGATGACTCCAAAAGTAAACCTTTGTAGTGCAATTATGATCCTTACCCAAGTGTGGCAGCAGGGGACCCTGGAAGAGGCCCGGATTGTTGGCCCACTCGTGCAGCGCCTTCTGCAGACGGCGGACGTGGAGCGGCTTGGAGGCCATGCCCACCAGGGCCATGATCTCGAGGAACTCCTCCTCGCCGGCGTCGTACAGCTGCTGCACATCGTCGCCGCCCATTTCGAGCAGTGTATCGTAGTAGGCCAGCAGACTGGCCCGCTGGAGCACCCGGTAGAGTTGCACCTCCGCCTCGTTGCCCGGTCGCGATGTGGTGATCACTGAAAAAGACACGACAGAAAAAAAAAACACAGTCAAGAACAGGCCTAAAAAACTTTCGCTAAAAAAAAAATGATATTTATTAAGTTCTGGCCTGCGACGTTCTCACAATGCTGTCAGGCTATAAGAAAAAAATTTTAATTAAATTCGCTTTTTACCCAAAAAAAGAAAAAGAAAAAAACTCGACGGACGTCTGGACCCTGAACCCTTTTTTCCTTCAGAGCCAGCGAAAAGCAAAAAAAAAAAAACTCGAAAAGCATACAAAAAGGATGAGGCAAGAGCTGGGAACCAACTCATCTGCATAAGCATGGTGGTTCAACCCCTTTTGCTTTGCGAAGGGACCACAAGGATCCCATACGATACGATCCGATTTGAGTCGGCAAAACTCGTTAGAAATGCGTCACGCATGCGGCAAGACGTCGTCAAGGATTGCCAGGATCATTTTAATCTGGTTTCTATTCTACTTCTACTCCTATTTTTTTTTTTTGGTTTTATCACTTTCGATTTTTGGCCAAAAAAAAAGAAATGGAAAGATCGTGTGAAATATATATTTATATAGAATACAACGAAATTCATAGGAAATCATACAAGACTAGGCAGCGATTTATTGCTCATACTAATGAATCCCCCGATCGGCGAGGCTGTTACTGTTATGGCAGCACAGCTCTAAATGGACGACGCCGATGACGAGGATGATGATTATGTCAAATCGTAAATAATTATGTGAGAATATTTCAGGCGGCGGCGACATCATCGTCTCCAGCCGGCTTTAATTAATAGAAAAACGAGCTAGCTAGCTGGCCGGGCTAAATTATAACAAACTCTGGGCAGAAAAAGCCGCGTACATCGATGGCCAACCTCCACTGGTTTGTTTGTATTTCTGTTCTTTTTTTTCGCTGCCTTTGGCCAACTACTGAAAGCCACAGAGCGCATCCACCAACGTAACGTTCAACACCAAGGATGCGCAGAGCACTTCGCGCCATTAACCCACGCTCCGCGCCATGGGGTTGTTACGATTTATGGCCCGGGCCCAAGAATAATTCGCATTCTTAGCCGCTTAATTGGGTATATCATAAATAGTTTGAAAACTGAAATATCAGGCCACTCACTTGGACTTGAAAGTTGTGAAATTAGTGTCAACTGTATTAGAGACTTAAAAGTAATTATAAATGCTGGCTTAATCTAGTAAACAAGTGACGAGGTTGAAGTAAACTCGTTTTAGTAGATTGTAAAGTTTTTTTTTTTTTTTTTTGCCACTTGTGAGCCTTGGTGAAAGTTTGTTATAACATTTATAGGAAAAGTTGAAAAAATAGTTAACCTAACTCCCTAAAATACATAGGTTTAAAATAAACTGACACCCCAAATGGTAAAGCCCATAAAAGGTGTAAGCAAAATAATTTTTTTTAACATTTTTTTTTGGGTTTTAAGTTTTTATATTTAGTTTGGTGAATAGAGTCTAGTGTTTTTTTATATTTGCTTATTTTTTAATTTGGTATTTTTTTTAAGAACTCTTCATAGAACCTATCATAGAGTGACCGCTCGAGGGTTAATGGGCTTCTTTTCTATGCGACCACTTGTCGTCGCACTCCCTCATCTTAACTTGGGTATTTAACGCGGGAGTCTGGGGGAAAGAGGATCGAGGATCGAGGATCGAGTGCGAGGGGCATACGGTGGCAGCAATAAATAAATGAGACGTGATTTCAATACACAAATAATGCCGGGCAGGGGAGATCGGAAGATCGTCAGATCGGAGGATCGGTAGGAGGTTGAGGGTTCGGGAACTGTGGACACTTTGTTGTGGCTGCTCCAGCTCCGCTGCTTCTGCGGATTGTTGCTGATTTTTTATTTATTTAATTTGCGGTTTTTTTTTTTCTTTATTTTCTTTTTTTTTTGCGCACTGCCAATGCTTGGACCGCTGCTGTTGTTGTCATTTGCTAAATATGCTGTTTTTATGCGAACGGCAAATGGTAAAGATGGACAAAAAATTAACTGCAGTAACTTTTTAGTTGGCACTTGGCAGCAATAATGACATTCGACGCCACATACCAAGCAGCTGCCCAAGCAGCCAGGAGCAGAAAACGGAAAACCGCGAACAGGCAGCAGGATCGGCACGCAGAAAAAATATTTGATCTTTTGGTAATTATAAGATCAGATAAATATATTTTATTTCATTTATTTAATTTGTTTTCACCTTGTTCTATTTCAAATGGTTGAATACTTTTAAAAACATTGGACAGTTATCACTTAATTAAGATGTTTCCTTTTAAATTTAATTAGGAAATATTTTCTTATTATAAATGAAATTGGCTATAAAAAACTTATTAATTTTAGACCATTAAAAAATATGAATATTAAATAACAAATAACGGAGGTAGTAGCTATATTTGCGTATCATACTTTTGTCAGTTGTCAAACACTTTTTAAAAAGCATCACATTTTTTTCGAGTGCATTCAGAATATGCGTGTGTGTTTGTGAGGGGGCTAATGTGTGCGTATGGAGTGGAGCAGTCAATCGTGCGATCGCTTCGATTATGGGCAAAAAGTAGACGCCGGACTTTGCAGACTTTGACTTGGAGAAGAGTTGGACCTGGTATCGGAACCTGGAACCTGGGACTCGGGACTGACTGGGTTCTGGGTCTGAGTCCTCCTTTTCCCCCTTTCCCCTTCCTACTACCCTATAACTCGTCATCGGCAATGGGCAAGTAACCGAAACTATTTCTCATATACAACGATAAATTAAAAGCCAACTTTTTCAACGACCAAATTCTTGTCGATCAAAATTCCATTGGTGGCAATAACTTGGCCCGTACGTGCCAATGGCCAATGGCCCCAGCAGACGGACCATAACCATAACCTGCACAGCGAAAGAATAATGCCTACTCAATTTTAAAATGCATTGCATTTAGTGCTCATTACGATCTTAATCTAATTAATTTAAGATGATTAAAGTCCCTGTTTACATATTATTAACTTCGTTTTCATGGGGGCTTTCCAACAATTATAAAAAAGGAATATATTATTTCGGTTACTAGTACAAAGATCGAAAATTTCATGATATGGTAACATTTTGATAAATTATTTGTTAAAAATAATCCAATACTTTTATTAAAAAGGTGAACCATTTTAGGTAAATAAAAACCCTTTGAGTCAAATCTCACCCTTTTAATAATATTTTTTCCTGTGTGGCGACATTTTTTTCCGGAGGCTGAGCATTTTTCCAGCGAGAACTCTTCTCGTTGGTCGACTCTCTTTCAAAACCGAGATTTATGGAAATGTTTTACTACCCTCATCGCTTGGGGTGAGTTTTTTTTCCGCTTCAATTCCAAGTTTTTGCGTGTCACCCCTAAGACAGAACCTATCATCACGCGGTTGATCTAACGGCTGCCTAGGAAAAGGCATCTTACCTGGGTCTTGGGCACATCTCATTGGATGAAGTCTGCCATTGCTGCCTAAAAGAAATCCCAGACCTTGAGCAGATATGCAAAACAAGACACCCCGAGCAATTGGGCACCAAGGAAATGGAAACCGGAACAGGATCCGCTATTTTTTAAGAAATTAAATTGCCCAGCAAAGGCAACAATTCAGCTGCCTTTGTTGTCAGAGGAGAAGGAACCTTAGAAACCAGGGACAAGCTTCTTGGGTTCCAAGCGTTTTCCGTTACATAATGGTGACAAACAATGGAAGCTCGAGAAAAGAGCGCGAAAATTGCAGCATGTGGCTGGAGGAGATTTGTTTGGTTGCAGGGAAGCTTTATAAAGGATTCGATACGGTCGAAGGATCAGGATTGGGCACTATAACAGTTGAATTTTAGGATACATCTGCACTGCTGAATAAGGTATATATTTGGTTTATATGGTTGTTTTTGAGACTGGTATGGAAATGCATTAAAGTCATCAATTGGTGGTGGATTTTTTTAAGGTCTAAAGTATGGCCAGTATTTTGAGCAGCGACCTTAAGTTAATATTTTTGTTAGGCTTGCTCTAAAAAATCTATCATATATTTGAAGCCACTTCCAAAAATGAGCTTATGAAGCTTGATTAAATTCAAAACTGCATGAATACATATTGGTACCTAAATAAAACAATTTAAAAAATGTACAATATTTAAAAAAAAATGACCTTAGAAATTGTTGTATCTTTGGTGTAGATATGAAAGTACAATTAACATCTGCTTTTTATTTTCTGTAAACCAAAAACGGACTAAGCCAATGGTAACCCAACTGGTGTTTATATTGGTTAGCATTTTTAGAATACCAATTATAAACTGATTTTTTTAACCTTTTAATTCTAACCACAACATTAATTAATAATTGGATTACTAAGCCCTGAATTACCCATCATAAAATCTATTGCTTACCAAAACAAAAATTGTACTTAAATTTCTGTCCAGAACTGTACCTAATGTTTTGCGCACGTAGTTTTTGTTATAGTTCATTTTTTGTACTTCTTAATCCCTGTTCGATTAATGATTTGTTTTGAATTTGGGAACCCTTTTCTTTTAAATAAACACTGATTTTATTGTAGATGCTACTCACTTGTTCCATTTCGCATTCCTTCCGAAGATCTTGCCCTGCGGACTCATAATGGGACTGGATGAGGCAGACGGAGCACCTGACAACGATCTCTGGCCCTCGGATAATCCACTGGCCAAAGACAGGTTGTACAGATCCTCCGCCTTGGCCATTTCCAAACTGGTGGTCAGCAGTTGTGACTGTGTGGCGGATGCGGATGCAGATGCGGATACTGATGCGGATGCGGAGCAACTGGAGGCGGCTTGACTGTGTCCTTTGCTGCTGGTGCTGGCAGCTGGCGATGGACTGGATGTGGATGTGGTGGTGGCCACCGCCGTCGTGGGAGTGGTGGGATTTGAATTGGCCTCCATTTCGGTCACAAGTTAATAAAACACAATGCCGAATTAAATGTACGCGACTTGTACGATAGACGAACAAAAACCAGGCACAAACACACAGAAACAATACGAAATGCATGCAAACTAGGATCGGGGATCAAGGATCGTGGATCGGGTGAGTACTACAAGCTACGCTTAACTACACTATATATATTATTAATAGTTATATTTTCTCGCAGGAGAATGTAACAGAAGAATGCAATAACGAGATGCGCGGTAGTTTTCAACGATCTCTTGCGATCCGCTCAGCTCGAGGCCAGAGGAACTTCTGTTCTCGAACCCCAGAACGGACATCTCGGGAACCCTTTTTCAGAAGCGGCCGAAGCCAAACCACGAGTCCACCCGAAGTTCACCCGAAGACCACCCGAGTGTTGAACGCTTTCGTTTTCTTTCAGCTGGGCAGAATAACGCATTGACGAAAAGGGTTAAAATCAGGGATAAAAAGCAAAACAAAACAAAACAAATTGGAGGGGGGATGAGGGACGTAGGACATTGGCTTCCCTGCTTCCACTCGGGGGTTACTTTTTATCTGCAGATGCCCACGATTCTCTTATTAGAGCGCTATCTTTTTCTCTCTCTTTTCAAGTTGAGTGGTTTTCGGTGAGTTTTTGTGCTCCGCCTCTTGAGAATCACTCAAAGATCGCGGCAGTTTTGGGTGCCTTCTCAGGAGATCCTTTTTTTTTTTTTTGGTAAAACTTTCCGTTAAATCTGCTGGGAATATTTAAATTTCATCAAATGCAAGATGTACATTAATTTTTAAGAAAAAAAAAAGAGGTTTAAGAAGGTTGCATAACCTTTTTCTCATGTCAAATAATTCATTACGTAACTGAACTTTTTTTTTTCATAAAATATGTGAATACTTTTTCCGCCAAAAGTTGATCGGTTTTTTGCAGAAGTTAACATTTTTTGTATAAGAAAATATTATAAATCAAATTTCTTGATTTATAGATCAAGACATAGATTTTAAGTTAAAATTATTTTAGTTTTTTTTTAATTTGAATATATTTGAAAATAATGAAGCCCAGACAGCAAAATCTCTTTACAGGCCCCTCCCAAATTCAAACAAATCATTATATAACTGAAGATTTTTTGTATTTATTTTGTATATACAAAAACAGTTTACCATAGGGCGTTATCAAATAGGGGAATACTTTTAAAGATTGCCGTCTACGCTACCGATAATCGTAATAGTTAGTATGGTTGCTAGCTGGGTTTCGAGCCATTAGAGTTAGGGTTAGGTATGAATAGATTACACTAGGATGGGCTAATGTTAGCAGTCGAAGAGAGCGGGAAGGGGAACCCCTTTTGGAACAATCGTTGGCTATTCCGGGCCAGGAAATCGCCACAAGAGCGGGGTTCCTCCCGTCCATGATGTCTGATTGTTTGATTGATTATCCTCACTATAAGTTGTTCACGCTGATGATCTGGTTGATCCAGCCGATGAACGAGGACGTCTTCACATAGACGCCGGGCACATCCTGTCGTCCGCATCCGAAGCCCCAGGACACGAGGCCGGCCAGCTCGTAGAAGCCATCATCCTGGCAGACCAGCGGTCCGCCTCCATCGCCCTGGCAGGCATCGTGTCCCTCCTCTCCGCCGGCACAGAAACTGGACGCGGGCAGGATGAAGATCTTCTCCGTCACCGCATTCACCTTCCGGATGCATTCCGTGTCGCTCACAATCGGAATCTCCGCCTCACGCACACGCAGTGGAATGGGACCAGCTATCGATAGAGAACCATTATTTAGAGATCTTCTAATTTAGATTTAAAGATGTTTAAATATGTACCTTCTCCCATGTATCCGTATCCGGTCACTGTGCATCGCTTTCCCGCCGCATGGCTGACTCCTCGCGCCGGAAGACACACCAAACACACTCCATCCCGCAGTTCCGCCTGACCATGCAGCTTCAGCAGGGCAATGTCGTTGTCCAGGGTCTGGCTATTGTGGTTGTGGTGAATGTACGTGGTGGCCACTCGCAGGGTTTGTGCTCCTGGACTGCCGTACTTCCTGGTCAGATCGTAGTCGCCCACGCGCACATAGATGGCATCTCCGGAACGGACAATGCTGGAAGGGGAAAAATACAAAATTAGGAACATTGGAAAGTTTGTCAACATATCCTAAATTAAGTATAGATAGTCAGTCGCCTTTATGTTTTATCCATAAAAGTTCGTTTTATAAAAATCGGACACCTATATTCCATGGTATGAAACTACAAACCCGAAATCTACACTGACTAATAAATACTTGTTAGTTTTAGGCCTTTTTTATAGTTTTTATAGCTAAGATAGGATAATTTTCTTTGTTGATAGTGACTAGCGTACGAATTTATAAGTTTTAAACTTGTAGTGTTAGAATGAAACCTTTATATTAAGTAAATAGTTTCGTAATTATTAAGATTTTAATGGATTGTTATGTAATTTATAAAACTAGGGTGAGTATTCTATAGCTGCTATTGAACAAATCTGGCGAAATGAGTTCATCGTCTTATAAATTCTTTATAGGTGTACAAAGGTAAGATATATATTGCAAATCTAGTTGGTTATTGTTGTAAATTAACTTAGACTCACTTGGTGACACAATGGGCTGCAGTGAGGACCCACTGGGTGCCGATTAGGGCCGCTCCACAGAGGTACTGATTCAAGGAGTTGATCAGAGCCACCTGCCAGCACCACTCGCCATTTTCGCCATCCTCGCCGCCCACCACTCGAGCCCTCCTCCTTCCACTGAAATTGGACTGAAGTCCGTACAGCGATCGCTGCTGCTGGTAGTATTCCGGATATACCAGATCGGGCTGATCCGCCGATTCCTGGTGATTGTGATAGGAACGGAGTTGGTTGCTCTGCAGGCTGCTCGATTCCACGAGATCGCCCAATTTATCGTTGTGGATTTGGATGGGCACAATGGCGGATCCCAGAACCAATCGCTCATTGGATTTGTTGAAGTTTCCATTGTATCCGGCGGCGGAGGTCATTTGACGAGCTGTTCGCTGGACTCCGTACTTGGCACGGGCATAGGACACCAAGGAAAGGGCTTGGGATCTTCCTGTCCGGAGAGTTCCCTTGACACCGCACACATACTTCGAGTAGACATGTGGCCGTGGCGTAGTCGTCGTGGTCGTTGTCGTCGGCGGAGTGGTTCAACGGTGGCTGTGGTTGTGGCGGAAGTCCAGCCTGAAGACCCGGTCCGGAAACTGGATAGTAATCCCCGTAGTTGGGAGCCGGAGGCGGAGGTCCTGGCTGGTACGGATTTGGATGATGTGGTGCCATCTGGGGTGGTGGTCCCTGTTGTTGTGGGTTGTTCATATAAGAGTACGGCGGCGACTGTGGCGGATACGCCTGCGGTGGGCCAATGGGCGGTGGGGGCGGGGCCGGATAGTAGGCGGTATCGTTGCGCGTCTGGAACTGTTGCTTCTCGAGGATCTTGCTCTTAGGGGCACAACAACTCTGACCGGAACGCTTGCAGCGGAACATGTCAGTCATCTCAGCGTTTTCTGTAATATATTGGAGAATTTTAAATAATTTTCTATTTTTAAGTGCTCTCAAAAAACAAAATTTCCTGGTCTAAAATGTACTTTTGTTTTAAATTGTTTCCTTAAATTAAGATATTTTCTTTTCTATTGTTTGGATATTTTTACTGAAAAATATTTGAGTTTCCTTCAGCCATATTTAATTAGAAATGTTTATGTTATAAAAACAATATACTCACTGAAGCAGGTGAAGCTGAGCAGGCTGACGATACAAGATCCGGGGCACTCCTCTCGCGGATCGGGGCTCGGAGTGTTGGGCAGCACGTAGGGCGGAGCGGTGGGCGGGGCTGTGGGCGAGGGCGTGGGCGGCGGCAGCTTGGGCTTGGGAGCTCCGGCTCTGGAGTTGTCGCAGCACACCGATCCCTTGGCACAGGTGGTGGGTGTGGAGACCAGCACCGAAGGTCGCTCGCAGAAGGCGGCCATGATGTTGAGCAGACAGAATCCCGGACAGCGGGGCACTTGAATGGGAGCCTTGTGGTGGCGGTGGCGGAGGAGGAGCTGGGGAATTTAGAGTGCTCTCGGCAAAGGATATGATTTGGGAGAGGAAGTCGCCGCCACCTCCACCTCCTCCTCCTCCTCCTCCGGAGGTCGAAGCTGGGGGTGGTGGAGGCGGAGAGGCGGGACGAGCGGGCTTGGCCGCCGGTTTGGGTGCATGCTTGATGGCCGGCTTGGTGGGCGGGGCCTTGGAGGCGGGTGGCGCCTCCGAAGCACTTCCGGTCACACAGCAGCTTCCCTCGCCCGGACAAAATGCCTCCGAATCGATGTCGTCACAGAAGATGGCGAATATCCCGTTCATGCACTCGCCCTCGCATTCCTTCAAAACCTGACCCTGTCCTTGTCCCGATTTCAGTTTGTTACTCAACTGGTGGCTCCTCCTCCTCGCCATCCTCCTCCGTCTCCTGATCCTCCTCCTCTTCAGCCGCCGCCTCCGTCGTTGTCGTCGTCGGATGCTTCTTGTGTTTGCTGGGCTTCGGAGAACTGATGCTATTAGTTCTGGCCGGTTCTGGAGTGGTGGTGGTAGTGGTGGTAGTCGTAGTGCTACTTGTTGATGTGCTGGATCCACTCTTCGAGGGAGCAGATTTCTCGGCCAGTGTCTGGTTTGGCTTCAAATTGCTCATGTGTTCTGGTTAAGCAAATTAGATTGTGAGATAGAAATTAAAATCGTATTTTGGTGTTTACTTACTGGCTGGAATATAGATGTCCTTGGGCAGCTTGCCATTGGAGTACTCGTCCAGGGAAACGCAGCACTTGGTGCCCTCCTTGCACAATCCATCGCTGGTCAAATAGGCCTCACAATACTCCGCTATACGATCCGCCACACAAACTCCAGTGCAGTCTTCTAAGAAGATATTATGTTTATTATATGTAATTACATAAAAGTTCATAGATTTTGTTTTTTTAATAAAATTTTAGACCATACCCTAAACAAGTTCTTGGTTAATTTAATTTCTTTGAGACACAATTAGCATAAACATATCATCCTGATCTTCTCTCACATCATTTTGGCATTGAAAATTTTAAAATTTTAATTACAAAATATCAAATTAAGATTTGAATATATATATTTATGATTATTAGTATAGGTTTTTTATTTATTTGGAATGCGATTAAATCGATCCTTATTTGTGAACATGCTAAACATACCATTATTAAGAAACAAATCCGATTGAGCTTTTAAAATGTTTAATAAAAAATAACTTTATGTTTGTTATTACTTTTTGTTTAGTAATTTCCCACTGATTGTTAAATATTCCCTATTATTTTAATAGAATTTAGAACAAGAAAAAATTTTTCTCCGTACCAATTACTTTTGTCATAAATTCCCAGTGGTCTTGAAATGTTTAAATAGACTCTCTTAAACTCACTATTAGCATCATCAGCTTTGGTGGCCTCGTCCTTGTCTTTGGGTTTGGCAGTGGCCACTTTCTTGGTGGTGCTGGGCTTCTTGGTGGTGGCTACTGTAGCTTTTGTGGTGGCGCTAGTGGCGGGTCTCTTGGTCTGTGGTTTTGGCTTTGGTTTGGGGGTGGTACTCGTTGTGGTACTGCGCTTTGTGGTACTAGTGGTGGCCTGAGTAGTCGTTGTCCTCTGAGTGGTAGTGGTGCTGGTAGTAGTTGTGGTTTTTGGCGTTGTTGTCGCCCTCACAGCAGTTGTATTTTTACCAGCTAAAATATATGCTCGTTGTTAGGTTTTAAGAGATGTTATTATGAAGTTGAACAATACCTGGAGCATTCTCAATGCAGCACTTCATACTGGCCGAGGGACAGGCCACATCATCAAGAACTTCGTAGCAAATTAAGGTAGCCAAAGTGTGGACACAAACGCCAGGACAATCCTTGGCATCTGCTGTGCTGGTTATGGTATCCAAAAGACCTGTATGGTAGGGGTTAATAAATGATTATAAGTAATATTTAAATATCATATCTCTCAAACAGATTTTATGCTTTCCAAAAAAGATGTAGAGATTTTATTGAATTGTATTGTATAATAATTAAAAAAAATTAAAAATTTGTATTATAATTAAGTTACTTTGTTTTTGGGTTATTTCATTAAGTTGTGAAAATCATTGAATACTTTGCAAACAAATAAATAATTTAATAAAATGTTAAATTCTTATTTGTGTGTTTACTGAAGTGATAAAAAGTGCTCCATTCTTGTCATGAATTCTTACCTGATAGAAAGCTGCCAGCCAAGGGATTCATCTTGAGCCTGTGAAGGCAATGGCTTACTGACCAACAAAATGCTGAAGATCAGGGGCAGAACAATGCGGCTCATTGTGTTGGGGAACTTTTGCATTTTTCGATGGTCCAACATGGTCAGCACGTGCTCATTTCTTACCAAGAATCTGCAAGAGAGGGAAAGAGATGGGAAAAAGGTGAGATAATTAGCGGTGGTCAAGTGAAAGTCGAGGCGACCACTGAATCATCATCATCCGGGCCATGTAACCCCGGCCCCCAAAGTGACGTAATCGTAATGCGGCAGCTTGGGGCATCTGCCACAAGCCTAGAGATCATTGGCCTACAAAAAGCCGCCGGCTGAAGATCATCATTATCATCATCATCGAGCTGTTACCACTGGGTGTGTGATAAAGTCAAACCAGTTTACCAGTTTATCTTTTTCTTTTTTTTTTGTAGTTCTAGTTCTGCGTGCTTGCAGGTGTCCCATTTCAATATTACGTATACGTAGCGGTGGCCGCCGAATAACGGGCCACCATTCCAGCCGTTCCCAGCCATAATCCATGTATCTGGGTTGCCCAGAACGAGTATGGCAACCAAAAAAACTGGTTATCGCCGCTGAAGAAGACCATGCAAATAATTATTATGGGCAGTGGGAAAGAGAGCTGGGTAAAAGCCAGGGCATTCTTGGGCCGAAATTAACGAAACCGTTTAATGAATGAAATAGAAAGTACTTAGTACGAAATGAAACCTCGCTAACAGAGATCTCAAATCTCAGCGAAAGTGCAGTTTCGAAAAGAAAAACAGAAACTGAATCGGAAGGGTAAGGGGAATAAGCATCGGAATCGGAATCGGACTTCCCCAATCACGTGCGGCGAAAAAAAAAACACACAGACAAAAGCTTTCTACCAAACCGGAAATTTCTCACCAGGCCAAAAGGAAAATATTATTATTATTGGCCAGCTGATGGCGAGGGCTAGAAAGTGCTAGATCACGTATTTTGGGTCAATTCGAATCGTTTCTCCTCTGGCTAACATTCTTGCCCCATTCTGTCAGTCAGTGTGAGTCCCAGTCCAAGTCCAAGACGAAGTCCACCACGCCTACGCCACCATGAATACCAAGTCCGGCACCAAAACCGACAAAACTGGGTCAGATGCATAAGGCGCGACGGCATTAACACCAATCGTTCTTCTCTCTTTTGGGTTCTTGGGATTGGTTATTGTATGCGTATGGGTATGGGTGTGGGTATGGGTATTGGAATTCCACTAAACGAATTTGAATTTCACGCCAGGCCAAAGAAAAGAGAAGACTGTATACAAAACAAATAGAACCGTTTAGCTTAACTGTAAAATACACTGGAACTATCGTAGTTGGACATGTCAATTTGCCAAACCGATTCTTCTCTCTCTCTCTCTCTCTCTCTCTATCTATCTCTCTATTTGTTTAATTGTTTGGTTTTCTTTCGTTTTTAGCACTTCCATAAAAGTCCCGAAGACGAAACGCGGCGAAGAAACAGAAATGTATGGTGGAAGACCACGTCAAAGAGATGGAGGAATTCTTCGCCTTAGGCTCGGCACACGAACAAGTTAAGCGACTTCTGGCTGGCTTGTCCAACCATTCCCGTCTCTTTTTTCTTTTTTTTTCCTGGGATACGATCTTAACGGTAAGTTTCCAGACGCATAACTGTGAGTGAGCTGGCAGGAGTATTGATTTCCATTCGGACATCCACTATTCATATGCAAATATCCCAGCGGAAAACAGGTAGGAAACACTCACAATGTTTTTTTTTCAGAATTAGAACGATCCTCAGATCTCTTTTTTTTAAGTATCTGTGTCTTATATCTGGATATCACGATCACGACGCGACTGCACCTTGCGAAAGCCAAAAGCCGACTGACCAGCACTCAAGGTTCTCAGCGCTGGTAAGTCGCCAAGGCCGGGAATTCTCCGGAGAAAGTGTGCTACTCTCCCGAAGAGCAACGATCGCCTCTCTTAAAAGACCATCACCTGTTTACCTGTCCCACACACACACACACACACACACCCAAATTATTGTGGGCCATAAAACATTCGGTAAACGCAAAAATTCAGAAATTACCACTTCACCATTTTGCAGATATTTTTATTAGCACCCCGCACCCTTCTATTTTGGCAAAAAGGATACAAAGGAACCCCCGGAGTGTGCCTACTTTAGCGGATTAACGTGTTACCCCTATCCCAAATGATCATCATTTTTGCACATTTGCATTGTCGGCGCGGCTTAGTTATGCAAATCTCAAGTGGCCTGGCTGCTTGCATATTTTTTGGCCAACATCTTGTTACATATGCTAATTTTGCAACTCCTAATCCCGATTTCGATCCCGATCTTGAGAAGTTGTTGACGTCGCCCTGTTGCCAAAACATTGCAGATTGCAATTACGAGTATGCGAATCTAATGAACAACTAAATGCATTTGCATATGGCCTGGGAAAACTGAGTAAGCCGATGAGCTGCGGATTTGCGGTGAGTCGGGGAAATCAGTCAAGAGTTTTGCATAAGTAGAGGAAAATAGTACTTAATTAGGTGGTGATTGGAAGCTATTTAGGTAACTTACGCTTATTCTTTTTACTTTCCAGAAATATAGAACTCTTAAGTACATATTCTTGTAATTTAAGACACTCTCGGAAAAAATTTTAAATTTAAATTATTTATATATGATAAATCATAATACTATAAAAATAATCTTTATTCATTTATATAGTTGAGCTTTTACTAAATTGAGACTAACAGCTTACTTATATTTATCAGGAGAACAGGATAAGTAAACATTTTTGAATATAACCAGTTGATTGATACTTAGCAAACTAAATTGTGAGTCTAAATTAGAAGGATAATATTAATTTGGAAATTAATTATAAATGGCTTATAAATAGTAACAATGAAAATAATGATTTTTAAATAAAAAGATTGAAAAAATTTAAATTCATATACACACACAATTTGCAATATACTCAGCTAAAAGACACAAGACAAACCATTAAAAACTTTTTAAAACAAATCAAAGATTTATTTTGAGATTTTGCTTTAGTGGCAGAATAAATTTAATGACAACTTTAGTGTACTTAAAATTTAATAAGATAATTTTAATATGACAAAAACAATGTATAATAAAATACTAATTAGTGTTCGCCACCCATTTCCTAGACATAGTCTGGTCCTTTCTATTTCTAAGCCCATGTCTAGGCAAATGAGCAGAGAGACAATCCTTCGAGTCCTTCGCGGATGTTCCCAGGCTCCTTTCGATCGATCCCCCGAGAGACAGAGACATGCAGCCGTCGCGCATCCTTCGTTTCGGGGCAAAATCTTCTCAAGACAAAACTTCACACGACCAGATCGGCTAGAAATTTGAATAAAACGCTGAATAAAAAAAAATTGAAAGTGGTAAAAAAAAGTGAAAAAAATTCATCAAAAAAAAAAAAGCGAAAGAAAAAAGTATTTATCATTCCGGACGAGTGTGAGTGCGAGATCGTTTTATACCTGGGCCCGAGGACCTCAGGCAAATAGATAAGGAGTTGGTGGTGGTGGTTGAGCCTTCGTCCTGCGTATGCAAATCGCTCGCCCGAGTCCGCGATGATTCCTTTTCAATTCGAACAATGCCGAGGGTCGCCGCCCTGTCCTTTGGCCACACATGTTTGTCTGCGTTTTTTCTGCATTAATCGTCCTATTTGAAAAAAAAATGATTAAACCCTTTCGTTCGGTACATTTTTTTTCCAAGATTTTTCCCCGTTTTTGTTAGGTTCATCTTTTTTTTTTTTTTTTGCTTAAGTCATCCCGTTGTTGTAATTTCACTTTTCCGTGAGAACTTTTGATGGGTTTGGATTTAAATAAGAGGAAATAGGATGCTCAGGTGTGGAATAACAAGATTTTTTTAGAAAAAATATATATAAAAAAAAACAATATTGAGGAAAATTAGAATGAGAATATGAGTACACATATGAGTTTTGTATAAATAGAAGTATAAACAAAATAAAGACAACAATTAGGTGTTAATATTTCTTGAACAATATAAAGCTTAAGGATATACATTTTCAAAAAATATTTCTTAAAAACAGTATATACATATATAGTTCTATAAATATTCACAAAAATGTAAGTAAACGAGTTCTTCTCTAAAAATGTTTAAATTTTAGCTAAGCCCAAAATTTTAGAACCCTTTCTATTGCGGTTTAATTTGATTTAGCCCGTCAAGTCCATTTTCCTCAAGACCCAAGGCGATTTATGTTTAAATAATCGAGCTGCCTGCATCGTCGTGCCCTGCATCCTAAGCAATTCACCCCCCGGCGTGATGTACGATGATGTTCTTGGGCTGGAAGGGATTCAATCTGAGATCTGACCGAGTTTTCTCAATTTGCATATCGAGGGTCACGAACTCTTTTGAGGGGTGCTATCGTCGGGGCAAGGGTTTGTCATGGGAACAAAAGATGCATTCAACGCCGAAGAATAGACGAAATCAATATTTGAGGTAATTAATTAACAGCATCAATATTGGAAAGAAGAAACCCATAACAATATTCACATTTAGCAATCAATTGATTGACGTCAGAATGTTATCTTGAATATTATCAACAAAAGTCATGTGGCATGGTGGTATTATCGTGTTTCATGTGTAAAAAAACATAATATGCAATATAAAGCGAAGTAAGATTAATTTTTCAAGTACCAGAGATGATAATTTAAGTATACTTTTTACAATCACAAATATTCATATTTATTTATAAATTGCTAACTCAAGTAATTAAATTCAACAATTTAGAATCATAATTAAATTATTAAAGAAAATTATATGTATCCTATAATATTGGTAAACGTGTTTACATGATATAAAAAAAGCCATAAAATAATTTATTTCCGTTTTTATTTGTAAAACAACCAGCTTGTACAAATTATTCAAATTGTCCATCAATTCAAATTCAGCGCTCACCGAATTCATCTTTTTTAAGCGGTCTGGCAGCCACGCTATTCAAAATTGTTCAACACTGAACATAGCAAGATAATAACAAGGGGCGCGAAATTTAAAAAAAAAAAACATTTTCAGTATGTAGACATAAAAAGAAGAATTTGAGAAGTTTTACAATTAATAATGTACCGATATATTTTAACTTAAGATGTTGTTTTTAAAAACAGCACCAAAAACATGCATTAATTGAGACTTTGATTAATATCAAGAGCTTTGACTGTTTAAAATCATACCCATAAAAATAATTGTTTCCTGTTATTATAATTAAGTATTAAGATAAATAATTAAGTTTAAACAAATTACAAGAATTCGTGGCTGTTTAAAATCACCTGCTTCGCTGTGTGACCACATTGCATTTGCTATCTGTGGTATTTTTTAGCACGATTCATCGGCCAGCGTCTGCGGTCACACCAACGCCAAGGTACGTGTCCAAAATCATGAATCGAAAGTAAATCAACAATGCTGCTGCTGCGGAACGTAAATGATCGCTAAACTCGTGAAATTGACCAGTGCGAATCGCAGGTGCACAGTCCACTCTAAAATTCAGATGCACTTCGTCGGCGAAACGGTAAACATCTGAGCTCGCAACAACAAAATTCAGCAGCGACAACAAAAGCAACAACAAAAACAGCGACAGCGGAGAGCGCCAGCAACAGCAACAGTCACCAAAATAGCAACATCTGAAAGAAAAACAAAATGACTATACACACAGTGCAACGAAATCTATGGGCATCCTGCGTAGTCGTCCTGATCCTGCTCCTCTACTGGACGGACCCTACTCGCGGATACTTTGCAGCCATCGATGAGGCCAAGACCAGCAAAAACTGCTTCTGCGAGGTGGGCTTTAATTAAATTACTAAATATAGTATATGGTAAATGGGATTATATACTATCTATGGACAAGGCTCTAAGGACTTATGTAAATATAAGCAAATTTCATCATAAATTTCAAGGTGTCATCATAAAACTCCCCTTTTTTTTATTCTCTTCCGATGTTTGAGCTCCTACACTTTGTATTTCTTAACATACATATATATTAATGTTTGATACCAATTTTAATTTTAGTTTAAAAAAAAAACACTCATATATTTTATTTATGGTCATTATTTCAATTTAAGAAATTAAGACCAACTTGAGAAGAATATGTTTTGTATCTTTTATCAAGCAAATATAATATTTTTTAAGGCACTTGTAAATATCAGTTTTATTTTAGAAAAAAGTTTATTAATATTTCTAGTTTGCTATCTTCAAAACAAAACAACATTAAATTCATAATGGTAAATTAAATACATACATATATCTGACAATTATTAAAAATATAAATTAAATAATAAAGTTTCGTTTTTAAAACTTCCCACCCATTTTATAAAAATTGAAGTTATTTCCCACCCATTTTATAAAAGTTGAAATTATATTTATAATGCTTCTATCACCACCGCAACTGTATGATAATTATATATATATTTCGCAGTTGGAGGGATCTATAAACGACTGCAGCTGCGATGTGGACACGGTGGACCACTTCAACAACATGAAGATCTTTCCGCGGCTGCAGAGTCTGCTGGTGAAGAACTTCTTCCGCTTCTACAAGGTTAACCTGCGGCAGGAGTGCCCCTTCTGGCCGGACGACAGTCGCTGTGCGATCCGCTTCTGCCAGGTGGAGAACTGCGAGGAGCAGGCGATTCCCCAGGGCATCAAGGATAAGGGGGAGCACAAGGAGAAGGCGTCGTTTAAGGTGGGTTACGGGGTTTCGCGGGTATTTCCATTACCCAGCTATCAGCACTACGCCCCTTATCGTATTCATTCTTTGGCTAAAGTCATTGGTACTGCACTATCTATCTGAAGGCTCAATGGGTTTGCAGGTGATTTATTTTTATTCGATTGTTTGGTGCTCCACAACATTGAACCGCATCTGCAATCTCCCAGTGAGCGCACGCGGGTAATGATGTGGCCTTCGATTTTGTTTTGCAATGCTGACGTGGTTTTGGTATCTCATCCAGCGTTCATCCGCCCCTTGAATATATTTCATGCTTTTGCCTTCAATTCGACCTTTTTATTTATGTATTTTAAATAATCCTAACTAAAACTCAATTATCGCAGGCAATGAGCCTTCTATTTTCTAAACAATTAACTGATAAAACAAGTATTTTTTAATTGTTTTTAACAAAAGTGCTTGTTATCTTCATACGCAGACATACACTTTGTTATTTTTTTTAAGATTCAGACTCGTAGATTGTACAAGGGAACAAAACCTTTTTATTAAGCAGATATTTTTGAAACTAAAAGTTATCTGTCTTTACTGATAATGTTTTAACTCAAAAGAGTCGATACTGTAGTGCAAAACTCCCCTTCAATGAAATTATGACTGACTTACAATTCCAGCTACCTTATTTACACAGTTGTTTTGCTTAACTTACTGACTTCCTCATCTGAATTTTAACTTTACAGTATACGCGGGAGGCTCAAGTGGAGGGCGGAGCCTGCTCGGATGGTGAAGATTTCGACAGTTCGCTGGGCTTCCTGGACACGAGCATCAGTGACCAGGCGCACCGGGAATTTGAGCTGTGGGCGAAGCACGACGAGGCGGAGGAGGACTTTTGCATTGTGGACGACCATGAAGAGGGCTCTCAGTATGTGGATCTCCTTCTAAATCCCGAGCGGTACACCGGTTATCGCGGAGAATCGGCTCACCGCATCTGGAAGAGTATCTATCTGGAGAACTGCTTTGGTGGCAACAACGAGACGGCTAATAAGTTCTCCAGTTATGTGCCCCACATGGACCTGCGAGATGTGTGCCTCGAACAGCGTGCCTTTTACCGCATTATCTCTGGCCTGCACTCCAGCATCAACATCCATCTGTGCTCCAAGTATCTGCTGTCCGAGTCGAAGGACTTCCTCGATCCGCAGGGCGTCTGGGGTCCCAATGCCAAGGAGTTCAAGAAGCGCTTCAGTCCGGAAACAACTGGTGGCGAGGGTCCACACTGGCTGCGCAATCTCTACTTCATCTACCTGGTGGAACTCCGCGCCTTGGCCAAGGCAGCTCCCTATCTGCGACGCGAGGATTACTACACGGGCATTGCCGAGGAGGATGAGGAGGTCAAGCTGGCCATCAACGATATGCTAACTGTTGTAGAGTGAGTAAAGGGTTTTTTCTCTTTATTTATACAAATATATTAATAAAGCTTTCTTTTTTTAGAAATTTCCAATCGCACTTTGATGAGAACGCACTCTTCAGCAGCGGCATTGCATCTATTAAGTTCAAGCATGACTACAAGGAGAAGTTCCGCAATATATCGCGCATCATGAGCTGCGTGGGCTGTGACAAGTGCAAACTGTGGGGCAAACTGCAGACCCAGGGACTGGGCACTGCTCTGAAGATCCTCTACTCGGAAAAGCTCAACCTGGCCACGGAAAGCGGGCTGTGGGACAAGCCGCACATTGAAGCGGATCCCATTTTTAGGCTGTCGCGTACAGAGATTGTAGCCCTTTTCAATGCTTTCGGCAGGTGGGTTTTCAGTGGCTTTACAACTTATGAAATCAATCATATATAATACCCCCTTACCTTACAGATTATCCAACAGCATATACGAGATGGAGAACTTCCGGCGTGTGCTGAGGTAACCCAGCAAAACTGGACCAGGACCAGGACCAACCGGATCCCATTCGCCTCACAGGAGCAGCTCTGCGCCGCCGACGCCGCTCCACCTACTAGTTAATTCACACGCACATCGCTGGGGCTGCATCTTGGGCATCCTCCTGAACGCGGTTTCCCTTCCATAGTTCGTAACACATGACCGGCCAGAGGCTATAGCAACCCCAGGATAGCTGTTTCCCTGTACATACAAACTATTAACCCTAGGCTACTTGTACTTTAGCACACCACCGTATCACCCTCAAAATGAAGGAAACCAAATGACAAAAATAGAGCCCAGGACGGATGCAGGTGTTTATACCTATAAGTTAGGATAGTATTTATTTTACCTGGAGGAGTTTGTAAGCAGAACTTAATGAGAACGTAATACGCATTGTGCAATAACTCGACCTTACGACACAAGGATTCAAAATAAAACGTACAGTCAGATGTTTCTATTTGAAAGCCCCCCCTTTTTTACATCTCCATCGATACCAGGGCCTTAGCAACCGAGTTGTTTGCCTTTCCAGCTGTCGGCTTTTGTGACATTTACAAATTGCTATCCGGTTGATCTGCACTTCGATTGCTCGTTTAGTTATATTTTATCTGCGAAATGGTGGTTCTACAAGTGAAACGCGGCGACGAGGTACTCTTTCTGTTCGAGACCAGTGTTAAGGAGAAGACCGATTCGGTGCTGCGGGATCTGGTGGCCCTCTACAATGGCCAACTGAAGATCCAGCGTGTCTGCATGGAGATCGAGGAGCTGGCTGAACATGGCACCATGCTACCGGGCGAAATGGTTGGCATCAACGAGGAGCAGCGGGAGGAGCTTAAGCTCAAGGATACTTATGCAGACAAGTGCATACCATCAGGCGGTTTCACCATCAATAAGGATCCTCTGCTACGCCGAAATGGGCAGCAACCAACGGAGGCCATGCAAAAGGTCCTGGCTAATGCCATGACCGATGCCAAGGCTATGGTGGATCGGGTAAGCTATGGGATATGCGGATTACTAAGAAGAACAGGGTTCTGATAGAAAAACAGAGTTTCCTTAATCATTGAGTTTCCTTAATCATATCCTGGCAGAGGGTATTATAATTTTGTCAAAAGTTTTCAACGCAATAAAGGAGACATTTCCGATATATATATAGATCTTCGATCAGCATTATTAAGGGAGTCGATCTAACCTTGTCCGTCCGTTCGCCCGTCTGTCCGTTAGTCCGTCCGTCATTTTGTCCGTTTCTACGCAAACTAGTCTAGTTAAAACTTTTCCAAAAATCGACTATCTATTGCAGATAGTACATAAATTGTTTTTAAATTTATACGACAAAGAAATAATAAACTGTTTTAAATCGAATTATAGTGCTTTTTAGATTATTTTATTTTTGTAATAGTGCCGAAGTTTGCTATCTTTCTTGTTAAATGTTAAAATAAAACCTAAAACCCTTTCAGCGATTGGTCAAGTCCTCGAAGACCTTGACCCTTAAGCTCATAGAGGAGGCACTAAATCTTCTCCGAGGAGCCGTGACCATCGTATATCCCATGCAATTGCCGCCCTACGATACAATTCGCATGGAGTTCTCCAACACCGAGGATCTGTGTGGCACCCAGGCCTCCAAGGAGGTAATAGAGCCCTCCAAGGCTCAGTTCTGGTTTGCAGGTCGCCAGATGCTGATGGGCAAGCTGATGAGCGAGTACTTGGGCCATAATGACAAGACCAAGGTGAGTGTCCATACACTGATAAAAAGTGGAATAGTAAATACAAATATTTGACTATTGAATTCAAAATGTTATATTGCATGTTTAAATAACATTATATCGTAATGAAATTAACGAACGATCATTCGATGTAAAGCTAATTCTTAAACCTTTTAAAAGTGTAAAAAAAATATGAGAAAAACTAGAAAAATTGTATTCTTATATTTATGTAAGGGCTAAGTATAAAATCATAATATTAAAAACAAAGCATATTAATTTGAATGATTTTATATTAAAATAATTTAAATTAATATGTAAAATAATTGATTTTAGTTGATATGCATTCTTTAAGTAAAATATGGCTTAAGTTTAATATTTCAGTTATTAAAATCAATACCGAAAAAAATCAAATTAAATATTTAAAACTAATTTTAATAAATCTGTATTTAAAGTAACTAAAAACCGCAATGGAAAAATGGGAAAAATATTTCCATGAAGTATAAAATACTTGTATTTACTATTATTTGTTGTTAGTGTAGGAAATAGCCACTTCACCCTTTTGTAAACTAACTCAAATCCCACATTAGGTAGTCGTCAAGCTTAATCAACTTGGTGAAGGTCCTCCAGGACGTGAGGCAGTGATCTCCGATCCCATGCGACGCCAGATGATGGCTGAAGCCTTTAGGCGCCAGGAGGAACTCAAGGTGAGTCACCCTTTTTTGTAGAGAGAATTTCAAATGGTGTTTTATTTGCTATAATACGAGTATAAGATATATGTATATATCAGATATAAGTAGGTACTGCTGCTCCACCGGTTAAACTAGTTTAAGAAAACGTTGAATATTGCATAGCTACAAAGTCGAGAGTTAAGGCGATTCGGATGCCTATTTATCCTTTGTCTAGAGGAGGCTACTTCCTTGGTCTGTCCTGGTTTGTTTTTGTTTTTGTTTCTTTTTTTCTTGTTTTTGTTCAGCAGATGTCAGTTGGTTTATGCTATATACGCTATATAAATGCAACTTTGTCTAAGGCGCATCCGCTTCTGAACTTCTAGAGTGGGGATCGGGTAAATAAAGCTCGGCCATCTTCAACTCGTTGTGTTCATCTGAGGCTATATAACCAGTATATATGTGTGATTATCCTTATTTAACCAAGAAAAGTAAAGAACCGTTCTGTTCTGTTCTGTTCTGCTAGTTAGTGTATAAACGTTGTATAAATGCGCTGAGTAGAATTTAAATTCAGTTCCCCTTGTACAATGCACAGGTCCATAAAGTTTGGTGCTGTTTTTTCATGGTCTTCCAAAAGTAATCCTCTTCGGAATCCTTTTTTTTTTAATGCGAAACTTGCCTTGCAAGTTGCGGTTAATCCGCTTAAAGTATTACGAGTGGTTTCTCCGGCACATCGCATGTTGTAGCCTTCTCCTGATCCTGGTCGAAATTCGGCTCACTGGTTCCCGAATCTCCTGTAGGACTAAGTGGTATCAGTGACTTGGTGCTGCCGATCATCTCTTGATTGTCTAGCGGAAGTCCATGGTCCGAGAGCTCCTGACCTCCAATGGCCTGGTGCTCCAGGTCGACCACATCGTCGTCCGTATCGTACATCTGATCCTGCTGTTTGGTGGCCAATCCCGGACCAAAGACCTCATCGTTATCCGACTCATCACCGGCACAAACACAACGCATCTTGGCATCGTCACCCACCTAATAAGAAAATTTAAGAAAAGGGTATAAATAATATGTTTTTAAATTGAATAAGTTTAAAATAAGATAAAATATATCATTGGAAACATTATATACATTCAAAAAAATAGATCATAGCATGCAGCCTTTTGACCCTTTAATGATGAATATTAGAAAAGTTTAAAATTTTCTGTTTAGAGTATTATTTAATACCCACCTTGACGGACTTGGTGATGATGCAAAGCGAAATAGAGGACACCACGAACAGTACAATGGGCACTATCAACGACACCAGTAGCTCTCTGTAGACCTTATCCAAGTCATAGCGTGCCACCACAAACTCCACATTTGAATCCTGTGAGACGTAATGCAAACCTCTAGTAAACTGATATCACAAGTGAAATTCAAGTGGTACCTTGTTATAGTAACACTGGTAGCGTGACTGGGCAGTGTTGTTGTCGCCATCGTTGCCATAGCGAGCCACAAAGTCCTTGCACTCCCCTTTGAGGGTATTAACGCAGCCCTCCAGATTGATAAACAGTTTCTTCCAGCTGTAGATGGTCAAGTTGGCCTGGTTGGGCAGGTACCTCTGCTCGGGATCCACCGACCTGGTGCTGTTATCATAGATAGCCCAAAACTGGGTGAAGTTCATGAAGGGAGCGGGCAAAGTGTCATGTTCCAAAAGCGTTCCATTCAGGCAATCCGTGGCACTATTTGGAAATCCGATTAGTAAGCAATATCTTCATTATTTTAGTCGTTTACTTTATACTCACGTGATGCGATTGTCGGACTCTCGGGTGACCGTAGCGCAGTTGGTCAACAGGTTGCCATCGTCCTCCTTCCAGAACTCAAAGGGTTCGATGCGGACGCCATGCTCGGATCCTCGGGCCTGGTTGAAGGCCACTGCGTTCTCGCAATCAGCTGTGATTAGGTTGTCCTCCTTTAATGGATAAAGTTTAATAGGATTTAGAGAATTTTCAATTCAAAAATGTTCTATAATTATACGCGTTGCTCGCCAGTTATTGTTTATTCGGTCAATATATATCGACACATAAAAAAATGTTTCAAATCGAACAATTATTTTAGCAGTTATAAGGAAATTATGAATTATGACGTCATTTTTGAAAGTGAAAGAACTGTTAGTTATCAGTTCAGCAGATGGCGTCACCTAAAACCCGATTGTTATTTCAAAATTATTTTAGCTGAGTATCGGGTATCAAATAGTCGAATATAGCATCTTCTCTTGTTTTAACTTACATGCATAATAAGCGTATTCACATTCGCTGTTGTTATCTTGGAGCAATAGCGATCGCAACTGAAGGGCTTCTTAATCTTGGTGCAGTGCACCCCATGGCACTCAAAGAATCCATTCAGTTTGGTGTTATCCTTTTGCGAGTTAATCGTATGCCCATCGGCCTTGTGGTGGCACAGGAAGAACTCCGACATGTTCTTGCAGTGTCCTGTGATTATTGCAATCAGTTAGTGAGACTTTATAGGCTCTGAGGTGCATAACTTACCATTGGAGCAGTTAAACACTCCTCTGATGTTGTTGCAGGCGGTGCCATTGTTGCAATTGAACTTGTTCAGGCGACTCAGGTCAATCTGCAAGGGGATAACGAAGGATAATGGTTATTCAATGATCGTTAAACTCGAGTTGGCGCCAAGTGCCCTTAAAGACTGAGGGGCAAATACTCAACATGCCTTGCCCCATCGTCTTGCCATTAGTAGCCACAAACCAAAGTGGGCTAAGGATGAGTCATGGTCGAACTCATCCTTAAGTGGGATGCCTAAGACGATGACGTCTAAAGCTGTGGGTGGTAATGGGTTGGTCGTTTGGTTAAAGGTAGTCCTACAGTTGGTCACAAAAGTATTTCCTTTTTTAAGCTACACGTTAATTTTAACTAATATTTGTTATTGCGAGCAAATGATAAAAGCCTAACTCAAAAAACATTTTATCAATGCACTTTAGCAAGTAAATCATATTTTTGAAGTTAATTGTTTTTTTTATTATATTATTTTTAAACTATCATAATAAAGAGCAGACTTTTTAAACTTCAAAAAGTTAATAAAATTAAAAAAACTGACTTTTACAATTTTCAATAGTTAGTGAATATATTTTCTTACTCTAATTTAAAAAAAACGCCACTCAGTGTATAATGCTATTTAAAAAAATTAACTCAAACCATAATTTTCACATTTATTTATAGCTTATTCCTTTGAAGAATTTTTCTCAATTAGCTTAAACCCGACTTTTAATCAGAGAAGTGCCTTAGGAAATAAAATACTTTTATGACCTTTTGGTAGAACTTTAAACTAACTATAGTATATGTATGTTCTATAAATAAAGGTACTTCCTCTAGCTATAGCTGCCATTTTTTTACCGCCTTAGAGGTCTGCTATGACCCCAATAACTCACCATGGCACAGGATGTGTTGGTCACCCTGGTGCAGTTGTTCAGCTGGATGTCCGTGCCATTGCGACGCACTATGGAGTGGATTTGGGGACAGAAGCCACTGGTCTTGGTCAGGCACCATTCGCCGCAGGATGCCCAGGGGCAGTTGTTGGGCATCTGGCGGTCCACCGTTTGGCACATGACCGGATCGTGTTCGAAGCCCGACTTGAAGGCCCTAAAACGGGGATATAGGTAGATTTATAGAGGGATCTATTGGGAGTGGGAAGTGTGCACCGATACCCACTTCAGGGAGGGCGAGTAGATGGCCACGCTCAGGTAGACGATGGACACGCAGGACAGCACCATGGTCAGTTGGCACAGGCAGATGGCGCGACAGATGCGCGTATCCTGTTCGGGAATCACCCGCGGTTTGTCCTTCCGTCGCGCCATTTTCCTGGAGGATTGGATACCCCTTCTTAATGGACAATCCCTGGGAGTGGGCTAATTTACGACTTGTTGATTTGGTGGCCCACTTTCCGGCCGTACTCGTCCTACTGCCCAATGGCTTCCTATATACACTTTCACCCTATGCCGTTTTCAAGGTGATTCCTTTTTGTTTGCTGGGTGGTGGGTGGTTCGCTTTCGGTTTGATTGGTGGTAGATGGTTTATTTGTTTGCTTATTGGTGGGATTGCCTTTCTATTTTAGTTAACTTTGCTTATTTGTATCGGAACTTTAAAATAACTTCGGCCTTTCAAAGGAATATGGAAGTGGAAGGTGGGAAACTGGGACGTTTATGTTTGATGGCTGAGTTCTATATGTTTCGGTGGCGTTTATTGGCCCGATTTTCACACGTCTGCTCCCGACAGTAACTGCGTCCTGACTGAATCCCGGAGCGGAAGGAGTGCGGAGAATGGTATGCCAGGGCTGCCAAAAGGACACTGCGCACTTTTACTTTTCCCCCATCGGAGTGTGAAAGTGAAAGCGAAAGTGAAAGGCCCAGGCCAAAACAAACCCTTGAGTGAAATGGAAATCGGGACAGGGATGGAGCCAGCTCAACAAATGGTTCCAGATCCTGGCAAACACGCCTGCGCCTGGAGAGGATTTCCTCTTCTGTCCTCGTTTCTCCCAAAATTTCATAAATAAAAACAGCTCTTTTTGTTTTTTAGCATTTCTCCACATTTGTTTTGGTTTTTTTTCATTTTTTGTTTGTTTTGTTTTAATTGTTTATTAAATAGGCCGTTAGCTGGTTTAATTTGTTTATTGATAAAGACACGTTAAGTAAAAAATTTTAATCGTTTTGCATTCAAATTGGTTTTGTTCTTCGGTTTGGTTTGTATGATTTAAAAAATTCTCATAAGCAACGTGCGTTATATCGGTTCTGCTAAGCTATATGTATACGTATATATCTATGTATATATATATATTGTTATATTCCGTTTAGATGTTGGTTTTTACATAAGATCGTTAAAACTATTTCAAAAATGTTGAGTTGTGAGTGTGTCGTCCCAATGTGAGTGTGGGTGAATGAATAATTTTGGTTCCGCTGCTTATCCCCATGGATTGTATCTTTTATCTTGTATCTTGTGGCAAATCTATCTTTTCTGGGAGTCCAATCCGTTCCGTTTCTATGAATCTCCGACCTTTCGGTTTTTTTTTTTGCGGCACGGAGCGGAATTGGTTCTATACAATTGTTTGTTTGATTGGTATTTTATTTTATTTTATTTTTTTTTTTGTTTTCGCTTTCCGTTTTTAGTTAGTTTTACGAATTTACTTAATATTTTTATGACTACTATCACAATTTGTTGAAAACAAGCGATCCTTTAATTGGTATTGGTATTATCTCTGTGGAAATCGAAGTCGAGAGTGGAGCATCGCTGCCGCCTCCAATAAAGCCGGTTAAGCCAACCAAAGGTCCATATATATAACTAGCGTAACAATATGATGGCAAAGTGTTATGTTAACAAATCTCTTGAGCGCAAAATTTCGAATAAATGGCTGAGAAAAAGTTTGTCCTTCGGCGATGCTCCGCTTGCTTTTTAAATACTATATATATATCGTCCGATGTGATGGCAAATGGAATTTCTATATGGTATGTTTTGTATATAGTATATATCTAGGTAAGCTATGTTGTTGTGTTGTGTGGTACAGACTACAAAGTTGAATTTACTATTTGTTTAGGGGCTTTAACTAATATTATTTTTGCTAGTATTCCATATCATCATCTTCGTCACTGTGACACAGAAGTTTGCTAGAATTGGAATGCGATTGGAACAGAGTTCTTAATCAATGCTAGTCAGATATAAGCGGTTTATATATATATATATGTTTATGCTAAATAGATTGGGATAAACGGATCATGCCATTCTAGAATCAAAACTAACGAATATTCATAAAAACAAAAAGCATGCATTCTGAAACATTTCTAGTATAAGATCGTTAAATTTGAAAGGTATTCGATATGTAATTATATAATAATAGATTTAATATTTGGAGTTAAAGAGAAAATGCTGGGATCTAATTAATATAAACCTGAAAGAAACCTTTTGTCATATTTAATCTGTAAAGTTTGAGACATTTAATATTTTGAGTAATAATCTTGTGATTTTCGTTTGTTTTTTTTTTTTTTTAGTGAATGTGTGTATTTAGCATACGAAATTCCTTTCGGATGGGTTTTTGTTATTGTGCGTTAGAGAAAATCCTTGGTGTGCGGGATTTTCTACGACTACGATTGAAGAGTATTAAAGAAGGCAGTAATTGCTAAGGACACTTCAGAGTAACAATTCGATTTGGGTTTCTTTTTGATGTGGGTGTGGATTTTTTGATTTTCAGTGGACAAGCGAACTGGGTGCCACACAATATACTCGTATGTATGTGCAAGTTAACTGGATCGAGGGATCCAGGGATCCAGGGTTATATATATCAAATACCATCGCACTTAACCTATCACAATACATTTTGAGGGGGTCAAAGTTCAGGCACTCTCGCATTGATTATAGATCATATTCAAAATACATTCAACGACAACGACTTTTCCGTGTTACATTTCATGCAGTTAACGATCCTGAAAGTAATATAGAGTAGTAAAGACAAAGATAGAGATAAAGAAAAGCTTATAGGAGAAATAAATATCGAAGGGAACTAAAAGGGGATTACATTCATGTTTCGACTTATGGATCAGGCCAATATCTTAACGATTAACAAAAGGATAAGTTACATTCATAGGCGGATACAGCATGACAATACGACTTTTTTTTGGTTTTCGACAATAATATATCTTCATACAAGGCACAATGAGTTTATGTCCATGGTTCTGGGTGACTGTGTTGTTGTCTTCTACAATATACAGATATACGGATACTTTGGGGAACCGCGCAATGAATGGGAACAAGATGCAGGACAGCTCTGGTGGTGGATGGTGGGTGGTACATTGAATGGCACTCACTCTTCCTTGGTCGGGAACTTCTCGGCGTAGACCCGCGAGGACTTGTTGCACGCCTTCTCGCAGCAGGGGCAGTACCAGTAGCTCAACACCCCGATCGAGATGGCGAAGAGCACGTTCGGTATTATCAGCGACAGGATCAGGTGGTACAGGTTGTTCTCCCACGAGTACCGACCGATGACCACCTCTGGGTATGCCCTACTGTAGTAGCAGGGAAAGGGCTCCCCAATATGCGAGAACCTAATAAATGTGGTTTAAATAATCAATATCTATGTATAGGAGCCCTGCACGAGTAGATTTAATATCAGCTCCAGCTAAAGCCTGATCTGTTTGTCTATGACTATGGAATCGTAGTTAAATTTTTGTTCGATTTTATAAGCTACTTTAAAATAATTTTAATATGTATTGCAAGCTCTTCAGTTTAAGGTTTTAAAGTACCCGCGCGAATTCTTCAGCAGTTGACGAGTGAATGAGTTCACGGTCATACACAAATAAAGAAGAGCCTGTTAATGACCTAAAGAACTAAAGAATATACGAAACCTTTTTATATACATCGATGTCTCTTAGAAGTTTAACATATTATTAAGGAAAATAAATCCTCGTTCAGGGCTTCTTTTTTAGATCTTCAACTCACCCATATTGCCTGGCAAACACACTGCAATTGGTCGTGGGTGGATAGCCACAGCCTTCCGAATTAATCAGAAACTTGGTGTAGCTCACATCCCAGTTGACCGTGTCCAGGTCCCGAGGATTGCGCTCCCAGTCGCTGTACGGGATGCGCGTGTAGTTGACAAACAACTGATGGCACCTGTTTAAAAAAAATTGATTAGGAAATGTTTATTTGCATTAAGTGTAATCTTACTTGGTGAGTGATGAGGTGCAGCCCTCGCGGCAGGAGCTCCAGCTGCAGTTCTTGATGCCCTCCGCGTAGATGTGATCGATGACGATGCAGGTCACCGGCACCGGATCATAATCCGCTATGATCGTTGAGATGGCGGGGTCCACGACGAAGGGTATCAGGAAGAGGAATGTGAACACCGACAAAATGGCAGTCGTACCTGAAGGTTACCAAAATATTTAGCATTTAGCGAGTGTTAAACGGGTAGACAGTTTTTGGTTGTAAACGATGAAGCGGCAACCTTTTAAAATTATGTTTTACTAAAGCTTACCAAAGAAATTGATCGGTAAAATGAAAAATATAGAGAGGGATGTTTATAATTTTTCTATTTATGACATGGCTTCCCTATAGACATTCAAGCTTCTCCTGCAGCCGCTGCATCGTTTACAACCAGCACCAACTAAAAGCACTACCAATCTCACCAAGGCACACGGAGGTATAGAACTTTGCCTTCTCGAGCAGCGTGTCCATCTCGATCTCCTCGCGCTTGGCCTTGATGGCGTCCACGCATCCGCTGCCCGGTCGCACCGGCGATTGGCAGGCGGACCGCACGGATCCGGAGGCGGAACCGCATCCCGATACCGATCCCGCCGAGCCGCAGCGACTGCTGTTCAGGCTGATCTTGCTGGCGGAGAGCGTCTGCGCCGAGAGCGTTGGACTCGCCGGCATCGACGTGGTCGTGGTCAGCGTGGAGCTCTTCTTCATGGCGGAGATTATTTTTGGGGTGTGGGTGTGGGGTTGTGTAGGGTGCTTAGATTGTAGTTGGATCGGTAAAAGCCTTTAAAATGAACACCGCTAACATTCGCGCTTTCTACAACAATTAAGATCTACTCTCTCTGGAGATTTCTTAGCCTAATCATCTAACGATCTTCTGCCCATTTGCCTTATTTTTATAGCCGAAATGGAAAATGTTTCTCTTAATTTGTATTTTCTGTGTGTTTTTCTCTTGTATATTGATTAGTTTTGGGTTATCTAAATTAATGCTTATTATGTTTTCTGTGTTAGCCTTCTGGGGTTAACTTCTTTTTTTACTTTGACTTCTTCGACTAGTTGTCGTTACGAGATATTTCTTTTAGATTTTTGATCACGCATCCCTCACTCTTAAGCCATTTTTGAATTTCTCTGCCCTCTCTCCCGGTGACTGAACCTTGTTCATATATATATATCTTCTATATCTTCAGCCGATTCTGGTGACTTGTGTGTGTGTGTATCTGTTTCTGTGTATCTGTGCTGTGCAAGTGGGTTGTGTGTGTGTGTGTGTGTGTGCGTGCGTTTATACCCTAGATAAAACTAATAGTTCCATAATAGCAACAATTTTAAATTTAATCCTGCTCACGCCGCCTTTGAATCTCTCGCTATCCTACAGTTTCTGCAGTTCCTAGTCCCAACAAAAAAACAAAAAAAATTGTCCAACTAAACAGTCGAAAATTATACTAATATTGTCTTCAGATCTGTGTCGATCCTTGTATCTCGATAATGTTTGCCCTGGTTAGCTCAGTAGTGTCCTTGCAAGCCTCTTTAGGTGTGGTCCTGTGTGTCCTGTGTGTCCCAGTGTCTCTCTGTGTGTTTCAGGGTGTCGATGGAAGGATTACAAAGAATTTCAAGTTGCTCGATTGTGTTCTGACTTTCAGCTGGTGCCCAACTCCAATTATTGCAAAGCGAAGACTCCCGTCTGGTGTGTCGGACTGTCTTCCTGGAGCAGAGGAATGCCTGGAAAATATTAAACATGTTAGTTAAAGGTTTGGGACTATTAACGTTTTCAGCAGAAGATTAAACTGTTACAAGAAGGTAAATTAAGTAAACCATTACCTAATTGAGAGGTTGACTAGTTTAGCTTAAAGAATATAACATAGGGAACTATTCTATTTCTTTTTTTTTTGTTAAAGAAGTAATGAAAAAGATAAAGTAATGCCCGAAAAATATTATAAAATTTAGTTAAAGGGTTGGGACTACTAACGTTGTCAGGAGAAGATTAAACTATCACATGTGGGTAAAATAAATAATCCATTACCTAAATTAGAGGTTGACTAGTTTATCTTAAAGTATAGGACTATTCTATTGATTTTCTAAAAAGAAGTAATGATAAAAGGGGAGTCCCTTGTTGGTTTCTCACATTATTTCTGCTCTAATTTCTATTGGAAACTGCTCTATAGCTATCAAAAATAGATCACTTGAGATACCTAGAACACCTGGTAGACCTCTCACATGTGGGCTACCGCCAAGACTGTAAGTCATTAGATAAATATATTTAAAGACCCAAAAATGGTAGGTTTATAACGTAGAGCTTACGTGACGGATCTCATAGGGCCATAACCTCATCGCCGCCACCCCCGCCCATGTCTCCGTTGGTGGGAGCACCCACATTGCTCTTGTTGAGGACCGTCTCCGTGTCCACGCATCCCTTGAAACGCATCTTGGCATCATCGCCCACATAGACGGTGGTCTGGCACATGATCAGGATGGAACAGGAGACCACGAACAGGACCGATGGCACCACCGAGGCGAACACAAACTGGCGATAGGTGACCTCCAGGTCGAAGCGTGCCACCACCACATCCTTTTTCCCGGGCGAATAGAAGCAGGGAAATCGTGCCCTGGCATTGTGGTCACTGCCATCTCGTCCAAAGTCCTTCAGAAACTCCTTGCACTCGTCCATCAGTGTGTTCACACAACCCTCCAGGTTGATCATCAGCTTGGACTCATTCGAGATGGTCAGATCGACATCGGGTGGTGCTATCTGCGGCACTGGCGTGGCCACCGAAACGTGCAGGTGGCTGAGATATGTGAAGTTGGTCAGATCGCTGAGCATGTTGTGCTCCAGGGTGGAACCATTGATGCAGTCCACCGCATCCACCTGATCCGAGGTGTGCCGTATGAAATAGCACGAGGTCATGGCCACATTATCATTCGATTCGTTCCACACCTCCTCCAGTGTCTCGGCATTAATGGCATTCTGGCACTGCGATAGATAGACCTTGTCCCCACTGAGCACCACCACATTCTTGTTCCGGGTGGGTATGTCCACACACCGCCGGTCGCAGTTGTAGGGAGTCCTGATTTTGCGGCACGTTCCCCTGCTGCACGAGTACAGACCACTAATGTCCATGCAGTTGATCTTGCCCCGTCGTCCGGAACACTTGACCGGTGCATCGCTGTTGTGGAAGACGCACTCAAAGGCATCCGTGATGTTCAGACACTGGCCGGCGGTGCAGTTGAAGGTGCCGGTGAGATTCTTGCACTCATCGTTGATGCAACGAGCCTTGTCCGCCCGATCCTGATCGATGCCATAGCACGTTTTATTGGCCGAATTGGTGCAGTTCTGGAATATCAAATTGCTGCCATTGCTGCGAAGATTGACGTAGATCTGGATGCAGGCGCCAGAGGTTTTACTCAGGCACCACTCGCCACAGCTGCCCCACTCGCAGTTGTCCTTGTTGACCGCCCTGGTGGTGGTGCACATCACCGGCGTGGGATCGATGCCACTCTTGAAGGCCCTCGTGGATGGCATGTATATGGCCACGGTGAGATAGACGAGGGCCACCGAACTCAGCACCAATGTCATCTGGCAAATGCATATGGTGCCGCATATCCGAGTGTCCTGCGGCGGGACAACCAAGTCCTCGGTGGCCACCTTCTTTTTGCCCATCGCTTATGGCTTATGGCTTCTGGCTTCTGGCTACTACTACCCTGTAATTCGCTGTCTGCGATCCAAAAGCCCAGTGGTTAATCCCTCGCGTGCAATCCAATTAGAAGCTCGTCATAATGTCGGTTTTTTTTTTTTTTTTATGTAGTCTATCGATTTCGTGGCTGCAAAATGCTGCGTGGGCGGTGTATGATGTGCTATGTTATATAATGGCCCTGCGTAGGTTAAGATTTTCCTCTGGCTGTTTTTCCTTTCGCACCACAATGCCAAACTTTGCTGGCTGCGCACGTTTCCAGCTGGAGGAGGACACACACGTTTTTAATTTATTTTATTTTATTTTTTTTTTTTTTTTTGTTGGATAGGCCAACCTATTGATTTTTGGCCTAGCTGACCCCGCACACAGAAATTCACTTTAATCACTGGAGTTCATATGCTGGCCAGTTGCATCACGTGTTGTTCGCTTGAGCGACTGCCTCCAAAGTCACTGCCTTGTCCCTTCTTTTTTTTTATGAATTTAAAGGGGTTTTATGCAATTTATCTACAATTATTTGTTAACTCTTGAGCAGTACTATTTTGTTGGCAATTAGATTTTTCCCTTCGAGTTACTGGCAGCTGGTGGCTCGTGACCCAAGGCTTCTGCTCCTCACTGGCGACTGCATTCGGGTCGGCTCCGTGTGGGTCTCCGGGTCTCTAAGTCTCCGGGTTTTGCAGCTCTCCAGCTCTCCGGATTTTCTCCTCACTGACCGCCGACAACATGCCACATATCGTGGCGGGTCGGTCTCGTGAATTTTTCTGCTCTCGCTTTTTGGCACACAAAATCTCGGCTCTGCGCGCGCACTTTTATTGCAAAATCAATAGTTCCGCATTCACACATTGCTGAAAAGAGCAGGCATCCCCGATACCCAATCCCCAATCCTTACCCCCTATCCTTCACCCCCGCCCACGCTCGCCAAGCTGGCTCCAATCGGTGCCCATTCCCAGCGAGCGTTTCCCATTGATTAAGTCGGCCTCCACATGGCCAAGAGTGCAAGTGCACCGAGTGCCATGTGCGGAGGCTTTGTGTTTGCTCCAGTTATGCTCAACCGCTCCTCACGTTCCGCATATTAATATGCTCATACGATAACTATAGTTATAAATAAAATGCTTACAAAAGAAGTACAAATTTAAACTATGAGTGCGAATGATATATGAAAGTAATTGAATCATTTTACGATTTTAACATATATACTAAGAAAATTAAAGCAATATTAAAATGCTTGTTCTAAGAATTGCAACTGAGTATATCCAAGCATATAGTTTATCGACGTATTCGATGAAAAAACTAAAATAATAGTAAATGGCATTTAAAAAATTAAGAACATACATTACTATTCGATCATTGATTGGTTTTATAAATTTATAAAATAAAAGTCTAACAAAAAATATGGGATTGGGAAAAAATATGAGTATAATAATATTATAAGTATATATGTGGCTTGAATAGATAAATAGAATTCTTATCTCAAACGGGTACTACACATTATTACTCATGTTTTTTCACAAGCCGAACTTCTTTTTTTTTGCTATTGTAAGCATTTTATTGTAAACAATTTTGTTGCTCGTTAAAATATCAATAAATATAAATGATTTTTAACTCACTTTGTAGTTATTAGATAAAGTACAACTTGTCTGACTGCCATTAAAGATGTTTTGAAGTGCAAAAAGTAATACTGCAGAAAATTCACAAACAAATTTTATTTTTGTTTAAATGTAGCTATAAAAAAATGTACCTACAAATTATACTTTTGTTGGCTGTGGACAAGTCAATATAAAAATGTTTATATAAACACGAGATATACTAATATTTAATTTATTTTTGTGAATAATCATATCACGAAAACAATGATAAGCAAACAGCTAGCTTTCGATCAATAAAAATAAACCAATAAAAATACAGTAAACGCATAAATTTGTCTATATTTGCCAATAACTAAATCACAAATACAATGACTGATTAGTAATATTACCTACAAAACGGAAAACAATAATCTCTTCAACTACTTTGAATATATATTGTAATACAAAAAGTCTGAAGAATGTTCAATTCCAAAAATCTGATTCACAGGTTTGTACATAAATGTTTAGAGAACAAGAACATGGCTAATACTTTGCAAAAAACAATTATGAACAAAGCAATAGGTAAAGAAGTGTGATATGGTGTTCAAAGTGGGGAGTTTACAATATCAATAGATTAATGTTGTTAGTTAGCAAATAGTAGGGCGTATCTGGATATCGGCTATCCCGTCCTTATCAACGTGCCAGTTTTAAAGTACAAATGTAGATTAGCAAAGCTTTTGTTTCCGTGTATTATCCGAACTGAGTGATGTGGCTGCGGATCCGGAGAAGATGCCTCCTCCGCCAGAGATTAGCTGTGAGGGGTGCTCCCTGTTGGGATTCCCTTATCCATCCTTGATGGGATATCCCCAAGACGAGGCGATGATCCTGATGGTCTTGCCATCGAGCTTTGGTCCCAAGAGTGGATTCAGTTGCGCCAAATAGCAGCAGAGCCAGAAAAGCCAGCAAACGACGGCGGTCAGCAGGAAAATGCAGCGCACCAGGTCATCCTGCGGTCCCTTGGTCACCAGGATCGGTCCGAACTTGGCCACCGCCGCCCAGAAGACGGTGAAGAAGATGATCATCAGGATGACTTCCATGGCAGCGCCTTTTTTCTTGCTTTACTTTCTTTTTGCGTCTAGTTAAACTCTGTTTTTAATAATCATCTGTGGCAATTAGTGCTGCCACTGTAGCAATTTACCTGCTAGATCTGGCAACTTTAAAATTCATTTCTATTCTTTTTAATGATATTAATTAATTGCAGTGAACAGCTTGAAATTGTTTGGGTTAAATAGCCTAACATAAAAAACTGTATTAATTAAGCATATTTTTGGCAATTCCTTCACCATTTTAAATAACTTTTTTCAAATCTAGCTATTTTTGCTTCGGGAATTCTGGCAGCACTGACTTTCTCAAGAGAAATGCACTAACGCGTTTCACCAAAATCAACGCGCTGCACAGCACTAGCACACACTGTCAATTATTTTCAACACTGGCCAACTGTTGGTTTGGCGGCTTAATCTTATTGCTTAAATTTTTTATTAACGCTATTTAATACGTGGCATTGGTGTTAATTATATTAATAGATGTGAAATTGCTTAAAATTCTACATAAGCATAGCATAAATGCTTTCGTTTTAATTAAATATTTATAAATATTTATTAAAAAGTTCTCAGTGCTAAAGTTTATTGTTTTTCTGTAAGGGATACACTAAAATTAGTTTGAAGTAAAGGGGAAAATCATAAAACAATAATAATAATAATAATTCGATATATGTTGTAATATTAATAATTTGGAGACAATTCTAGTAGTTGTCACAAAAAATAATTACTTACTAACCTTTAACTATACATCTATTTTTGAAAAACTAGTTTCGTGCTATCTACATTTTGAAAGAAAAATCCATTAAAAATTAATTTCAGAGCATTGATATGAGGCATGAATGACGTATTTCGTTCAAATACCAATTGGAAATTGATTGAAATGTATTGGACACTGAAGTGGTAAAACATTGACTACTGGGAGTTCCGCTGTGTGTAGAACTACTTGGTGGCGAACCCTTGAGCCCACCCGACTACAGGGTATCACAAAGTTGGTCACAAAGTGTCTTTCCAACGACACCACCACTTGGACACGCTCCACTTTTGTTTTTATCACATGCCAAATGGAATAATCAATGGCCACAGGGAGAAATTCTAGTTGCACGCTAAATCAATGGGAAGTGCGCTTAGATGTAGGCAACGATTTTGAGGGTCATCGAAGGATCTGAACGGGAATTCCATTTCGGATCGAATTTTTCGGGCAGCAGCAGCAGCAGCAGTACTCACATGTAAATTATGGATGTTTCAGCTTCGAGTGTTAAGGTTTATTTACGTTCCTGCCTTTGGGGACACGCACACGCGGATTTTGGGGGGCGGTGGGCGTGGGGGGGCAGGATAACGACACCAATACACTTGCAGCAATCGCCGTCACAGTTGCACAGTGAGCCATCAAAATCGTTTCATAACCCGCACATGGCTAGCACTTTGACGGGTCTCGACGGTCTATTCGATTTCCTTTTTGATCCTTAGCTAACCAAGTGCCACAAATGCTGCGTTTCTGCACTTTTCCACCATTTCCCCGTGGCTGGGCGAGCCGAGAAAATTCCAAACACAGGAGAACGTTTCGTTACGTTTCCCTGCTGTTTACGCCACTTCTGACACTTCTCAGCTTTCGACCAGCGGAGCTCTCCCATTCTGGTGGGGATCGGCGGGCGCCTGCGCCGGCTGGCTTTACGTCATCGCTGGTCGCTGTTGCTCCCAGTGGGAGAATGGGTTAGAGAGAGCTTTCAGAGGTGTTGGCCAGACTAAAAAGGCCTAAAATCCAGAACAATACTAGCTATAGGCATTTAAAAAGTCTTATATGTTATAATGTATTGAGAAAAATGCAAATAAAGTACTGTTTTTAAAAATAACTGATAAAATAAACTGAAAATTTATTTTTTTTTTTTTTTTCAATCACGTTTTTACACTAAAGCAAGGACATCAAAACTAAATCATTTAATCTTATTTACTTTCATAGAGTGGTATTATACAATAGGAAATAAGTTGGGTAGTATTTTGACTTGATTTAACTTTGTAAAAAAATTACTATGCTAACTAATAAAATGTTTTTATATAAACTTAAAAATAATAATTAAAAGTTAGCTCAAAACAATGTAAATAATGTGGTTTTTAAGTTTACCTTTCAAAGCGGACAAGCAGGGAATATTAAAAATAATGTTGCCACTTAACTGTTATTGAAATAAAATCTGTGAGTTGATTAGTTCCATTTTCTTAAAATAAGTGCTCCGTCTATTTCCATAGTTCTTAAGTAGCGCCCGAGCAGGGATTATAAAAAGTTTTTCCAGACTGTTTTTGCTTTATTACCTAAAAATAGCTATGCGTAACTGAAAAATGCTGGAATAGCCAAACAAAGAGCTATTTTAATATTCCTCATTGCCACATTCCATGTCAAATTAGCTAGATCTGGCAAGTTATTGGCTAAAAGGGGAACCCTGGGAACTCAAGCTTGTGAGCGGTGCAGGCGAAAGCTCCGCTCCGAAGCTTCAATTGGACTTGGGCCCTTAATTCCGCTGCAGCGTTGCCAGTGGCAGGCAGTCCTTTCGCTGAAGAGTTCAGCCGTCGTGTTGTCGCCTTGCTCCTTTTCTTGGTTGTCGCCGTCGCCGTTGTCGTTGTCGTTGTCGTTGCCTTTGTCGTCGTAGTTGTCGTTATCGTGGTCGTTGTCGTCCTGCTCTATTGTTGCCACCAAAAAAAAAAAAGGAGAAACGCAAGAAACGAACAAAAATGCCCCGAAAGAAAATGTGGAGCGTGAATGTGGCGATTGTTCAGCATTAGCAACTTTTGACCCCGTGCGCAATCAGGTCACCATTGTTCCATGGTAAACAGTGGTAAACCGAATGAAAACCAAAAAACCGAAAAACAGCAAATGTGTGCTGGTGATTTGTGATTGAAAATGCGTAATCCCCGTTCCGTTGTCATCGTGTTCACCGCGTAACCTGAACCTTGAGTAAACACACACACAAGCGCAAAAAGAAAAGGGGAGCACGCAACTCTACGTCACAAGAGCTTAATAGAAAGAGGGGTAGGGTGAGGGGGGCCCTACAAAAATACCTTTAAACTACTGTAGTTCAACTACATTTAATTGATCTCCAAAAAGGGGGAGAGAAATCTTTTTAAAGGACCTCCCAAAAAAAATTGTTTCGTGCATGGCACAAGAAGTTGGCTCTACTCTAGCCCACTCACTCACTCCTTTGAGAACTCCTTTGCCGCATAATTTCGATTGGAGCTGGCTCTCTCGCTTTTGTTCTTCACCTCCCCCCTTTTTCTAAGGCTCTGTGTACGTGTGTGTGTGAGTGTGTGTTTGTGGGGGGGCCTTGCATGTGCACGGCCTGTTTCCAGTTCCTATTCTGGTGTTTGTGTGTGTGAAAGCGTGCCAAATGAATTGAAAATTACATGTGGCTCCGCAATGTCTCCCCCCCTCTCCAAGCCCCTCCCCCCCACAAATGCATCGAAGGAGTTTTATTATTTAAACACGACGAGTTGAGCTCATTGGTGCCGTGCCGCGTGTGTTTCCGTTTCGTAACACTCGAGGTTACATAAAAATAACCATCGTCACCATTTTCTTGGGGTTTTTAAAAATAAACACGCATTAATGGCAAAGCGCGGCCTAACGGTATTTTAAAACGGTAAACTCACGCACCCCCTTACACCCACACTCTCTTATAGCCTTTGTGAACTGCACGTGGCAAGGAAAGCAAGAATAACGGGAGAAAGAGCAAGCGAGAGAGAGCGAGCGAGAAATAGCCAAGCAAAGCAAAATAGTGAACAAGAAAAAACAAAACTGTCCGTCCAGCATTCTTTTTTCTACACATTACCACACATTTAAAGAATGTAAATGTAAAGTGAGTCAAAATCAGAGAGAGAGAGATACCTCAAAACTGGCCATTGGCAGGCCAACAACACACACAGACACACTCAAACACACACACACACACACACACACATACGCACACGTATCCTGCTTTGCCGCAGTCATAAAATAATCAAGAAGCAGCAAGAGCTAAATCAGGCGAAAGCAAGAGGACTGCAGCGTGCTGATGTTGACGAAACATCTCCGTTGGGACGAATAAAGCAATTAGCAAAGGTTCGAAATTGCCCCCACTGCCAGGAGGAGCGGATGAGCGGAGCGAAAGGATGCAGGATGCGTGGGACTCCGTGGAGTACTTAGCCTAATCGAGAGTGATGCCGAGCACAAAAATGCAGGACCCTCCCTGCAAAAGTCAGCGATGTGCGAGATAACGGGACACCGGACAGCCAGGCAACCAAAGAAAAAGAAGGAAAAGCAAAAGCAAAAGCAAACGAATCGAGAAATCGAACTCTCCCTGTGATATAACTTGCACCGTAATCGTAATCTAGCTCTTAATTATCGTTATCGATCAATAATCGCCATAATCGCCGCAATTGTAAGCTAAGTTACAGCACTAACTATCGCCGCTCTGCTCCGCCGCCGCCACCGCCAGACCTGCGCCTAAAAAAAAAAATCAAATATATAGTTATATAGTATAGACTATAGGCTACTAAACCCGACCAAAATCGAGCTAAAATATGGGAGACGAGCAGGACAAGCGAACCGGCAAGGAGAAGCTGCTGTTCTACACCACCGCCTTCTTCATCCTGCTGGGGACTTTCAGCCTGTTTGCCTTCCTGTTCTTGGTGCCCTTCGTCATCGAGCCCGCCTTCACGACGATCTTCATGCAGTTCGAGGAGGTCCCGGCTCTTTGCGAGACCTACGACACGGAGATCTATTACGGGGCCAAGAACTGCTCGTGGGCGTCCTGCCGCGAGGGCTGCACCAAGGACATCTACACGTGCACCCAGATCCGGGTAAACTACCGCCTCAATCTGTACAACTACACCGATGAGTTCAACTTCACGGAGTATCACATCAATCTCAAGGAGGCGGAGCGCATATTGCCGCCCGTGAAGCGAACGGATCGCTATGAACGGGCTCTGAGGAGCGACTACGAGTACGATAATCTGGGCACCGGTGGCACCGGACTAGATATCGACCTGGGTGGCGGGCGGCTGGAGCAGCTGAATTTCGGGGACGCCGATGGCTCCAACGGGTACCTCATCGAGGATTCGGAGGATACGCGCGGCCTGAGTGCCTCGGGCACCCTCATTCCCGACGAGCGAAGGCCCTTCGACGAGATCTCCGAGCTTAACGAGGGCCTCATGGGCAATCGATCCATGTACTACTATGTGGGGGCGCGGCTCTTTCCGAACGTCAAGGGCTGTGGCTACCCGCCCATGCTCAATTGTACCATCTGGCTGAAGAGGTACACCAAGATCGGCATGAAGTTCCCCTGCTACTACTCCAAGGTTGATCCCAGTCTGGTCATCAGCGACCTGGACTACTGGCAGAACACCCTGAATCTGGTGTACTCGATGGCCATTCCCATACCCTCGTTCATCATCTCGGTGATCTATCTGACGTACGCCTACTTCAAGATCTACAACGAGGACGAGGAGACGGCGCCGCTGGACAAGAATGCCGAGGACATGGACATCGATGACATCGATGCCGTGGACGACAGCGATGGCGCCGTGCTGGCCGACAATGTGGCCGGCAGTCAGATCATCAACATGGACTCCACCACCAACGACAGTTGTCTGGAGGGTGTCCTGCCCAACGGCGGTCCCGGGATGACCGCCTCCATATCGCAGGGTGGCTCGGTGACCACCCCGGGTGGTCATCCGTACATCGCGCAGAGTCCGGCGGGCTCGCAGATGACGCCCAACTCGGAAATGAACTCGTTCGGCCACCAGCTAAAGGTCCAGATGGCCGACGAGCTGTCCAGGGACTCGCTGGAGAACGGAGTTATCTCCACGTCCAACTCAGTGCAAGGGTAAGATGGGACGATGAGGAACAGGGATGGAATGGATTAAAATTATAACGTAGTATTGCCTTCTGATTTATTTATTTTAAGAACGGATTTTTCTTTTAAAGGAAAAATGTGGGTTAAGCTTAAAACCATTCTAAAAAAAACGATGTCAATTAAAAAATATAAAAACAATTTAATTGCAGCATTTAAGTATGAAATATAGCAAGTCTTACCATCATTAGGTAATCAATACACATATATTTTTTATAAGAAACAAAAACGGTTTGTGGAGGTCTGGGAATTTTCTTCGAAATATGTATTTACTTGATATCTACTTGATATCAATATTACGTATACTTAATAATTAAGGATTGTGGATTACGTATACGTTCCTGACATTTTGTAGCATACCCTAATGGGCAAGTTAAGTTAAAATCGGAAAACAACAAACTTAAAGCCTTCTTAAAGTTTGTGTTTGATAAAAACCTTACCACACACAACTTTTACCCAAAAAAATAATGTATTTCAATAATTTTGTGTTGCAGAAACTTGAGCAAGACGATGACGACGAGTATCTCAACTCCTCCTGGGCCGACGGCGGCAGTCTGAAACGTCAGGCGCATGGTCTGGAAAATGTTAGATTCCGATTCGGAAAATGAGCCGCTGCTGGATTCGTAGGCCGCCGAGCGGACAACGGACCACGGAGCAGGCGGAGATCATCGGAGCAGCGACCCAATCCAAATCCAAAGAACAAAACCGAAAAGCGATAACCCCAAGTATTTCTACCCGAAACAATCGACAACAACGCAGCGAATGCGACCGAACCTGAATACCTTCAGAGCTGTTAGCGGCACCTAAATGAACTATGATAGATTATATTTACCTTATGGACTAGCTACTCAGACACCCACTCACCCACATAAAGCACGCTAGAAATCCGGAGTAACTCCGGATCGCCACACCCACTCAAAATTGCAACACACGGGCATTAGTATATCTGCACAGTATCTGATGTCTGGAGATTGGACGGATAATGGATAATGCCACATCTTAGGCGATTGGTACAAAATACAATAAACATAGACCGCAAGAACTCGAGCATGGAGTGCTATTCATATACCTAGAGGAAACTATAATACTTATACACGCATATACAAATATTTACTTGAATTATTTTTCTATTTGCAACAATCGTCGTCGTCTCGAGGCAGAAAAATAAAAAAAAACACAGAAACTACACACTACCCATGCCCAAAAACCAAAAAAACCGAGTAAAGCAAATAAAAGTAAAACATAACAAAGCGCGCAACTTATTTACAAATCGATAAATCGAGGCGCTGAGGTTTTTTAAGTATTGTAATGCCCATTCAAGTGCTGCAGACCGTAAAACACAAGCGAGGAACACTCGAAACCAAAAACAGAAATTAAATTTACCGAACGAATGCATCGTGTATTTAGTTTAAACGTAACGATAAACGAAAGCAAGTCGAATGCCTATATTTGAAGTAAATTAAATTAAAATTAAATTAAATTAACGTAAATTAACTAACAATTGTTATCCTTCAAATTAATGCGGATAAAAACTCACAGCTTTAACTAACTGAAACGGAGGCATAAGATTTTTCTTCTACATATTTATTTTATTAAGATTATTAACGGATAATGAATATTTATAGGTCCTACAAATGGTTCAAGCTATTCAATTAAAAACTTACAAATAAAATATTGCATTAAATCTTAATAATTTAGGTCTGAAATTATATATAAAATAACGTTTCCTTTTTATATTACAAACAAAACCGAAAACCGAAAGACATTTCTAAAAGAGAAGGCGAATAATCTCAAAATTCGTTGCCTAGGCATATAGAAGCATCCGCATCAGCATCCGCATCCGCATCAATAAACTGCACTTTTGCGCATAATGTATCAATGAAAAGCGGCAAAGAACTACACAGAAAATCGTTTGTTTTTAACGACAGTTGGAGATTGTTAACGAGAGTCAAGCAATGGCAAAAACAGAAGCGCAACTATTAGCTAATATCATGTAAAACAGACAAACAAATAACAAAATGCTACTAGAATTGAAACCAAATACATGAAAATCTCGAAATAAATACGCATTTAGCAGCCTAAATCATTCCGGAGTTTTATTTTCGATTTCAGCTTACAAATTTTAGACACAACTAATACAGACTATTATTTTTAAATGATAGTTTTTCGAGAAACTGGACGTTATTTGAAATTTATTCAAATAATATGTAATATGTATGAAATAGTTTTGTATCAACAAATATATGCTGTTTTTGATTGGTATAAAAATCAATTTAAAATAGCACTTATTTATTTGGTTTAAAAACATTTCAAAAGTATCCGAAATGTATTTTATAACTCAATTATAGGATACGGAAAAAGTATTCTGGAATCAATATTATTTTTTATGTATAAAGGTAAATTTCTCTAAAAATATATTTTTAAATCGCCTTTCCAATAAGAATTTTTTAATAATTGGCGCCATCAGGTTTTGTTCCCCGGACGTTTTACAACACTACTAAATTTTAATGAATGGCAGTGCTGCCAGAAACTCCGAAGCAAAACTAGCTAGTTTGGAAAAATAAGGCAGTACAGAAAATCTGCTTAGTAAAAAAATTGCTAAAGCAATAACTTTAAAAAATTATAAAAGTCTAAATTTACGATTGCAAAGTTAGAATGGCAAAAGTTGGCCAGAATTGGCAACTTAATAGCTAATATGGCATCACTACTGGACATCAGGGAAGAGGAAGCAATCAGCTGTTGCCGTTTTCACCTGTGCCGAGAAAAAAAATTGCTAAAACGAATACTTGTAAATGTGTTTAAAAACAAATTACGGCTGGCCTACTATATTAACGCTGCAAATTCAACTATATAGACGTCCGATTCCGTTAAGGAATACGGAAAAATACGCTGCAATAGATTAAAACCTAGGTTGAGGCACACCGACGGCAACATTTTTTTTTTGTAAACAAATATTTTGCCGTGGAAAAAACTTAGCTATCAGTTAACAAATGCCGTTTAGCTGAGGAAATCGTAAAAAAATCGCTTAGATGGACAATAAAAAGGATATTTACAACCTTTGGGTGCAGTACACGACAAAGGTGAGGCCCATTTTGGAGTAAATCGAGTGATAAGAAGCGGAATTATGGGCGGTGGGAGAGCGGGGGAGGTGCTCCGATTGCGGGGGCGGCCGCAAAATGTTTAAAGCATTAGTCACCGCAAAACAAAAGGCAATCGTTTATCAGTTTTTCACCGATTGTAAACAGTGTAATGATTATATAATCCCAGACAGGCTCAAGCTAAGTCCTTCCCTCTCTTTCGCTCTCATCCCTGCAGAACGATGAGACCCATTTCCGGCAGTTTGTGGCCCGCTTTGTGGCCATTTGGAGGAGCCAACTGCAGCTGGACTTCCAGGCGGAGAGCTGCCCCATGTGGAACGAGGTTCTGCCGGATAGTGGTCCCCATTTGGGTCGCCTGCCGGATGAGCTGCTGCCCGCCATCGGCAAGTTCATCATTGTGGCCAGAGATGCCTGCGAAACGGAAGGAAAACTGCAGGAGGAGGCCATCGAACAGGTGGCCATTCTGGTGGACTGCCTGGTGATTGTGTGCCGGCACTTTGACAACATCCTGGCGGTCATTAAATACGAGTACAAGCCCAATCTGATAGCCATACTCTCAAGAGTGTTCAAGCAAGTAAGTAGATTACTTAATTAAATTATTAAATCCGATAACCAATCACTTTATTGTAGCAAATGGAGCTGCCTCAGGCCGTGCCCGCTATAAGCCACCTGTTCAGCAGCTTCTCGGCTTTCCTGGAGGTCATGTACGATCCGTATCTGACATGGCGCAGTTTTGTGCGGGGCCAAACGGCAGACTACAGTAGTCTCTCCTACAAGCCGCACTCGGTTCATGTGGAAATTGTTCCATTTATTTATGGTAAGGTGGAATACAAGAGGCAATGTAGCTTATCTATATATGAGCCCCACCTAATTGCCTCCTCCCATCACTGCCCCTTAATTGTTTGACTCACTAACATATTGCGTTGGCTTGCTTTCAGATTGCTTTCAGGAGGAGAAGCTCATCCGATATGCGGAAATGGGCGAGAGTCTGCTGAATATACTGGGCGCTGTGATTTGCGGCTCGCAGGTAGCGCCAGAAAGCGTCTCCAGTCCCCTCCTGTGTAGTCCTTTCTATACATACTTCTTTGAAAACCGTTTAACTATTAACCTCACTTCCTGACAGCTTATCTTTATGCTCACTGCTTTCGCTATTAATGTTCATTAGAGCTCTATCATTCCGTTTCCTTGTCCACTTTTGTTTCGTTTCATTTCGTGTATCGTTGATGTGGCTGGATCCCCTCCAGCTGCAGCTGAAAGTACAGAAGTCTGTAAACTCGACCTCCTCGACCCTGACAAATAGAAATACTAACGCTCTAACCACTTCTTCACTTGCCCCCTGCTCGGGTGATGGGCTGCTAGACTGTGATAACTTGGTGAGTGGTGGAACCATCCGTTGTCCCGATCATTGTTGTCCCCCTAACCGTTGTCCATGCATGCCACTGCTTGTCTGTCCCACGACCCTGTTGAATTCCATCCGCATAATGATGATTTTGGTTCGCCCAGCGCAATGGCATGAAGGCCATTTGCCCCGCCACGGTATCCATCACCATGAGTATTCTGAGGCAGTGGGAAAGTGCCAGCAAGCTTCGCCGCGTGGCCCTTCAGTGCTATGCCCTGATGGTCATAGTGCTGCAAAAATCTAGTCCGGAAGAAGTAAGTCACTAACTATATCAATTTTACATCTTACTAATCGTAACTCTCTCTTGTAAAACAGCGCCAAATAGACCTAGTTACATTAGTTCAACTTTATTGTGATGCTCTGCAAGAGCTGCTGGCCACCAAGCACTTTGACAGCGGCGATGCCAACTTCGATATAGCCAGCGATGCTGACCAGGATGTGGCCATCGACATGGCCGCCCTCTCCTCCTCGGTGGCGGCTGTGAAATTCTTTGTGGCTGGCGATGCCGGTGTTAGTGAGGCAATCGCTGATTCCAATCTACTGGAACTGCTAACCAGTCTGCCAAAACTAATAAGAGTAGGAAGTTTGATAGTTTAGCATTTATTTAATAATATTTAATAACATTTTATATTTAGCCCTGGCACATTTCCCATTCGAGTTCCCTGTGCAGCACCATGGAGGCTTTGGCTACTTTGACGCGCCACTCCGCGCAATCCGCTGCACAGTTGCGTCAGGCTGAACGCATCCAGAGGCTCTTTGCCAGCTTGCAGGAGTTCGGAAACCCAACAGTGGCTCTTTTGGACACTTGCTTCATGCTGGGCTACGATGAAAGTGGACACTTGTTGCTGCTGCCCGAGGTGATGCTGCAGTTGCTTAACTGGGTGCCAACGCTGCAGGAGCAGGAACAGCTACATGTGACAAACCTTGTGCTCAAGGGCTGCACCGACAACTATGGAACGTGGGTGAAGTGAATATTGTAAAAACTATAGATGAGTAATACATTTTATTATCATTCAACAGAAAATCTGTAGCTTGCGGTAGTCATATTATCAAGGCTGTGTGTGGTTGCCTTTTGAAAGCTGAATCTCTGGCCGAAAACTGCGTCCAGAATCTCATCAAACTGATAGAGGAACTAAGCAAGCTCAGTATTGTGCCCGCAGAGCTAAAGTGCATCTTTATGCTGTTGCGTCAGGGCACAAGATTCCCGCAGAACAAGCAGCTGCAGCAGGTACAACTCACTATTAAATATTATTATTCGTTTTATTTAAATAATTGATCATTTCAGACTCTGGTGGTGATTGCCCTGCAAAGTTTGAGAGGCAGCAACTCCTGCGCCCAGTACTTCTCAATTGAACAGCCCACCGATGGGATTCTTGTGCCGGACATTCGAAACTGGACCATCTCCGGTTCGTATGGCTTCATCTTCCACATTCTGGTGCGCTTCAATCAGCTGAAGGATCAGACCAGTAGTCGACGCATGCTGCTTGCACTGCAGACAGCCAGTGGCAGTGGATTTGAGGTTTTTGTCCAGCCCAATGGAAATGTTGTGGTGGCTGCTTTGACCAGGCGGGAGTACCTTACATCCTCCACAGCCACAAAGACGCTGATGGATGGTCAATGGCATTACCTGACGGTAGCCATAACTCCACCAAAGCGACCCTTTTCCTATAGTCAAATCAACATCTATGTGGATTTTGTACAGAAACTCAGTGCCACATTGAAGGTTCAGGCGATAAACGAACCCTTCACACACTGCTCTATTGGAGCTGTGGTGGCACCACCACAACCAGGCGAAGTGGCCAAGACAGGGATTATGCCCAGGTCCTCATCGCAGGAGAGCGGATCCATCTACAAGGGAATGCTACCCAGTTTATTGGAAAGAACCCTATCCGCAAATGTAAGTGTAACACTATTTATTTGTAATTTTCCGTGTCTTACTGGGATTATACCTTTAGGTATCCAACTACTTCACCCTGCCTATGCGCACACAGACGGCTTTTGATCCCAATGTGAAGAACTTTCCCATCGGCATGCAGGACACAGTGTTTGGGGAGCAGACTTGCCTGCATGGACATCTGGGCGGAGTATTGCTGGCCGATCCCACCACCAGCCTGAAGACCATCTTCGATGCGGGCTCCAATTTCAGTTCGATCTTCTCGCAGGACAATGATCTCCTCGAGCTCAACTCTCGCTTCGTTTTCTGCTATGCCCCGGGAGCAGTGTGGCATGGTACCTGCCAGGATCTGATACCGGGCGGAAAATATCCGGGAAGGATTAGTGCTCAGCACTGCAAGATCGTAAAGATCCAGGAGACAATCAACAGTATCGGAGGCATCAGTGCAATACTACCCATCCTGCATAGGTTGGTGAGTTCGGATCAGGCGGCAGACATCTCGATTGGCAGCGTGAGCGAGGAATCCTTGTCGTGCGCCCCAACGCCATCGGCCGAGGAGTTCACCGACTGGGAGATGCTCTCCTCGAACTCGTACACCGAGTGGAAGATGCTGCAGCATCCGTTGGCCAGCTTTCTCTGCCTGCTGCGCTACCTCACCCACGAGCACGAGACAAACCAGGAGCAGCTGCTGAGTAGCGAATGCCTAGCCATTGTGGGCACAATGCTCCAACGCTGTCCCCCCGCTCTGTTCGATGTGAACGCCCTGATGGCCACCCATCTGCTGATGGAGTCGCTGCAAGGACACAAAGCGGAGGCGGGCGGACAGCTCCTGGACGCATTGTACGCATTGTACGCTCACATTGTGTTCGACTTTGCTATATGGTCGCGACTGCAGTTCCAAATCACACTGGGACATGCCCAGTACCTGAGTGCCATGATCAAGAATGACAGGAAGTTCTTCCGCAAGCGGTATGGCGTACAGTTTGTCCTGGACGTGGTGCGTCAGTACTACTCCACGCCGGACAGCATCAGCGATGACGATGCCAAGACCATTCGGGCCACGCTTTTCGGCATCATTCGGTTCTATCTGCAAAAGGAGGTAAACATCAAGGAGGTCAATTCAATGGTGGCCTTTCTGGCTTCAGTGCGACAGGATGTGGTTCTCGTGGAGTTCCTCGAGATGATGACCTTCTATGTGCGTGGCAAGAATTGCAAGGATCAGATGGTTCTTCTCCTGCATGAACCCCAGTCCGCCAATCTCATCTACAATTTCTTTGTGGACAAGAGCTACAACAATGAGATCCAAGAGGCGGCCATAAGGGTGAGATTGTTTACTCTATTAATGTAATTAAGTTGCTTACATTTTCTATTTCTACCACCAGTTTATCAGTGGACTATTGGCCACCTCGCGGGTGCATCAGAAGTACAAGCAAGTGCTCCGACTGTACGACCAGGCCACCGAGCAGAGCATGTTCCCTGGCTTCTTCTCCTTCATCACCCCCATGTCGCTTAGCTCTACGATCCTCTTCCATTTGGTAGATGAAATGCTGGGCCTGCAGCCGGACTACGCAGGTCTCATCTTCCTCGTCTACCATGTGAGCAGCTCTGATTTGCCCGTGAAACTGGAGATAGCCAAGCGACTGCTGCAGACCACCTTCGTCAAGCAGCAGTCCACGGTAGCGATGGCCAAGCAAACGGGTTGGCAGGAGTCCATTGCCCGTTTGCTCATTCGCAAACCCATCACCAGTTCGCCACCAGACGAGGAGAAGCGACGCAGCTTTGGCATTAACTTGGATGTGCTTTTGGAGGATAACTCAAGTTTTCTGGCCCAAGCAGATCTTATTACGTTCTCGGAGCAGGAGATTGGCTTGGCACAACTTCAGCAGCAGCAACAGGAGGAGTTGAGCGACAGTGGCTTGATACTCAACGAAATCCAAGCTAGTGTTTCCGAGGCAGCCACTGTTATTGAGAGCGAAATTAAAGGTAACTTTATTGGTCTATCAGTATTTATTAATTAAGAATGTATGTAAATTTTAGAACTGGCTGAATCTGTCTCCGGAGCTGTGGTTGAAAATGCCAGCAGCTTGTTCTCGGTCATTCGGCAGACCACCCACGATCTGCAGGACACTTTTGAGTCGTTAACTTTGGGCAGCTCCACGGACACCGCCGATGGCGCCCAGACGCCTTCCATACAGCGTGAGGAATCCCTAAGCTCCGACAGTTCCACACAATCCCCCCATGGACCGCCCAAGAAAAGCGACTCCTTGGAAGTAAAAATAACTTATTATTTATAAGAAAATATGTAAATCATTGATAATTTCCCCCTTAGAGCACCTCTGCTTTTGACTTTGTGGCCTATGGCGATGTGGACACCGAGGAGCAGTTGGTCTATCTAGTCTCAAACACACTCTTCAATATTTTCTGGCGCGGTATTCCCAACGATCATCCGCAGTGCTGGCAGGAGCGTGGCCAAGTTTTAGGTTGCATTAACTTGTTGGCTTTGAACAACGAGCTGATCACTTCGCATCTCTCACTGCGCCTCCGGATTCTTGAGATGGCCGTGCAGGCCTCACTCTTCGACCTTTCGGAGCACGGCAGTCAGACGCTGGTCAACCAGGAGAATGCCTCGCACATCCTGCGCATGGTTTACGAACTGGTGGTCTTGGGCTCCAACGAGGACGAGTCCAAGAAGTGTTCCACCAAACTGCTGGACGGTGTGCTGGCCCTGCTGGACGCCCTGATGATCTTTCAGCAGGGATCCTCTGACGACTGGTCGGACATGATTCGATTGTGCCTGGGCCTGCTGCTCAAGTGCTCACATCACCCGAATCCTGGTATCGTGGCCATGGCCACGGCCAAACTGCATGCTATCCTCCAAAGTCGTTCTACTGAGGATCCAGCGGAGCTTTCTTACCTTTTGTACAGCATCAATAGGGCTTTGGACAATGCCATTGAAGGTGGGTTTTAAAACCACATTGTGACCTTGATCATACCTAACAAAGTGTTACTATTATCTTTGCAGTTGGCAATCCGGAGGAGTATTCCTTTTTGATGCCTGTGATGAAAGCCCTGCTGGAGAAATGTCGCTTTGCCTTCAATTTGGACTCCACTCTACCAGATCTGCCTTCAACTTCCTCTGGTCCTGTCTTCTTCAATGACTTCCAAATGTACAGCACCAGCAAAAAGTGGAGGAACTTCATTGAACGCATGGTGAGTAATAAGATATCAATGAGAAACGTATAATAGTTATTTCAATTTATTCAACATCTTAGCCTAGTTTGCAATACAACTTAATAACCTAATGCTAAAGTCTAAGTATAGTTAACCAAGTCTTTAAGCTAATTCAGTTGAGAACTCAGTATAGTTTGTGGTTTTTTGGCAAGTTCTGACGCAGCCCATGGAGATTCCGCTCCATTTCGCGATCGCTCAAGGGGCTCTTGAACAGCGTCGTATCGAAGACGCCCTTAGTGGTTCTCTTGGAGGTGGGTGCACCTCTGCCGGGATCTGCTGGCTGCAGGGCCAGTGGCGACACTGGTCCATGATTGGTCCTCACATAACCCGGACGAGTGGGTCGCGAGCCACGTACTCCGGTTGTGGGTGAGAACTGCTGCCGGGTGGGTGGTGCAATGGTGCCATCGTAGTAGCTCTGTGAGTGGGATTGATCAATCCTTACCTCTGTGGTGATGGGATCAGGATTCACGGGTTGTGGATTGGTGCGATATCGCGAGGCTCCGCGATTTCTACTCCTTCCGGTAGTGGGTGTTTCCGGAGTACTGGTCACTAAGGTGGGTAAGAACGCCGTGCGGGTTGTGCTGCTCCTGCCCCTCATGGGACTCCAAGGTGCCGCCGTAGTCGATGTCGTCGTCGTTGTTGTGGGTGTCACAAAATTAAAGAAGGTCTGCTTGCGCTCCACAAAGTGTGAGCTATTCGTATCCGTATCCGCGTTCTCATTCGATTCCCCTGAATGCCCTGAATGGCCATCCGCATCGTAGGCCTGCTGGAGCTCAGGAACATCGAGAGTATGCTTTGCGGGCACAATTCCCGCACTGGGCTTACGCTTCCTCTTTCGCCGCTTGGAACTGCCAGCCGCATGGGCATCTGAAGCAATTTCATTGTGATCGGGTGAGGAGGCCAGAATGGGTGGATACGACTCCTGCTCATCCCGAGTGGAGGCTTCGAAGGGCACAGGATCGTAGATGGGCACTTCGTAGCTGGATTTGGGAAAGTCAAAACTAGGGAACTTGTGGTGTGGATTCAACGGCAACTCCTGCGAGGGTGGTGCATACTCATCCTGTGGATAGCTCTGAATGGTATGGGAATCGGAGGATATGTAGTTTGTGGGAGGATGCTGAGGTGGTTGGTCGTAGGTTGATGAAGGAGCCTGATGTTTATAGTTGTTGGAGTGATCCTGAGGTGGTTGCTCATAGCTGGAGGAGGGATGTTGTGGAGGTGAATGATCATAACTGGAGGAGGGATGTTGCTCTGGATGATCATAACTGGAAGAGGGATGTTGTGGAGGTGAATGATCATAACTGGAAGGAGGGATGTGGAGGTGAATGGTCATAACTAGAAGAAGGATGCTGAGCAGGCTGTTCATAATTGGAAGAGGGATGCTGAGGTGGCGCATAGCTATTGGATGAAGGATGCTGGGCAGGCTTCACATAGTTATTAGACGGTGGCTCAGCGAATCCATCATGAGATGGCGATGGATGAGGTGGCACATAGCTCTGCTGGTGATTTTGCTGATAGGATGTGCTGATCTCAAAAGCGGGCGGTGAATAGGCAATCTCAAAGTTGGCATTATGATTGGAACCATGTGTTGCCTTCGGTTTCGGTGGCTCGGCAAAGTTCTGATGGTAGCCCACATTGGGGATCTTCTGCTCATAAATGGAATACGAATCGGGAGCTGGCAGATCCTGATGCGGATAGCTGGGAACGGGTGCCGGAGCAGTGGGCACTCCGTAGCGAGTGGCTGGGCCGGCGGATGGGCCGGCGGAGCAGGAGGTGGCGGTGGCTCATAGTGCGAGCAAAGGAGTGATCCGGCTGGAAGCTCTGCTGCAGCGGAGGCAATCCGTACTTCTGGTGGGGAACGTGTTCATGGGTGGTCACCAAGCCAAAGTCCAGGCTGGGAAACTTGTGCGCCCCATAGAGATCGGGTTCCGTGTCGTGGTTATAGAAATCCAGATCCATGGACTGCGCTTCGTAGCTCGAAGTGGGTATCTTGAAATCCGCTCCATCGAACTTCAGATGCTGGAAGTCATCGATCGAGAAGCTGGGCTCCTCGATATGTTGCGCTTCAAACGAGGGCTTCGAGTAGCGAATGTGTGGTGGCGGAGGTGGTCCGTACTTGAGCTTCGGATGACCCTTGGTCCGTCGCCGCAACTTGGAGCGCTTGACCACGGCGAAGGGCGGTTGTCGCCGATACCGGATCAGTTTCTCCGCCGTGGGCACCAGTTCCGTCTTGGGCTCCGTCTTGGGCTCCCGCTCAACACTTGCTGTGCATTCGATGATTCGCTCAGGGCGAAGGGCAGCCAGACAGCCAGCTAAAAGGGGGAAAGGGGCAGAAATATAAGAGGCGAAGGGTGAGTGGGTTAATCTTCCGCAAAAAAAAAAAAAAAATGTCATCAGACACATAAACTTTCTCCCACCCAAACTTAAATGCTGTCATCTCTGTGTGCTTGTGTCTTTTGGTGGAGCCAACCTTTGACTTTCCAACTTAGGCTCACTGGTGGCTTCCGCCTCAGTGCCTCTCTGGCGGCCAGCAGTTTCCCTAGCTCTTCACACGTAACATAGTTGCCGGGTGATGGCAACCAGTGGCAATCGAGTCACGAGTCACGAGTCTTGCTCGCCAGGAGCCTGGCGTAATTGTTGCATCGACTTTGGAGGCGACTTTGCCGGCTGGCTGGTCTCACGCAATCCAGCCAATCGGGGAGGAGCAGGGATTGGGTGGGGAGGTGGTGCAACTGGGCACCCGAAGGAGCCAAGCATTGAACCTGATCGTCGCCAGGTTCAGGTGTGAGCGCGAATCCATTTGCAGCTGCTTGTTTTTTGATATTTGGCCATGACTTGTTTGGCTTGCTCTCTCAACAATGTTTAAACCTATGCCTATTGGAAATGAATATCAATATATGTTTAACCTAACATTCCTATATACTTGTTATAGCCTTTGACAATTACTAATTTAAAGCACAGTGACAATTAATTAGTAACTCAATATTTAAATAACATAAAATTCTTATTCTAGCCATAAATTATAAACGGCATTTTCTATAAATCTCAATATCAATATTAAGTCATTACCCATATTTTACTAAACTATTAAAAATTTTTATTATCTATCAGTTAGACTTCACTTCGTATTTTACTTTAGAATTTTCTTTATGATTGCACAAAATGTGCTTTTTTCGATTTTATATTTGGCAAATTTAATTGAAATTGATGACATTAACAATTAAAATATATTACATTATATCAAAGTGTAATGACTAGATACATTTTATATTAAGATGGTAAATAAAGCAAAAATCAGGAGAAGTCTTTATATTGGAAAATTATATTTATCTAACTAGCTTTTATTACAATATTTCAATCGAATTTTTGTAATTCTCTTGTACACAAAAGCTTAACTGCTTCTTAGAATCCTTTTTTTTAAACAAAGTTTTGTTATTACACTTTTTAAGAGCCCTCCTGCGACAGCACACATGAGATGGCAGCACAATTAATTCACATATTATTTAATCGCTTACAAAACAGGCCGAAAGCCAAAACAAATTGCACATTTTGAGCGGTAGACAAAACGCGAATTAAACTCCACGCAGTAGTCAGTAGTCGCGTTTTTTCAAAAACAAATTCCGAATTCGACGCGAGCATCAACAGCACACAACTTTCATTGGCGGCGGTCCAGCGATTCCGAATCCAAAAATCAAATTGGAGTTGGAGCTGGAGTTTTTGAACTGAGTTTGAGTTTGAGATGGTGACTGAGATTGAGATTGAAAATGAGATTTTTCTAGCGACGACTCCCGGTCGGTCACGACTCGTCGGACTTTCTTTCGGCAACTGAGCTGAGCAGCAAGAAAGTGGTCTGGTTTTGTGGCTCGAAGAGGCGCAGCTGGAACCAGTCGAATGACAAAGCGGCGTCGCTGCCGATGCACCCACCAAGGCAGAGATTTTACCAGAAATATTTTGCACCTCCTCTCTTTTATTTTGTATTTTTGTTGTATTTTTTTTGTTGTATTTTATTTGATTTCATTTGATTTAATTCGTGTGTGTGCCCAGTGCCTTGGAACGAGCGCTGGATTCGCTGGATGGCTGGTGGATTATGCAAAGAACCTCCCGCCGCGATAATACCTTCACTTGCGCAATGCGGATGCCTCCTGGATACGCCACATATATATTGCCAGATATCTGGCCAAGATAGGCGATTAAATAAACCCCAAAAAAACAAACAGCTATTGAGAGGGGATTGCGTCTAACTGGTTTGCATAACAACTGCAATCGAGTGCTTCCTGTGCCCGCGGCTCCATGCTCCATGCACATTGAACTTGAACCTGACCGGACGTGACTTGGACCGGGAGTGATCTCCTCCAGATGATCGCCTCACAGCCAGCAGATGGAACTCGAACACGCACGAAGTCTGCCCCTGAACCGAACGAAAGCGAAAACAAACGCAATTTGCCATAATCGTCCATTTCGAAACACATTACAATTCGCAGACTCAAAGAAAGAAATTGATTGAAGTGATTATGTAGTTAATTTTTACGATTTAGTGATAACAAATGGGATAAATATGTTTAAAATATTCATGGTTTAGTGTATTTCTATGTATCTAAGAAGTTGTATGATTGCGATTTAACATATATTCTGTGTACATTCTGAATTCATATCTAAATCATATCAATTTGTTTCTGTTTTAATATAGAATTATCCCATGGGATTCATACTATTTTGGTATAGAAGCAAATATGACCTACAGACTGCCCCGAATATTACATTTAATATGAATATTATGATTATGATAATGTTTAAACATTTATTAAAGTTCTGTTTACCAAGTTACATTTATTTAAAGCTCTTTTTATAAAGTCTATAGGAATTCATATTTATGGAACCGTTTCTTTATGTGTACTGATCTCGAGTTTCTTACACATTTTTAGGTGAAGCCGCTGTACGATCGCTACCAGCGCGACATCGAGCTGCACCTGTGGGAGCCCATCAATCGCTTCTGGGCGGAGTGCTACGAGGCCTGCAAGGCGGCCTCTAAGCAGAGGGCTTCCAATCAGGCCGAGAACAGGCGCCTCTTCCAGCAGAAGATCTACATGCCGTGGAAGGTGCGCCAGGTGGAGGAGATGCAGCGTCTGCAGGCGGCTGCACTGCACCACAAAACGACTGACTGTCACATACGGAAGCGGTGGAAGACCGCCAAGCGTTTCTTGTACGGCCCCCGCGGACCCTGGTACACTGGGTAAGTTTCAAGCCCATTTAATTATTATTTTTACACAGGGAGAACACACAAATTTCTTTACATAATTGCCTTCTTAGAATTGAGTTATTAAATTTTTTGTTTTGAAAATTATAAAATCAATGCAGATTCATAGAGTATAAAACCACAAACTTTAAGTGGTTGATCTCTGGGAAATCGTTTTTTAACATTTAAAGTTATGGGTATGTCAAGAAAAGCTCTATGGCTAGTATTTAGGGTTTTAACTTAATTAAATAAACCCATTTTACTAAAAATAAAAAAATATAAAAAAACAAACTTTTAGGGATGTATATCTGAAACTGATTAGTCATAAAAACCAATTTTTTTTTTATTAGAAACAGTTTCGTTTCAACGACACAATATTTTAAACCATCTTAAAGCTTTTTGTTTTTGAATAATACTCGTAACAAACTTAAAGATATGTATCTCTGAAAAATCGGTTGTCATTGGATAAAGTTATGTGTACATACATAAAACATGTCAAGAAAACCTTTCTGTGACTATTTAAAAATGAACCGATTAAAAACAAAGGGTGTTATTTTTTAATCAAAATCAAAACTTCAAGATTTTTCCCTCTGTAAACGTCAGCGAGCCCGCCCCGATTCCATTATGAAATGACGCGAAATTCAGCATTTTAATTGCCCGCCTCGCAGTTGTGGCGACAATTGTAATCGAGCGTGCCAACGTTATGTGTGCGTGATCACTTAATCACCCGGAGGCACACACACTCGGAGTCTCAAACACCGCTAGGCCACTCGAAGACTCAAACACGGCCAGAAGCCGCCGCGCTTTGTGTTAATTTCACCTAGCAAATGCAAACAAATCCCTCTCAATCATTAAAGTCTTCAGCAGAGCCCCCAAAGCCACCAAAGCCGAGTCGTCATCATGATCACCAACACTCTCCACTTGGTGGTAACCACAGTACGTTTAGTAGGTTGTTGCTGCCCGTGTTCCACTGCCACAATGGGTGAAATCCGTCAAAACAATGTCACAAGTCGGAGATAATCTGACGTATATTTAAATCTTATTTACATTTAATCGTGTGTTTGATTTTAGTGGTGAGATTTTGAGTTTATCATATCAGGTTTGGCATAAACTGGCAGTTATTAATAACTTTAAAAAAGTTTACTATGAATTATTAGCTGAGGCCAGAAAATCTTTCTAAGCTTTCATCAGTTTGGCTGCCTTTTAACTTCAAATTAATTTTAAAGCTGTCTGTAGAAAAAGGTTATTCTTCATTAAATTAAACAGTCAAATTCTTTTTATAAATTGAAAGTAAAGCTTAAAGTGCCTTAATACTTTAAAATATTGTTTTATTTAGTATTATTTTAAAAAAGTTAAGCAGATTAAAATATGCATATTAAATTTAAAAACTGAAGCATGAGAATGATATCAGTTTTATTATTATTATGAAAAGTTAAAAACAATGCTATACCTCAAAAATCTGTACTAATTGTATTTAGAAAGGCAAAGGAGATTAAATTGAATAAATAGAATAAATTAAGTTCAAAGACTAAAGTCTTTTTTAGGATTTAAGGATAAATTAAGTTATTTACTACATTTTAGAGACAAAAATTACTCGTTACGCATATATACAGTAACTGAAATTTTCTTCCATTGCCCTTAAGTTACCCCAGAAACGTTTTGTGCCCATTGTAACACCTGCTGTTTGCTGTTTGCTCTTTGGTGTTTGGTGCTATAAGGTGCTGCAGCTCGCCTTTTGTCTTACGCTTTCGCCCATGTCTTTTGGAGCCGCCCCTCCACTTTCCCGCCCATGCCGTGTCGCGATTAACATTTCAATTTAATTTTATTAAATCATCAAAAGCGTTTAATGTCGAATGCAACACAAAGGCCCGTCGCATTATGCAAGTGCAAATGTAACGAAAACTCATTATGCGATCCATAAATTTTTTACATAAACAAATATGCACATAATTGAATTGAATGGTGTGCAGCCCCATGCAGATGTGCAGACGAGGTTGGGTTTTGGTCGTCGCCATCGCCGGATGGAGGTCAGTTCTTGGACGGATCGAACGGATCGAACGGATCGAACAGATCGAATTATCCCAATCCAAAGCAAATTGAAAGGGGCGCGGCGAATGGCAATCAAATTTTGCAGTTTTCCATTGTGCGCAAACTGGCCGGTTGCCAATTACTCGATTGGATCGATTGGCAATCGCTGCGGAGTGTTCTCCAACTGAGCACATAATTCATTTCATTTAGACCACTTTGCATTGACGCTCGAATTACGCAGTTTTGTGTGGTGCGTGGTTTGGGCCTTGAGCGATTAGCCTGCGCTCCATTGACGGCCAAAGTTGCAGCTCCAACTGCAGTTGGTAGCAGTAGCAGTGACCCGTTCAGTTCAGGTGGGGCTTGTTCTGTTCTAAGGTCGAACCGTTCACGGGGCAAAAAAATGGACAAAAAGTCAGAAAATTAAACAACGTGGCCCAAAATTAACATGGACTACATGTGTTGCCAAAGAAAAAAGTCCTATACGCCACTGACTTGTTGCTTAGTTGATTCTAATAACATCGATTAACATTCAATTCATTGTTTATTCTACAAATTATATATATCGATTTTGTCAAGTATTTAAATATTTAAAACCAAGCCACACCACTGGGGTTTTTTTTTTTTAGAAATACACTAAGAAAATGGAATCGAAAAAGGAGGAGTTTCCTTAAATAATTATAAATTAAATAAATATACTCAATAAGACTGAAAATATTTACTCATGAATTTGAATATGTGCCCATGCAAGCCATTATTAAATCCATGATTGCTTCAATTTTTCATTTAAGGAATTGTTTTCTCGGATTTTTTTGTTAAATTTGCATTAAACGAGCCCCAATAATTTCAGCAATATATTTTAGCATCAATCTGCTATCCCTAAGAAGTTTAAGATCATAAATTAATTCCTCATTTTCCCGCTTTTCCAAAAGAAAACTGCATAACTTTCCATTTGCATAGCTTCGGTTCGTTTATTGCAATCTCGTTTCGTATTCTGCGAGTTCTACTCGAGTGCACAGGCTCGGATTAAATAAGAATTGAAACGGGGATTGTAAGTTGGGGATTATAGAGTTTTTATCGCGGTCAAACAGCCTTAAGATTAAAAAGACAAGAAACAAGAAAATGAAAGGCCTCGACAATGTGTGAGTGTAGATGAGGGGACATTGGATCCGTATTCGTATCCGAATCATGAAATCCGCCGTCCGTGAATTCGTATGTACATATTTCGATAGATGGCTTTCATTTCAACTAATACTACAACTACTATCGACTACGATCGGCCCGTGGCCGGCACTCAACTGGAGGCCACGTGGCAGGAGAAGTTGGTCGCGATGTGTCCATTGTTCGGGAGCGGCAAGAGGTCGGCATTTATGGTGTATCTCAATCCGTTTGGGTTCGATCCGTTGACTTAGTGGTAGCCCAGGGGCGAGAGGGCGGGCAGAGCGGGCAGGGCCAGCTTCGGCAGGGCCGGTCCATAGCCATGTCCGTAGGCGGGGGCCAAAGCCGGTCCGTATCCATGGGCCAAGGCGGGACCGTAGGCTGGACCGTATCCGTGGCCCAGAGCGGGGCCATAGGCGGGCACCTTGGCCACCAGGGGGGCGGCATGGAGCAGCGGGGCCGGGGCCAGAACCTTGGCCACCGGGGCCACCGCCTTCACCACGGCTCCCTCGCGGTGCACCACTGCGTTGAATCCGTGCACCGGGTCGGCGGTGTACTCCACAATACGGCGGGTGCCATCGGCTTCGATCAGGGAGTAGGCGCCCTGCACCACATCACCGCTGCGGCTCTCCTGCTGGCTCTTTACATCGCCAGTGGATCCGTCCTGGGGGCAAAAAATTAGAATTTAGATTGGGAAATCATATTATTTTGAGAACAAGAAAATACTTCTGTTAAATTTTTATTTAACATATTTTGTAATTTCAATTTATATTTATTTAAAATATAATAACTTCAATTTATACTCAGTTCTGTTAGGCAAAATAATCTTTTGAGGAGATAAACTACTTTTTAAAAAATTTTATCCAGAAAAATTCATAATTTGATTAGAAAATTAAAATCTTTTTTTTTACACTATTAAATTTATAATATAAATATTTAAAAATTTAACATTCATTGTAGAATAAGAAAATATGTTCTATAAATACTCATGGCTAAAAACATATGATAAGATGGAAGTGAGTTTTCATTGAAAATCAAACAACAAAAATTTTCTAAGAATTTTGTGCTATTAGAAAAAGGGATTCATTACACTCTTAAACATTTAATAAGATAGCCAAGTTTTTATAGAAAATTTCCTTTTTTTTTACAAAGATAGTTAAATGTATGTTTTAAAAAAAAAATTGTTTAATGTTCTTGAAAAGTTTATGGTTATCTTAAAAAATTTTTCAAAAGCTTTTGATTTAACAGTTCTAAGCTTCAATAAACACTTAATAAAAATGCAAAAACTCAATATTATGCATACCAGCTACTCAGAAAAGCAATGGGTGTCTTGTGCAGATTTAAGATTTGATTTTATGAGGTGTCTCAAGAGCAAAGAACTTGTAATTTAAGCAAAAAGTTGTTTATTTGTCATTGCTTCTTATGAGATGTCTCAATGAAATTGGAACTTTTCGATTGCGATAGAGGACCTTGGTTAAGGACAATGAGGTATCTAATTTAAATTTGTGAATGCTTTTTATGAGGAGTCTCAAGAGCTTAGAACTTTAAATTCTTTATAAATTTAAATTTGTCATTGCTTTATAAAAACTTTTAATTAAAATTAAGAACCAAAGTTAAGGACAAGTTAAGCACTCGTTTCGCAAGACGGTAACTCACATGAACGTCGTAGCTGAAGCTGTACTGAGGATTGGGATCGTAGGGCTCGGGGGCGGCCACTTTGGCCACCGCCACCTTTGCCAGTGCCGGATACGCGGGATAGCCGAGCGGAGCCAGTCCGGGACCGGGAACCACCACGGCGGAGGACACCGCCACCAGGGCGCTCAGGACGAGGATCAGCTTGTGGGCCATTCTGAATTGCTTGCTTTGGATTAAGATGGAGATATGGAGAACTGGAGGTTGCTGCTACTCGGCTGACAAATGAACTCGATCTGTGGTTCTGTGGCCGTTCGACAATTGCTTTTTATAGGCCTCCCAATAGACGCGAGCCCAAAAATCCGCCACAGCCTCCGCCGCCGCCTGCCACCGCTGAATATTTATGCAAAAAACGAGCAATAAGATACACAAAATAATAAACAACTAAAAAGTGCGCATGCGTGTGGAGTTTATAGCGACTCTGTGTGTTGTGTTGTTTCTATGCGAAATACTTGCATCGATCGCGACAAATATAAAATAATTCATTTTTCGCTGCCCATGGCAATCAGAAGGGGTGTGTGGGAGGGGGGCTTATCGAGGGGGGCTACGCATGTCTGGGAGTTTGGGAGGACTGTGCCGGACCAAAGTAAACTGGTCCCACGCCGGCTGACTCGATCGTCGTTCGTCGTGACAAAAAAGTTCAATTCGAAAGCGAATTTTTTGGGTCTAGACCGGGTGGCCGAACGGATCAGGTGTGTGTGGTGTTGTGTGGTGTGTGTGGTGTGTGTGGTTTGTGTGGTGTGGTGTATGAGTACCTCCCATGTCCCATGTCCCATGTCCAATGTCCCATGTCTCGGCTTTATGGCCACCAGATTGGGGCGAAGCTGCACACGCACCCAGCAGTCGATTGTTGAAAGGTGTGTTTGGGGCACAGCCTTCGAAACTGGCTGGCAGTGCTCCAAGCCGCGCCCACCCAAAAATCTACGCCAGACGCAGTCACTGCACTGAAAAAAAATTCTGTTAAATTCTTGGTTTTAGAAGGCAAGGTTTTTAAGTCAATATCCTTATTTCTTTTTCAAAAATTTATGCAAAGTATTCGAAGAATGGTTTAAGCTACACCTATCTACTATCTATCTATATGTAAACAGTAGTATTATTAAAAAATAATATTAGGTAAAGTAGACAACTTTACAAAATCTCAATTTGAAATATCATAAATACACCAAAATCACTTAAAAAATTGAGATTAATACTTAATATTTGTTAATTGCAGTTTTGCATCTTAATCATCATTTTATTTTTTTTTTGGAACACCTAAACATATTTTTTTTTTGTTAAAAGTATTTTGTTTATTATAAAATTAAAACCAACATAAAAATGATTTACATAAAATAACTTTAAATTACCAAAAAAAAAAAAAAAACACGGATTGCACTTGCTTTATAAATTTAAATGTTCCTTACTAGTAATGGTTATTTTTGGTTTATTTTTGTTTGTTTTCATGTTAAATAACTTTTTTCAGTGCACAGATTTTGTTCTGTTTCGCCGCTCTGTTGCCATTGGGACAATTTTGCCCATTATCACTAATTTTCAACGCGTACCGCCGCTTGTTAGGCGTTGCAGTCGCTGCTGCAGTTGCAGTTGCAGTTACTGCTGCAATTTCTGCTGCAGTTGCTGTTGCTGTTGCAGTTGCTGCTGCTGCAGTCAGCGCCGGCAGCAACATCTATGGACATGCTCGGGTTGGGGTTTGCGTAATCCAAAAATTGCATCTCGTGCCGATTTTTTACTTTCAATTAAGCTATTGAATAATTTGAGTGCGTGTTGTTGGGCCAGCGAGTGAATGTATTTATTTGGAGTGGAAGAGTTCTTTGGGCGTTGGACAGTTGGGGGGATATTACCATCTAAAATTGGTGACTTACGTAAGGTAAAATTGGCCTGTGATATGATTCAGCTTTCTTTGGGGGATTATTCTTTTCCTAGGAATTTTGTTACATTTTAAATGACAAAAACAATTTTTTAAAGATTGGTGTAATATTAAGTTTTGTTTTAACTACTTATAATAACTAAATATTTTAGTGGTAAAACACACTGATTAATTTCAAGTTTAAAACTTAATTGTTTGCATTAAAGACACGCATATTTTGATCTTGAAAAATATCAGCTTTATATCTTGTTATTTTGCACTACTTTTTAGTATCTACTAGTATTAATTTAGTTCATTATCATTGACTGAGCTGAGGCCTTGAGCTTGCTGATCAGCTTACTAATTAATAAAATGGATAGGTGTAAATGTAAACTAGTTTTTGAATTTACTTGAGCGAAACACTCAGAGTGATAGACTGCATTACACTTTTGATTAATTGTAGGCATTAAACCGTTTTAGACTTGGCGGTTTTTCCAAGTTATGTTTTATAAAATAAGTAATAAACTATATGCAGATGTAAGCAAACCTTAGGTGCATCATTATCTTTGGCTTACTGAATTTATTATTAATGGATATATGAGTGTACAACGGACTAAGGAGCAGACAATAAGTTATGTAAAAGCTAGTTAACAAGCAGTGGGTTAAATTCTAAAGCTTCGAGTTCCTAGCCCAGCAGGGGGCCAGCCACTGGAGCCACCAAAGGACGAGGAGCCACCGGAACGGGTCCACGCTGCACCACCGCATTGAATCCATTGATGGGATCGGCGGTGTAGAAAACAGTGCGCAGAGATCCATCAGCATCCACAACGGAGTAGGAACCCTTGACCACATCGCCATCCCGCACCTCCTGCTGGCTCTTACTGTCCCCGGTGATCGCATCCTGGACATTATAGGCGAAGGCGTACTGTGGATGCGGATCCACCTCGGTGTTGAGGGGAACTCCCAATGGAACTGCTCCCGGGAGCAGGGCACACTCAATGGCGGCGACCAAAGCGCAGCAGATTAGGGTGATCTACAAGGAAATCACATAATATTAGCATGGTATTCAAATCTTTACTACCTTTTAAAGCAAGAATTATGATATAAATGATTTGTTTAACCCTCTTTAAAGATATAGAGGTATTATTCCAATGCGGAGTGTTATTATTTCATTTATATCTCCATTATTGATAAGGATATAGAGGAACATCACATAGCATTAGCATAATATTCAAATTTGTACTACCTTTTAAATCAAGAATTCGGATTAATTAATTCATTCTTTATTTTTAAAGATATAAATAGTTTATTCCCATGAAGAGGCTATTATAATTTGGATTTATATCGAATTTCTTAATAAAGATAAACAGGTATCCTTGCATAGGGTATTATAACGTCTCTTATATCATAATCCTTAACAAGGATCCCCTCGACTCACCTTGATCAGGGCCATGACTAGATTTGCAGCTGGATAACTGTTGGTTTTTTCGGTGTGCTGGTGGCTTGACAATGCTGTCGGAACTGTCTTGGGTTGCCCATGGATCGGGGTTATAAAGGGCCTACCCATTCCCAATCCCACCTAAGACATGCGTCGTGTGGCAACTGCTGCCAAAAACGATTCCATTTGCTGACGTAATGTCCCATTTCGGTACCTGTTCCCCTGCAAAAGGTTTCCCCAATGGACGTGCCAAACAAATAGCGCCCGACTTGCACAATTCTCCCCTCCAATATGAATTGTGATAATCGTAAATATAGTTGACACTACGTGATTGGCATTTAAGATGTGAAGCTTCGAGACTTCGGCTCTTAACCTACCACAACTTTGATTTAGTTTTGCCAGGGAATAAATGGAGCATTTTTTGATGCTGAATCTAAATTTATTAACCCAAGAAAATAAATATTCAATTCTACAACAACTCGATATTTAAAGATATAGGAATTGCTGAATTTTACTTTTGATTCAGATTTGCCAGAAAAAGTTTCTGTTTCAATGTAATTATACTCTGTTGAATGGAAAAGTAAATGTTTTATCCTTTAAAAATAAATATGCATTTCTTGTGTTCTAAAAAAATTCCATATTAAATGTTTTTAAATTTGCAAACTTTTGTGCTTTAAAAAACGAAATTAGGTCATTTATAATATAGGTCTAGATGAGAAAAACATTCCAAAGGCATCGCCTTTCTAAAACTTTTATAAATCCAGAAGAAATTTTAAAGCTGTTCGAAAGGCAAACAGTATTTATACAATTTTAGATGTGTACCATTAAAGTAATGGCTTAATTTCTTTCGTTGAACAACTTCTGTTATTTAACCCGAAATTAAATGTAATTTTCAATGATTTTCTTTTGTACCGAAACTTTTATTCAGTAAATGCAGATACTAATTCACTAAGATCCCCAGAACGGTATCCCGTGTCCCTAAACGTAGTCTGTGGTGGCGGTAGTGATGTAGTGTCCAATCGTCCACTTCGATCGGAGATGGAGATGGAGATGGGAAAAGTGGGTCAACAGTGGGTGGCAACAGCAGGCACGTTTTGGGTTGACTGACAGAAGAGTGGGTTAATCGGGGCATATCTTGTGGTGGTATGTATAGTAATGCATTAGAACTATTCAACAACGGTCCTACAACTAGGCCAGCGGGTTTGTCATCACTGCTCGGTTATTTGCCCGCACGGGATTAGTGGTATCCACCTAGACTGAGACCAGGTGCCGAGGCGTATCCAATCTTGGTGATGGCGGGAACGGCGGCAACGGCCACAGCTGGCTTGGCAATGGCCACCGCGGCCACGCCCTTCTTCTCCACCACGGCATTGAATCCATGGATCTTGTCGGCGGTGTAGGTCACCTTGCGAATGGTGCCATCGGGTTCGGCCAGGGAGTAGCTGCCATGGACCACTCCGTTGACGAGGGTCTCCTCCTGCTGCTTGGAATCGCCGGTGTGGTGATCGGTTACCCCGTACGAGAAACTGTACTGCGGATTGGGATCGTAGGGCTCGGCAACGGCCACCTTGGCCACGGCCACTGGAGCAGCCACGAGTTTGGGAGCAGCATACGAGATGGATGGAGCGGCATACGAGATGGCAGGAGCAGCCAGGAGCTTAGGAGCAGCATACGAGATGGCTGGGGCTGCCAGGAGTTTGGGGGCAGCATACGAGATGGCAGGAGCCGCATACGAAAGTCCGGGCGAAGACAGTCCATAGGGATCGACGGGAATGGCCACCGCCGCGGACAGGATCAGTCCCAAGACGAACAGACTCTGGTGGGATAGATGAAATCCTTGATTGAATGGAGCTCGGCAGTCACCTCAGTCGAAACCCAACCAACTCACCTGGGCAAACATGGCTGGCTGAAGGATGTGATGGAGGGAGCTCTGTCTTGGCGGTGTCTGCACTACGAGAACTCAGCTCAAATGTGAGATGCATTTTCCGCCAACTCTTCAGTTTTATATTCGCAGCAGCTACTAGAAAACTGACAAAAACAAAAACAAAAACTGGACAATCTAATGGGCAGAGTGACAATTGCGTCTCATTTGGCGACGACTGCCCGATCTCGATCTCAATCTTGCACCCCAGACCTCATCGCTGATGGCGGATTTCGTGTTTCTGGTGCGGATTTCATCACGAGCGCTGGCTTTTCTCAATGGAATAGCTGATGCAGTACCACACACCACTCACCGAAATCCATTTGAGTCCGTTCAAGAGCGCCGTCGCACCAAGACACCATCAACAACCACTACCACACCAGACTCGTTTTCCGCTGACCAATCTGGTTTCATTTTTTCGCTGTTTTTCGGCACATTCTCAGGTTCTCCTAGCCGAATTTTGGCTGATGTAATAGCTGCTGAATGTTGGGACAGTTGCAATTGCCTTAAAAATAGTTAAGGTAGCTTTAGGTACTCTTAATAATAATAATAATAATAATAAATAATAATAGCTCCCTATTTAACTACAACATTTACTGAATTAAAACTCCAACATTTTAAATATCATTTGTAAACATTATTTTTTAAAGAGTTCAACCAAGATAAATTATATTATTGTTAAAGAATTTATTTTATTTATTTATTATTATTTGTAAAATTGGAATTCATTCTGAAGCGTTTTAAAAAATCTAAAAATTAAAGTAAAAATTACATACTGCATAAATTAGTTCAACAGAAATAATATTTTTAATGGTTATTGTTATTATTTTTCTGCTTTGGTATAAAAAATCTCTTATAGAAGAAAAAAAAAACAAAATGAACTTTAAATTATTATAATTTTTCCTATCTTGATAAAAAAAATCTCTTATAGAAAAAAAAATCAAAATTAATTTCAAGTTATTGCAAAAAGAACGTTACAATTGAAAAAGTCACAAAAAAGAGTTTTTAATGACATTTATAAAATAGCTTAAAAACAACTACCATAATAATTGAATAACAAATTTGTATGCCTTCATTTAAGTTATGCAGTGGAGTTATGCAGCTTATTACTCACACGCCATGTTGGCTAAACGTAAGCAAATTTAGGCTGGCTCACGTGTCGTATGAGTAATTTTGTTGTTAAGTAACTTCCATGTGTAAAGTGAAACACCCACTGTTAGAGTATCAAAACAAGATCAATCGTTTTGCTGGCCAGCACTCGTTTAATTAGAAAACAAAAATGGCAAGTTTGATAGTTTTTTTCTTTTTTTTTTTGGAGGAGGAGCAGGTGGAGGAGGAGGAGGAGGAGGGAATGGGCGGTGCGCAGGCGCAATTACGCACTCGCAAACGCATTAGCCCCTCGCCGATCTAATTTTTCCACTTGAGCTGAAACAGCGCCCACTTAGCCACCGTAATTGCCTGCGATCAGGCCAAAAGGCAACTAGCCGGCATTTGGTAGCTTTTTAACCTTGCCCACAATTGGCAGCTAAGTGGCAGTGGCCAATATTTCGTCTACTTTTAATGATTTCTCATCTGAGAGCAGAATCGGTCGATTGAGCAAGGAACTGCTTAAATGGCAGTGGAGCATTCCATTCGCTTTGGCCAAATTGGACGACTTTATACTATATATCCAAGCTGGTTTCCGGTGGCGGCGATAGTCTACGCCGACAACCGTTAATGAAATCCCCCAACCCGATGAATAATCCGGCGATCTGCTGCCAAGTTTTTTGGGGCTCTCTCTCCGTTTCTCCGGGTCTCTCTCTCCGTTTCTCCGGGTCTCTCTGCACCTCTCCGATGTGAATCCGTAGCCAACAAGTCGCAAGGTCGTTGGTTGCATTCTGCAAAAGAGTCACGAACTCGAAAACCAGCCACCAGTTACAGCACGGAATCGATGGGGAATCTTTAATCAACCAATGAGTTAGGCAAATACCAAAAATTCGACATTTTTTGAAGACTATTTGTTGAGAAAAAATATGAAATTTTGGAGGAGAATTGTCTCTTGAAACCAAATTCATAAACTCAGGCAAGCAGGGACTTAACTAAAATTTATTAATTATTTATTTTATATTCCATCAATTTTTATTATTTTAAGTCCTACAAAAAATAAACTTAAATTGATTGTTACACTTCTTCTTAAGGATTTTTAGCTTACATTTTTTTAACAATATATTTAAAACCTTTATTAAAATAATAAACAACTAAGCCCCTTATCAGTTTTATTGATATTTAACATGATATAATAAACCTACTTCAATATTTCATATTTTAAGTATGGGAATTCTGGCAGATCCTAAAGAAAGTTAACTAAAATCGTTTGCAACACCCGTTTTTTTGAAGGATCTTGAGCTTTCATTTTATATACGATATGTTTTATATTGTAAATAAAAACCAATTAAGGTTTTTTATATATTCCTGGGCCAAATTGACCCAGTTTTACACGATAAAGTGAAACCAAAACCTTATTATGTAGAGGTGGTACCTCATTAGCATTTGTAATTGATACCCAATTATGTGTACCACAAACTTTCCAATTTATTAAACGGCCATCCATTCCAATCAAGTTTTTCTATACAATATGATTAATATCTTTAAGTTTTATATTCTTGCAAAGACCTTTTAATAATTTGCAAGTGCCAAAGTGTGAACCCTTGTCAACCCGAGTTCGATCAAGTGTCTCAATTAAAGTCTCGCGTGTTTTTTGGTGTAAAGGAAAATTAAAAGCATTGCCATTGGATGGAACCTGCATGACAATTACCGAAAACTACTGCTCCGAAATATAATCAAATCGCATTCACTTTCGATTCGAGCCGAACAAGGCAAAAAACAGTGGCAAATAAAAATGAAAACTTGGTGTAGCCACCGCCGCGCAAGACGGCAGAAAATTGGAGTACGTGCTGCGAATTTGGATCATAGCCCGGTTACAGACGCAGACGCAGCCAAAAAAACATAAAAGCTGGGTAGGAAGAGGCCCCAACGAACGATGATGATGATGATGATGGCGATGAGGGGCAAGGAGTTGGGACAATGGGTGGCCCCTAACCATACCATACGCAATTGGTACGCAGTTCCCTCAACTGAGCGCCGCATGCAAATTTCGCGAACGCATCTGGGTATAAAAGTCGTGCTTTTTTTGTCCAAGGCATGTCAGTTCATTTTCGATAACCGACGGTGACAATCGCACTAAACCCCCATCCAAGCCTTACAATGAATCCTTTGACGGTAAGTCAAGACTGGACAAACGCCCTCTGTTCAAGAGATTAACCACTGATCTTCTTGCAGGTTGTTGCAGTCCTCTCCTCGATGGCTCTGTCCGCTCAGGCTGGTCTGGTTGGCGCTCCCCTGGCCGCTGCTCCTCTGGGTGCTCCTCTGGCCTACTCCGCCCCTCTGGGAGCTGCTCCCTACTTCGCCCCGGCTGCCTACTCCGCCAGCCCACTGGGCTACTCGGCTCCGCTGGGATACAATGCCCCACTGGTGGCTGGACCTGCTCCTCTGGTGGCCAAGACCTACGCCGCTGCTCCCTTCGCCGCTGGACCCTTTGCCGCTCCATTCGCAGCTCCAGTTGCCCCAGTTGCTGCCCGCCTGGCTGCTCCTCTAGCTGCTCCAGTTGCTGCTCCATTGGCTGCTCCTCTGGCTGCCCCCGTTGCTGCTCCCCTGGCTGCTCCCGTTGCTGCACCTCTGGCTGCTCCAGTTGCTGCTCCCGTTGCCGCTCCCCTGGCTGCCCCTATTGCCACCGAGATTGTGGATGCCCATCCGCAGTACAAGTTCGCCTACGATGTCCAGGATACGCTGACCGGTGACTCCAAGACCCAGGAGGAGACCCGTGATGGTGATATCGTGCGCGGATCCTACTCCCTGATCGAGCCCGATGGTTCCCGTCGCATTGTGAGCTACTATGCCGACTCCATTAACGGATTCAACGCAGTGGTGCAGAAGGATGTGCCTGTGGCTGTGGCCCCAGTGGCTCCAGTTCTGGCCAAGACCGTGGCTGCTCCCGTGGTGGCTGCTGCCCCAGTTGCCCCTGTGTTCGCTAAGACCCTGGCTGCTCCGATCGTTGCCTAAGGAGGAGGAGCAAAGGAGCTGAGGAAGGATTGACCCCAATTCGACAAAGGACTTTCATCTGTACATATTCGATTAATCATTGTCGAACTCTAAAATAACTTTCATCGCAAAACCCAAAATAAAAGAAATTCTGAAAACAAATTAATGTGTTTTTATAATTAATATATATAATTATTTATTTACAGACTGTCAGTTTAAAGTTATAAACTCAAGTTAGGAATAGCAGTCATAGCTAATTTGGCTTTTGACAAATATTCAATAGTTTTACTTTTCTTTAAATTAGAAATTCCTGAGATTTTTATTCTTTTAAACATTCCTAAGGATCTTAAGATCTTTACAATGTCTATATAATTATGGATTTATTGATTAGTTAAGTAAAAGAATTTCTTATAAAATTATTTTGGTTTTTTTTTGTAACATTTTTAGAGAGCTGGATGAGGAGTTCTGGAAACTATCGCCACATGAGAACGTGGCCCGAATGCGTCTGAAGTTGGAACCCCAATTATATCCAAATAAACACGAGAATGCAGCCAATCTGCGCGACAATGCGACCAGTGCTTATGACACCAAGTAAGCCTATACAAACCACAAAAAGAATATACTTATATGAACCTATAACTATTTAAAACCCAGGGAAATCTCCGAATTTGACTCCACCATCAAAAATGCTGTGGTGCGTGATTTCTTGGCGGACGACGAGAGTTCGCAATTGGAAGAGGAACTGCGTCAACTGATCGACACGCAGGCGCAACAGGATGTGGCCCTGGAGAAACTAGTCATGTCACAGGACTGTGAGCTGATCACGCTGATGACAAAAGTTAAGGGACGCATTGAGGTCAACCAGAGTGTGTTCACCTTTGTGGATTTGAGTCCACCAACGGACGATGGAGCCAAACACGACTTTAGGTTCTCCACCAACAAGATACGCGAAGTGCACCTTAGGAAGTATAACCTGCGCCGGAGTGCTCTGGAAATCTTTCTGGTGGATCAGACCAGCTATTTCCTTAACTTCACCACAAAGGTTGGTTTTTCTTGCCTAATTGCTTAGTAAAATATTTAAAAAAAATAAAATTGTTTATTTGTAGACTCGTAACAATGTCTTTACCAAAATTGTGGGTCTGCCGCTGCCAAATATTCTCTATGGCTCGGGAAGATCTCCGGCTGAGCTGCTAAGAGCCTCTGGACTTACCCAGAGATGGATCAATCGCGAAATATCCAATTTCGAATACTTGATGTACCTAAATACTATCGCAGGTAAATAAAAAACACTTGTCTTTTAAAGTAAGTTTTAAAAACTATTTCTTGAACTATTCTCAGGTCGATCCTATAACGATTTAAGCCAGTACCCCGTCTTTCCCTGGATCCTAGCTGACTACACCAGTGACGTCTTGGACTTAACAGATCCCAAATCATTCCGTGACCTATCCAAACCCATTGGATGTGTACGTTTTACTTTCATTTTGAAACCAACAAAAGAAGAATTTAATAGTATGATTAACCCTTACAGATAAACCCCAAAAACGAGGCCGAAGTGCGAGGCAAATACGATTCGTTTGAGGATCCCTCCGGTGCCATACCCAAGTTCCATTATGGAACTCACTACTCCAACTCGGCCGGCGTGCTCCACTATTTGCTGCGCGTGGAACCGTTTACCTCGCTGCACATTGAGCTGCAAAGCGGTCGCTTCGATGTGGCCGATCGACAATTCCACTCGATACCTCAGACCTGGAAGCTGCTAATGGACAATCCCAACGATGTCAAGGAGCTGATACCCGAGTTCTTTTACTTTCCAGAGTTCCTCAAGAACATGAACAAGTTAGATACACTTTAGAACTCTTATGTCAGTGAGTTTAATTCTAATTTTCAATGCAGATTTGACCTGGGCCACCTGCAAATAACCAAAGAAAAGGTGGACGATGTCATACTGCCCGCCTGGGCCAACACTCCGGAGGAGTTCATAGCCATACACCGGCGGGCCTTGGAGTCGGAGTATGTGAGCCAGCACCTGCACCACTGGATCGACCTGATCTTTGGATACAAACAGAAGGGACCCAAGGCTGCCGAGGCCTTGAACGTCTTCTACTATTGCTCTTATGAGGGCGCCGTGGATCTGGACAAGATCACCAATCCTGTGGAACGGGAGGCGGTTGAAGGTGGGTCAATTTAAGGGGTTTTTCTACATACATTAAATACATTTTAGTAATTTTTTTATTAAGAAAAATTAACTAATTATCTTAATGAATATCTGCATAGTTATTTTCCATTCTCTAATTTTGTTTTGTAGTGACCAATAATAAATGGTTAAATAGTTGAAAAAATTAAGATTCAATTTTTATGTGTTAATAAGTTAACTATGTATTTTGGTCAGCGATTCATCCTTGCCAATTTTGCTTGGATCGACTTCAAACTTTAAAGATGTTTTATTAAATAGTTCTAATACCAACATTTTCAAACCTAGAAGAGGGTGTAAACCCCTTATGATAGTTTTATAAACATTAACAATTTTGTATATTTTATCTAGGAATGATCAACAACTTTGGCCAGGTGCCTTCGCAGTTGCTTCGAGAGCCTCATCCACGACGTCTCACGCAGGATGAAACCGCTCTGAAGCTGGTGCGTGCCGAGCTGCGGAGGCCGGATCTCACCCAGTTCCTGGACAAGGTGGTGCAGTACGATTGCGAGCTGTCCACGCCCAAGGATCCCATCGTCTACCTGAGTCCCCCACGCAGTCCGCCACGCTCCTTCCTCCAGCTGAGTCCTGATGTCCTAGTCAGTGTGTCCAAATCCAGCATTCTTGGCTGCAATTCCTGGCTGTCGTTTGATAAGGATCACGGATTCCTGCTGGAAATCGATGCCACTACAGCCAATCTAAAGTAATATAGTCTTTTAAAATTAATATTTAGATAAGTCTTATATGTTACATATTTTTTTAAGGAACCGTAAGCGGGTGTTTGGACCCTTCCACTCCTCCCAGCCGCCGCACTCACAACTCTTTGCCGTGAGCACGGATGGCAAGCTGCTGTATGCCGGTGGAATCTGGGATAATTCCCTGAGGGTGTACAATCTGAACAAGGGCAAGGCGGTGGCTTCGGTTACCCGTCATTTGGACATCATCACCTGCATAGCGTTGGACAATTGTGGCTCGTATTTGGTCACTGGATCCCGTGACTGCACCTGTATTGTGTGGAGCATCCAGTCACAGCAACAGGGTGGCGGTGGCTCCACCAGCAACATTCCAGTTCATGCCTTGACTGGTCAGTCGCATCTGCAGGCTATAACCCAGCTGAATACCCAGAACCACTACTCACCCAAGCCGTTGACGGTGCTCTATGGACATGATGATGCCATCTCCAGTGTGGCCATCTACACGGAGCTGGATCTGGTGGTCTCGGGATCGCTGGTAAGGATCAGCAGCTTCTATAGAAGGAATATCTATTTATGATCTACATGTTAATTCCTTTAGGATGGCACTGTCAATGTGTATACCCTACAGGAGGGTCAATTTGTGAGGACACTCAAGCCCATTGGATGCACGGAGTCCTGCGTACAAATCTCTTTTGTAACCCTTTCCTATCATGGTAAGTTTGAGGTTATTATAATAGTTACTGCCTTGCTTTATGCTTAAACATTGATGGTATTCCCTTTGTTCATCACATTGCTAAAAATCTTCCTCAAACAGTTTGAGAGTTACTGCTGAAATCGCCTAAAAGTATACCCTTTATTTTTTATTTTATTTTGCCACAAAATGTTTAAAATGTTAAACAAATAGTTTTGGGCATTCATCATATGAGTCAAGCTCTTTTAATACAAATTAGTCATGATAAAAATGTATATTTGTCTATATGTCAGTGCATTACCAATCACATTTATTGCAAATTTGTTTCACTTTAAAGATTTAATTGCTCTTTAAAATGGTATGTTTTTAAAGGTTTGCCTACCATAGCTATTAAATAAAACTTCTAAACTATAGATCGTTCAAATCCCTGTGAGCAGCTTAAACTCATAACTCAAGTCTCTTGCATTTTCAAATTACAATGGTCTGGCATGTGCAAAGTCCCCCAAATAGCTATTTTATAAAATAAATATTTTAAAAACCCGATTGAATTCCCCAGCTATTAATCATTGTCATTCCTGTGAAATTTTTAATCAATTTAGGTAATTGAAACTCTCTCAAAAATCTTAATTGACTCAGTGAAGTACTATCGATATCAATATTGTCTGGGGGACTATCTTTAAATTGATTAGCCCAATGAAAAGGAACTTTGTTGTCTGACTCACGAGACGGCTCGCTTGTGGTGACCAAATTTTGCCCACCTGGAAGTTATAATCTCCGTAAATCAACTCTCTTTCCTATCCACTCATGGTGCCCCTAATCTTCCGAAGAGGCGGCGGCGACGGCACACTCACGTGCTACTACGTAGCATTCCCATATTAAGTTTGAAGAGGGCGGCAATCAAACAATTTAATCAGCCCTCCCTGCTATCGGCAGTTGCCACATAAGTGAGTGCGACGAGAATCACGTGATTGTGTGACCATGTGCGTCGTCCCCTTCGGCAGACTACTAGAATACTATATGGTATAGTATGTCCGACTTTGCCCCCATGCACTGCTCGGCTATAACTATGTATATCTTATCGGGCGGTGCAGTCAGCTAACGCGACAGGCCGTTAATCCAAATTAAAGCGTGTCTAAGGCACTGAAAGATCATAAAGTATACGAACCCCCGCAAGGTTAAGACTTTGTCCGCTTGTCGGCACACAAAATGAACGCCTTTGGAATTCCACATTCCCAATGCCCATTCCTCATAGCAACACTGTCAAGGTGTCATTATAATACAAAATCAGGGTTTTTTGATTTTGCAAAAATTAATATATAAAAAAAAATTATAACATATCGCCACCGATGATGGTACGTGCCCGATAAAGGAATATCATAATTGCGCATCTGCACCGACCTAAATCAATATTTTTACAATTATGTTATGCCAACGATCCATTGGCCGTACTTAACATGCCCATGATTATTGCCCCATTATGGCGATGATTTTTAGAAAAGATTTCATAAGTCACTTGCCGATTAGCATGAGTTATTCAATTCACACTTACTTGGCAAATTTTGTATGAGTCCTAACGTTTCTAAAAATTAAAATCAGAACATTGGGCTAGAATATTAAAATCTTAAAGTCTCAATCAAAACGATTACTTTCAAAATATAAAAGTTCTGTAACTTAAAACAATGGGTGTTAGCCTTTTTAAATGAGTTTAAATTGCAGTTTTTTGGTCGAAACTATAAATATTATTGGTTTAATATTAGAATGCCATACCTCGTTGAGTTCGTCATAAAATTTCCAACAAACTGGCATTCACAGCTCAAAAATTTTGGGTTGGATCAAATTTCGAAAAAAATGATGATGGTACCCCTTATAAAAAATGCTGAAATTGGCAACCTCTAAAAAATGAGTTTAAATTGCAGTTTTTTGATCGAAACTATGGAATATAATGGTTCAATGTTGGAATGCCATACCTCGTTGAATTCGGCATAAAATTTTCAACAAACTGGCATTCACAGCTCAAAAATTTTGGGTTGGATCAAATTTCGAAAAAAATGATGATGGTACCCCTTATAAAAAATGCTAAAATTGGCGACCTCCAAAAACTGAGTTTAAATTTCAGTTTTTTGATCAAAACTATGGAATATAATGGTTCAATGTTGGAATGCCATACCTCGTTGAATTCGTCATAAAATTTCCAACAAAATAGCGTTCTCAGGTCAAAAATTTTGGGTTGGATCAAATTTCGAAAAAAATGATGATGGTACCCCTTATAAAAAATGCTGAAATTGGCGACCCCCAAAAAATGAGTTTAAATTGCAGTTTTTTGATCGAAACTATAAATAATAATGGTTTAATGTTGGAATGCCATACCTCGTTGAATTCGTCATAAAATTTCCAACAACAAAAAAATGATGATGGTACCCCTTAAAAAAAATTCTGAAATTGGCAACCTCTAAAAAATGAGTTTAAATTGCAGTTTTTTGGTCGAAACTATGGAATATAATGGTTCAATGTTGGAATGCCATACCTCGTTGAATTCGTCATAAAATTTCCAACAAAATAGCGTTCTCAGGTCAAAAATTTTGGGTTGGATCAAATTTCGAAAAAAATGATGATGGTACCCCTTATAAAAAATGCTGAAATTGGCGACCCCCAAAAAATGAGTTTAAATTGCAGTTTTTTGATCGAAACTATAAATAATAATGGTTTAATGTTGGAATGCCATACCTCGTTGAATTCGTCATAAAATTTCCAACAACAAAAAAATGATGATGGTACCCCTTAAAAAAAATTCTGAAATTGGCAACCTCTAAAAAATGAGTTTAAATTGCAGTTTTTTGGTCGAAACTATGGAATATAATGGTTCAATGTTGGAATGCCATACCTCGTTGAATTCGTCATAAAATTTCCAACAAAATGGCATTCACAGCTCAAAAATTTTGGTTTGGATCAAATTTCGAAAAAAATGATGATGGTACCCCTTTTAAAAAATGCTAAAATTGGCGACCTCCAAAAACTGAGTTTAAATTGCAGTTTTTTTATCGAAACTATAAATAATAATGGATTAATGTTGGAATGCCATACCTCGTTGAATTCGTCATAAAATTTCCAACAAACTGGCATTCACAGCTCAAAAATTTTGGGTTGGATCAAATTTCGAAAAAAATGATGATGGTACCCCTTTTAAAAAATGCTAAAATTGGCGACCCCCAAAAAATGAGTTTAAATTGCAGTTTTTTGGTCGAAACTATGGAATATAATGGTTCAATGTTGGAATGCCATACCTCGTTGAATTCGTCATAAAATTTCCAACAAATTGGCGTTCTCAGCTCAAAAATTTTGGGTTGGATCAAATTTCGAAAAAAATGATGATGGTACCCCTTTTAAAAAATGCTAAAATTGGCGACCCCCAAAAAATGAATTTAAATTGCAGTTTTTTGATCGAAACTATAAATAATAATGGTTTTATGTTGGAATGCCATACCTCGTTGAATTCGTCATAAAATTTCCAACAAAATGGCGTTCACAGCTCAAAAATTTTGGTTTGGATCAAATTTCGAAAAAAATGATGATGGTACCCCTTTTAAAAAATGCTAAAATTGGCGACCCCCAAAAAATGAGTTTAAATTGCAGTTTTTTGGTCGAAACTATGGAATATAATGGTTCAATGTTGGAATGCCATACCTCGTTGAATTCGTCATAAAATTTCCAACAAATTGGCGTTCTCAGCTCAAAAATTTTGGGTTGGATCAAATTTCGAAAAAAATGATGATGGTACCCCTTATAAAAAATGCTAAAATTGGCGACCTCCAAAAACTGAGTTTAAATTTCAGTTTTTTGATCAAAACTATGGAATATAATGGTTCAATGTTGGAATGCCATACCTCGTTGAATTCGTCATAAAATTTCCAACAAAATGGCATTCACAGCTCAAAAATTTTGGTTTGGATCAAATTTCGAAAAAAATGATGATGGTACCCCTTATAAAAAATGCTAAAATTGGCGACCTCCAAAAACTGAGTTTAAATTTCAGTTTTTTGATCAAAACTATGGAATATAATGGTTCAATTTTGGAATGCCATACCTCGTTGAATTCGTCATAAAATTTCCAACTAAATAGCGTTCTCAGGTCAAAAATTTTGGGTTGGATCAAATTTCGAAAAAAATGATGATGGTACCCCTTATAAAAAATGCTGAAATTTGCAACCTCTAAAAAATGAGTTTAAATTGCAGTTTTTTGGTCGAAACTATGGAATATAATGGTTCAATGTTGGAATGCCATACCTCGTTGAATTCGTCATAAAATTTCCAACAAATTGGCGTTCTCAGCTCAAAAATTTTGGGTTGGATCAAATTTCGAAAAAAATGATGATGGTACCCCTTATAAAAATGCTGAAATTGGCAACCTCTAAAAACTGAGTTTAAATTTCAGTTTTTTGATCAAAACTATGGAATATAATGGTTCAATGTTGGAATGCCATACCTCGTTGAATTCGTCATAAAATTTCCAACAAACTCGCATTCACAGCTCAAAAATTTGGGTTGGATCAAATTTCGAAAAAAATGATGATGGTACCCCTTACAAAAAATGCTAAAATTGGAGACCTCCAAAAACTGAGTTTAAAATTCAGTTTTTTGATCAAAACTATGGAATATAATGGTTCAATGTTGGAATGCCATACCTCGTTAAATTCGTCATAAAATTTCCAACATAATAGCGTTCTCAGCTCAAAAATTTTGGTTTGGATCAAATTTCGAAAAAAATGATGATGGTACCCCTTATAAAAAATGCTAAAATTGGCGACCCCCAAAAAATGAATTTAAATTGCAGTTTTTTGATCGAAACTATAAATAATAATGGTTTTATGTTGGAATGCCATACCTCGTTGAATTCGTCATAAAATTTCCAACAAAATGGCGTTCACAGCTCAAAAATTTTGGTTTGGATCAAATTTCGAAAAAAATGATGATGGTACCCCTTTTAAAAAATGCTAAAATTGGCGACCCCCAAAAAATGAGTTTAAATTGCAGTTTTTTGGTCGAAACTATGGAATATAATGGTTCAATGTTGGAATGCCATACCTCGTTGAATTCGTCATAAAATTTCCAACAAATTGGCGTTCTCAGCTCAAAAATTTTGGGTTGGATCAAATTTCGAAAAAAATGATGATGGTACCCCTTTTAAAAAATGCTAAAATTGGCGACCTCCAAAAACTGAGTTTAAATTGCAGTTTTTTTATCGAAACTATGGAATATAATGGTTCAATGTTGGAATGCCATACCTCGTTGAATTCGTCATAAAATTTCCAACAAACTCGCATTCACAGCTCAAAAATTTGGGTTGGATCAAATTTCGAAAAAAATGATGATGGTACCCCTTACAAAAAATGCTAAAATTGGCGACCTCCAAAAACTGAGTTTAAATTTCAGTTTTTTGATCAAAACTATGGAATATAATGGTTCAATGTTGGAATGCCATACCTCGTTGAATTCGTCATAAAATTTCCAACATAATAGCGTTCTCAGCTCAAAAATTTTGGTTTGGATCAAATTTCGAAAAAAATGATGATGGTACCCCTTTTAAAAAATGCTAAAATTGGCGACCCCCAAAAAATGAATTTAAATTGCAGTTTTTTGATCGAAACTATAAATAATAATGGTTTTATGTTGGAATGCCATACCTCGTTGAATTCGTCATAAAATTTCCAACAAATTGGCGTTCTCAGCTCAAAAATTTTGGGTTGGATCAAATTTCGAAAAAAATGATGATGGTACCCTTTTTAAAAAATGCTAAAATTGGCGACCCCCAAAAAATGAATTTAAATTGCAGTTTTTTGATCGAAACTATAAATAATAATGGTTTTATGTTGGAATGCCATACCTCGTTGAATTCGTCATAAAATTTCCAACAAAATGGCGTTCTCAGCTCAAAAATTTTGGGTTGGATCAAATTTCGAAAAAAATGATGATGGTACCCCTTATAAAAAATGCTAAAATTGGCGACCTCCAAAAACTGAGTTTAAATTTCAGTTTTTTGATCAAAACTATGGAATATAATGGTTTAATGTTGGAATGCCATACCTCGTTGAATTCGTCATAAAATTTCCAACAAAATGGCGTTCACAGCTCAAAAATTTTGGTTTGGATCAAATTTCGAAAAAAATGATGATGGTACCCGTTTTAAAAAATGCTAAAATTGGCGACCCCCAAAAAATGAGTTTAAATTGCAGTTTTTTGGTCGAAACTATGGAATATAATGGTTCAATGTTGGAATGCTATACCTCGTTGAATTCGTCATAAAATTTCCAACAAATTGGCGTTCTCAGCTCAAAAATTTTGGGTTGGATCAAATTTCGAAAAAAATGATGATGGTACCCCTTTTAAAAAATGCTAAAATTGGCGACCCCCAAAAAATGAGTTTAAATTGCAGTTTTTTGGTCGAAACTATGGAATATAATGGTTCAATGTTGGAATGCCATACCTCGTTGAATTCGTCATAAAATTTCCAACAAATTGGCGTTCTCAGCTCAAAAATTTTGGGTTGGATCAAATTTCGAAAAAAATGATGATGGTACCCCTTATAAAAAATGCTAAAATTGGCGACCCCCAAAAAATGAATTTAAATTGCAGTTTTTTGATCGAAACTATAAATAATAATGGTTTTATGTTGGAATGCCATACCTCGTTGAATTCGTCATAAAATTTCCAACAAAATGGCGTTCTCAGCTCAAAAATTTTGGGTTGGATCAAATTTCGAAAAAAATGATGATGGTACCCCTTATAAAAAATGCTAAAATTGGCGACCTCCAAAAACTGAGTTTAAATTTCAGTTTTTTGATCAAAACTATGGAATATAATATTTCAATGTTGGAATGCCATACCTCGTTGAATTCGTCATAAAATTTCCAACAAACTGGCATTCACAGCTCAAAAATTTTGGGTTGGATCAAATTTCGAAAAAAATGATGATGGTACCCCTTACAAAAAATGCTAAAATTGGAGACCTCCAAAAACTGAGTTTAAAATTCAGTTTTTTGATCAAAACTATGGAATATAATGGTTCAATGTTGGAATGCCATACCTCGTTAAATTCGTCATAAAATTTCCAACATAATAGCGTTCTCAGCTCAAAAATTTTGGTTTGGATCAAATTTCGAAAAAAATGATGATGGTACCCCTTATAAAAAATGCTAAAATTGGCGACCCCCAAAAAATGAATTTAAATTGCAGTTTTTTGATCGAAACTATAAATAATAATGGTTTTATGTTGGAATGCCATACCTCGTTGAATTCGTCATAAAATTTCCAACAAAATGGCGTTCACAGCTCAAAAATTTTGGTTTGGATCAAATTTCGAAAAAAATGATGATGGTACCCCTTTTAAAAAATGCTAAAATTGGCGACCCCCAAAAAATGAGTTTAAATTGCAGTTTTTTGGTCGAAACTATGGAATATAATGGTTCAATGTTGGAATGCCATACCTCGTTGAATTCGTCATAAAATTTCCAACAAATTGGCGTTCTCAGCTCAAAAATTTTGGGTTGGATCAAATTTCGAAAAAAATGATGATGGTACCCCTTATAAAAAATGCTAAAATTGGCGACCTCCAAAAACTGAGTTTAAATTTCAGTTTTTTGATCAAAACTATGGAATATAATGGTTCAATGTTGGAATGCCATACCTCGTTGAATTCGTCATAAAATTTCCAACATAATAGCGTTCTCAGCTCAAAAATTTTGGTTTGGATCAAATTTCGAAAAAAATGATGATGGTACCCCTTTTAAAAAATGCTAAAATTGGCGACCCCCAAAAAATGAGTTTAAATTGCAGTTTTTTGGTCGAAACTATGGAATATAATGGTTCAATGTTGGAATGCCATACCTCGTTGAATTCGTCATAAAATTTCCAACAAATTGGCGTTCTCAGCTCAAAAATTTTGGGTTGGATCAAATTTCGAAAAAAATGATGATGGTACCCCTTTTAAAAATGCTAAAATTGGCGACCCCCAAAAAATGAATTTAATTGCAGTTTTTTGATCGAAACTATAAATAATAATGGTTTTATGTTGGAATGCCATACCTCGTTGAATTCGTCATAAAATTTCCAACAAAATGGCGTTCTCAGCTCAAAAATTTTGGGTTGGATCAAATTTCGAAAAAAATGATGATGGTACCCCTTATAAAAAATGCTAAAATTGGCGACCTCCAAAAACTGAGTTTAAATTTCAGTTTTTTGATCAAAACTATGGAATATAATATTTCAATGTTGGAATGCCATACCTCGTTGAATTCGTCATAAAATTTCCAACAAACTGGCATTCACAGCTCAAAAATTTTGGGTTGGATCAAATTTCGAAAAAAATGATGATGGTACCCCTTATAAAAAATGCTAAAATTGGCGACCCCCAAAAAATGAATTTAAATTGCAGTTTTTTGATCGAAACTATAAATAATAATGGTTTTATGTTGGAATGCCATACCTCGTTGAATTCGTCATTAAATTTCCAACAAAATGGCGTTTACAGCTCAAAAATTTTGGTTTGGATCAAATTTCGAAAAAAATGATGATGGTACCCCTTTTAAAAAATGCTAAAATTGGCGACCCCCAAAAAATGAGTTTAAATTGCAGTTTTTTGGTCGAAACTATGGAATATAATGGTTCAATGTTGGAATGCCATACCTCGTTGAATTCGTCATAAAATTTCCAACAAATTGGCGTTCTCAGCTCAAAAATTTTGGGTTGGATCAAATTTCGAAAAAAATGATGATGGTACCCCTTATAAAAAATGGTAAAATTGGCGACCTCCAAAAACTGAGTTTAAATTTCAGTTTTTTGATCAAAACTATAAATAATAATGGTTTAATGTTGGAATGCCATACCTCGTTGAATTCGTCATAAAATTTCCAACATAATAGCGTTCTCAGCTCAAAAATTTTGGTTTGGATCAAATTTCGAAAAAAATGATGATGGTACCCCTTTTAAAAAATGCTAAAATTAGCGACCCCCAAAAAATGAGTTTAAATTGCTGTTTTTTTATCGAAACTATAAATAATAATGGTTTAATGTTGGAATGCCATACCTCGTTGAATTCGTCATAAAATTTCCAACAAAATGGCGTTCACAGCTCAAAAATTTTGGTTTGGATCAAATTTCGAAAAAAATGATGATTCCCCCTTATAAAAAATGCTAAAATTGGCGACCCCCAAAAAATGAGTTTAAATTGCAGTTTTTTGATCGAAACTATAAATAATAATGGTTTAATGTTGGAATGCCATACCTCGTTGAATTCGTAATAAAATTTCCAACAAACTGGCATTCACAGCTCAAAAATTTTGGTTTGGATCAAATTTCGAAAAAAATGATGATGGTACCCCTTATAAAAAATGCTAAAATTGGCGACCTCCAAAAACTGAGTTTAAATTTCAGTTTTTTGATCAAAACTATGGAATATAATGGATCAATGTTGGAATGCCATACCTCGTTGAATTCGTCATAAAATTTCCAACAAAATGGCGTTCTCAGCTCAAAAATTTTGGTTTGGATCAAATTTCGAAAAAAATGAAATGAAATTTTAAAAAATGCTAAAATTGGCGACCCCCAAAAAATGAGTTTAAATTGCAGTTTTTTGATCTAAACTATAAATAATAATGGTTTAATGTTGGAATGTCATACCTCGTTGAATTTATTGACTTTGAATATTAATTAATGGAAAACGACTGCTCCCAAAATATTAAAGTTCCAAAGATTACAATAATGAGATTCAACCTTTTTGGGTTAATATTATATGGGTTTACCTTAAACATTATTTAAAAAACGAGCAAAACTCGTTTTTGGGATGTAAAGAATAAAAAATATATTTCCATTACCTAAAATTCCACGTTCTTAAAATTAAAATTATTCCGCTGCCTGTACTTAACTTTCATTTTTGTTTGTTATACAATATTTGACTTGTGATAATGCTTATAAATAAATAAGCCTCGAATTTCGTTTGCTTTGCATTCCTATGAAGTATGTAATGCGTCAATCGATGGCGCCAGCTTGCATATCGACTTCTTTTTTCTTTTAAATATGTAGCCATATAGATTCGCTAAGCCACTCGATTTTCGGGCAATCAGCAATACCGCCAGTGCCATATAAACCCCATCCGCTCCCCCCTTTCCTTACCATCAGTATATAGGTGTATATACGTACTGTGCATATAGGCACATGCAGCCGGTCGCTTATCGAATGAATTAATATTACTTCTGATTATATATTCGCAACATCCGGCAGTCAGAGGCTCAGAAATATTGAAACCGAATCGAAAAACGTCAATCCAGTTCAGTTTCCAGGGCAATGATGGGCACTTAATTGCGTTCTTGTCGGGCCCCAATCAATTACATAGCCGCTAATGAAGACCCGATGCCATCCATTGATTGACTATCAGGCCGCAACGAACGCACATACATGAGTGTATGTATGTACTATAAACACACATATATGCGACGATTCTCTGGCATTAACCCAGCGTCGTTAATGGAATCAAATCAGAAGTCAGAAATCAGAAAGGCGAACGAGCCCCGTGAACGAATCGCGCGTCACAGAGTCACACGACCAACCGATCTCCCAATCCCCCCAATTCTCTTGACCCACCACCGCCAACCCATTCGACGATTCATTCATTTTTTTGAAATTCTTAAGACGCAGCACAAAATTTATGAAATAGTTGTAGTAAATTTCGTCGAAAGACCCCAATTAAGATCAAGATATAATATATTCTCTGAGTGTGTGTGTGTGTGTGTGGGTCTCTGAGAGTTTGAGGTATTCTTTTTTGTTGAATTGTTGAATGAACTTCAAGATTGGCCAAAACCAACCAGCCACGGTTATTACTAGTTATATCTGTACGCGTGGCCGGGTCATATTAGGAAGTTCATTCAGATCCAATCTAGGGTATTTAGTGGCTCTTCCATCTGAACGAGTTCTGATTTCTCAGTTTCGCCGGGTGGCATTGGCATACAGATACGGATACAGATACAGATACAGATACAGATACAGATACAGATACAGATACAGATACAGTCGCCACATAATACAGATACTTGGGCAGATACAGATAAGAGCAACTACGCATTGCTTGGATGTATGAATGTATGAATGTATGTAGTGTGTAGTGTGTTGTGTGTAGTATGTCGCCATGTGATAATGGTTCTTTAGACGATGCCAGGTTATCAGCACAGAGTGGGCCGGACCTCGTCTAATAGCATAAAGACATTCATTTTTACTGCGTAAATGCTCGCCACTACGCCCTGCCCCACATTCTCAAATCGGAAATGATGCGATCAAAGAATGCCGCACTTGATGGCAAAACTCATTCGATCTGTATATATGTTATCCTTTATCCGCAGGACACATCGCCTTTAGTGCTCTGGACGACACCTCGCACTCGGTGCATGTGTACAGCATCAATGGCTGCAGTCTGGGCTCCAAGTATGTTTCTGGCCGGGTCACCGGATTGGCCAGTGCCTCCGACTATTTGGTGGTGGCCGACGATGCCGGCGACATCACCATGAGCAGACTACACGGGTAAGATAACTCCCAAGACTTACAAAAACCTACAAATTTTAATTTAACTTTGGACATATGGTTTTAAATGATTTCCTACAAAATTAAAAGTAATGTTTTTTTTTCGAACACCAAAAAAACATTTATGTTCTTTCAATCCGTTTTTTTTTTTTTCGAATAAAAATTAAAATAAATGTATAAAAAAGAAAAATTTTATTTTAGTTTCCTCAAAAAATATTTTGTTGTAATTTAAAAATATAAATAAATTAATGAACAAATTCTTTCTATTATTAATTTCTTCTAATAAATTTTTTTTTTTTTATTTTTGTGTCTTATGTCCTATTTTTGTAGTGCCTTAAAAATTAATAAAGAATTGACTTTATTAAATTCCTAAAAATGTGTTCTCCGTTGGAATAAAAATATTTTTAAAACATCACTAATTAATTTAAACATTTCACTTGCAGCTTGAAGCCCGTTTTCGACATTCCGCTGCACGTGCCCATCCAGACGGTGGTGGTGACGCCGGGCAACACCCACATCCTGGCGCCTCTCCGGGATGGCCGACTGGCCGTGATCGCCGTGCAACTGCCATCCGGTGGCAACAAGAAGCATTCCGTGCTCAATGTTTAAAAGAAATAGGAGCAGGAGCTTAGCGTAACATTGGACTTCCTCAGATCCCGAATTTTACACTCTCTGCCTAGCATAAGTTGCCCCCTATTTTCGTGTAGTGCTTCTAGCACAACCTAGATGTAGATTTTGTGTCTTGTGATTTGTCATGATTTATTTTAATTTTTTTTTTGTCGTTTCCCATTCTACGTGACGTGCCAAAAGCAAAGCCTTTGACCAACAAATAATTCCCACGAAAAGTTGACAAATGTGTCTAAAGATATTCAGCAAGTCGATCGATTGCATTCGCGGAATTTCCATGCGAACTGAGCAGTATTTCACCTGTCAAAAGTGCGTGTTCACCTGTCCGCCATCCTGGGCCGCCAACATAAAATGCCCACATGATCGATGGCACACTCTTCTTCAGTTGATGAAAATCAAATCTGAATAAATCATCAATCATGCGCCGAGGTGTGAGGAGATATCTCTCTTCGGCCAGGCAAATGGGACGGAGATGGAGACGACAACGAAATCAGAGGAAGACGATGGGGAAACTGGTTGTAGACGCACTTGGCAACTACTCTACTCACTGACTCACGAGCGACTTTCAAATTTGCCCAAATAAAAAAAAAAAAGAACCGACAAAAAATCACCCGGCAACAGCGGCAAGACGCTTGAAAAACTTAAAAAACCGCAACCGACCGCACAGATCGACGGCATCCAGCTGCTCGGGTGCTCAATAAAAATAAAGAAATAAAGAAATAAACACTTTCGTTGCGCCCCCTTTTTTGCGCCTGCAGACACAACCAAAAATAGAGCCCCAGAGATCTTCGTCCCATTAAGTACGCACACACTCGGATCACATGGTGTATCCAATAATTAGCAGAGCAATTCCAATTGAAAGTATTATCACCGCAAGATTACAGTCCGTCCACACAGATCCGCAGATCCACAGATCCAAATTGAAAACCAAACTCACAGACAATACCAGTGCCAGAACAAAAGATACTATTCTTTTCGGTTCCATTCCCCAAAACTTCTGCCTTTGATCTTACTCGTCAGCGATTGTGAAAAACCCCCCCGCGCGCAGACTCTAGAATTTGAATTTCCAAAGACAAGCGACAATATCAAAGGTGAATAGAATATATATATCTATTTATATATATATATTTTACGAATTGTAATCGCATAAAGCCCTGGGCAGCTGCAACAGAACAAGCAACCTATCAATATCGTACTCCAGCAATATATACAGTATATCATCTGTGTACGTAAAGGTCCCTCTGGGACCGAGTTCGTTATTTGTTGTTAAGATCGTATCGCGTATTATCGTAAAAATGTTTTCCCCGTTCAATGTATGTACGTAATTGTACTAGTTTATGTAGATAATGTGACTATCCGTAGTTTGTAGATCTGTCAATAAAGTGATGAGAGCCACACAGTAATTGTAATTCCTTGTTTTATTCAAACGCCCAATGAACAGAGTACTTGGCACTTCAGTTTTCTTGTATTTATTCAAAAACCATCGCTTGAATGTTGATTAAAATTAAAAACTAAACAATTAGAAAACCATATTTCAGTTCTATTACCTTATAAATTAAAACATAGTCGTGGGTAGCTTATGAAACTGATTAATTCCGTGAATACTATTCCGTGATTCTATATGGGTTGCGATGCTAGATGAATTTGTTCGATCAATAAATAGGTTGTAAAAATGATGCGTGCACATAAATACGAATTGGGTGATTGACTGATTGATTGATTGATTGATCAATTGTGGTATGTGTTACAAGATTATATAAGTGATTGGGTTGCTGGGGTACCCTTAAGTAAACGGCCAATTAGTTTAAATACGTTAACTAGAGCTCGCCTGAATCGCTAGGAACAATCATTGCTACTTACAAAAAACAAAAGACGCGTGATTACAAGCCAATAACTAAAGCTATAATTAAAGAAAACGAATAAAGTAGATTCTATATTTCGAATGCGATACTTGTGTGACTGCTATTCGAGGGTGGTAAGTTAGAAAATTAGTGTCTAAGCCGGCATTAGATACGGTTAATTACCTGGATTACGAGCTAGATGGTGCTTAACCTAAATTGTACATAACTGTAAATCGTATGACCTTTCTCTCCATAATTTCTTCTTAGTTTTTTTTTGTGTTTTTTTCTAAGCATATTTCTTTTCTTTTCACGCATCTTCGAAGGCATTTGATCTATCTAACTAACTAGATGAATTCCCGTCGTCAATCCGATAGCCTTTTGTTTTGTGGTTGTGTAATGGTGGGATCTCTATTCCTCCTCCCTCTGCAATAAAACGAGAAAAGGACAAGGATTACTTAGTTGGGATTGGGGGGCAAGGAAGGTGAATACTTACAAGTACGGGATACACGAAGGTGTCGGCGGAGTCTTTGCCGACTGCATTGCGGGCTATGCACTTGTAGTTGCCCATGTCCTCCCACTTGATCTCGGAGATGAGGAGATCACCGCTGGGCAGCACCCGGTGGCGATGTCCCTGGACGATCTCCTTGTTCTCGTTGTTCAACCAGGTGATCTCGGCCCTGGGACGAGCGTGCACCCGACAGGGCAGCATGATGTTGTTGCCCATCAGGTCCAGATGCGTCTTCTCGGAGTAGATGATGCGCGGCTTCTGCGGACCCGGATAAGTCTTCTCCGGCACCAGGCGAGAGGTTCGGGGCGGATGCACCACAGTGCTGGCGTAGATGGTCTTGGAGCCAGTGCGTCCCACACAGGTGTAGGTGCGGGCCTCGCTCAGCATGTGATCGATGATGTGGGACGATCGCACACGGACAATGGTCGCCTCGTTGGCCTCCTCGGCCACCTGGTTGGAGTCCAGATCGTCCAGCTCGGAGTGCGGCAGATGACCCACCACCCACTGGATGCTGGGCACCGAGGAGCCCATCATCTCGCAAACGATCTCGACGGTGGCACCCTCCGCCTGCTGCAGCTTGGTCGGCGGCGTCTTGATGAACTTCAGCCAGTCGGCCGGGATGGCTCGGTTGCGGGGCTTCTCCTCCTCGGCCTCGATGGAGTTGTCCACGTTGTTGCTATCGTCGTCGTCTACCAGGTCCACGGCTCTTCCGCGGACAGTGGCAATACTGCCGAACAGCAGCAGCGCTAAGGCGCACACATGTAAATTCATTTTCTGCAATCAGATCAGAATGGAAATCGCCGATGAGTTCAAAGTTCATCCACAGTCATACGACTCTAATATAGGTTAATAAACCCCAGAGCAACGTGATGCGATAGCCGCCTGCATTCCAGCCAGTCATCCATCCTCCATCCCCCGTCACTTATCACCACCTATAATAAACCAGGGGAGGTCTCGGCGTCTATTTCCCCCGATAAGAGCAAAAAGGCCTTCAGCCGCCGGACTCTAGAACTTTTCTATCACTTGCGAAATGCCATGGCTCTCGGAATCGGAATCGAAATCAAAATCCTTTCCCGACAAAAAAAAAAAAAAAAACCCCAACCCCCTAGAACCCCCAAAACACCGATCCCAAGAGATCTTTTAGATCTTCGCTCTCAACACGAATTTCACAATGCCACGACACCAGAAGCAAAAAAAAAATGTTATAAGAATCATGCGTGGGCCGAATCAGAGACAGAAATCGAAAACGGAATGACACCATTGTGACGTCAATTTGTTCGAATTCTACAACTTGATTCATGTTCACATTCTCACCCACGCTCTGGCTCTAGCCGCAGATCAAGGGCCAGTGTGTCCCATGTCTAGAGTCTAGACTGGACTAACTGCGTGACCGATTAATTATTCATATAGTTTTCGAGGGTATTGGTATTGTGTGTAGTCATTCGCCAATCGCTGGCGAATGTTGCATCAGACGGTTTCTTTTGCCCTTCGATGGGGATTTTGGTTTTTGGGGAATTTCTACGAATTCCGATGTTGACAAAAAAAAATGACAACTATGATTGATAGGATTGATTGGTCTTTTGTTAACGCATTACTCAGACTCCTACTCACACTCACCTTTTGATTTGATTTCTTTTTTCTCTTCCGGTAAAAAATGTTTGCAAATTTCTCCCTAACGTTGGATGATATGCTATCAAGTGCTATCGTCGGTCGGCCTGTCGTTATGTTATGAACGAATTTATCAGCTCTATGTTGTGGCGGCTCCTGGTTTGGGCTTTCTGGTTGAAGTTGAGCAGCAGTTGGCTTAGCACTGACATAGATCCGGCGCTGGATGCCGTCTTGGAGGTCGTGCAGCTCAGTGTTGGCGGAATCTTGGCTACTTGCCGGACGTTCGGGGGCCGAATATGGATCGTATTGGATGGTGCTTCGCTTGGGGATAGCGATTGTCTGGATTAGGCTGGCTTGGGATCAGGTGGTGCAGCGCTCTCAGTGGGTCAAAGTCTCGGTTTCGGTCTCGGTCTCGGCGTAGCGAATATCTAGCTGACGGCTCTGGCACATTCGATCCTCGATTGGGTATCAGTGATCGGAACGGGCTTCCTTGGATGTGGCGGTAGCTTTGGATTTGTTGGTTGTCGTTGTCTGGTTGGCGCGGCACTCGTTTGAATACGCACGGTTCATCGACATTACACTCGAGTCAAGGTGTTTGGGGCGTTTTTTAAGCGGATCGCGGCGAATTTCAAAAAGAAGCGAGGATCGGATCGTTTGAGTTCGGGTTGGATCGTAACGGATCGGATTGGATCGGCTCTCAAAAGTTGTGTTCAACAGCTGGAAACTGTAACAGAACTGAATGTGTGACCGCTGCGCTGTTCCATTTATATGCGACGCCGGCTCACTCACACATGGGAGCCCGCTCTCCTTCTGCTTCTCCTTCTCTTCTCCGCCTGCCTCTTCCGCTTCGCCGCTCTTCGATCTCACCCGGCTCTCTTCGCCGCTCCGCTCCGTTCCCTCTTCACCTCCGCTCCGGGAGACAAGCCGCCAGCATTCAATTACTCGTTCTCAGATCGTAATTCTTTGTGCGACCGCCGCACCGGGAAGGTGCGGAACAAAACGGATATAACCGGCCAGGGGATTCGATTATCCGCCTCTGGATCTGGATATGGCTTTCGCTTGCCTAATTGCACCGTCAGCTACAGTCCAACGCCCATTGCTTGCAAGCCCAAGTGTCGCAGAAGCCGTTCAACAAAATAACATAGCATTGGATGTATTACCAAAGGATACCTATAAAACCCTCTATACATTTGATCAAGGGGTTCCTAATTTCATTACTGAGGTCTTTACAATTAAGTTTATTCCATTCTTTCCACTTGTATGTGACACGTACTTTTATTATATAAAATTGTATACCATTTTTAATAGAATTCATAAAGAATTCATATTTTATCAACATTTCTAAATTTTCTTACTACTTCTCAACCAAAAATGAAGCATAATTAGTCAGGGGCATTCTATAAAAGAGGGAGCTGTCAACAACAGAAATATGATCTTTGTATATAGAAGGTTTTATAAACCGAAATACGATCTATTATTTTCAGTGTTTGACACTTCATGAATCGACCCTCGAAATAAAGTGATAAAGACAATCCAACTTAAAAAAGTTTCAGTCATGTACCCAATATTAAACCCTAAAGAAGTTTAACTTTACGATGTTCTCCTGTAGTTATCAGGACCACAGACTAAATCTGCTGATTTCATTTCACAAATTTGAGCGGTTTTAATTATTTTTTGTGATTTTATTTTTCACTGACATGCCTTTGATACGCATGACCAATCTGCCAATTTAATAACCACAAACGAAAAGCAGAACTTGGCTTTAAAGCCCGTTGACAGTGTAAGCAGCATTCAAATTTTCTGGCCGATAAAACATACCACTTCTTATGTTGAATAGTTGGGTATTGGGGATTGAGGATTGAATGGGGGGTGTGGCATGGAGTGGCATGGTGCAAGGTTCCATTAGCCGAGACCGTGTCTGAGTTCGAGTCCGATTCCGACTCCGAGTCCAAGTCAGTGGATAGTCCGTCCATCCGTCCATCCGTCTGTCTGTCTGTCTGTCTGTCTGTCTGTCTGTCTGTCTGTCTGTTTGTATGTCTGATCTGTCCATGCGATCGCCTCATTGCAATCAAGTGTGAGTGCCAGTTTGTCTGCGGCGATCGTTGGCTGAATGAGAAGCGGAGGAGGAGGAGGAGCGGCGGTATGATACCACAAACCACACTCAAAGAAATAATCTTAGACTGGAAATACGAACTCCTCGGATGGGAAATAATATAATATAGCATTTAACTAACGAATTTCTAAATCATATTAAGTATAATTAGACTTAAAGAAGTGAAGTCCACTAAGACTAAGCCACCTTAGTCATAATAATAAAGGATTTCAGCTTAATTGTTTTTGATATCTGAGATTAAAGCAGATTTTCCTTATAAATTGATTGTATCTGAGATAAGAATATCGTGACAAAGGTGCGAGAAGCCAAAGGTAATTAAACATATCTTTCCAGTTGTTAGTTTAACACCTTAGATCCGTGTTTACCCGAGAAACACAAAAAAAAACTCAATTTTTATATAATAAAAAAAACGTAGTTTAATTAAGTAAACATTTAAAAAAATAAAGAGAAGTAAAATAAAATTTTATTTGTCACAAACATTGCTTTATCTTAATGCTAATTTCTTAAGTAGTTAGGTAGGCACCTTTGTTTAACTAAATTTTCCTTTTTCTAACCCCCCATATTTTAAAAAAAAATTTATGTTGAAAAATGTAAATCCTTTTTTAGTTTTAATACAAAGCACTTATTAAAATTGCACCAATTTAAACTTTGTTTTCTGTTTAAATGTATCAATTCTTTATGGTTTTTTAAGTACACTAGCATGCAATTTTTTTAGGGAACTATAGTCAAATTGTTTAAAGTGCATTGCTGATTGCCTACTCGTAAATGTAAGTGTATCTGAGGGGGAGGCGGCGCTGTGAAGGGGGATCCAAACTAGTCTGAGCTGACGTTGCCGGCCGGGAGCTGATCACTGACCACTGGGAACTGGCAACTGGGAACTGGCAACTAGGGGCAGCGGACTGGGGGCTGGAGGTGCAGCCAAAATGGCAGACAGACTGGCAGCCACATCGCGTGTTTGCTTTCCGCTGTTGCCGGGCGGCAGCCGCTTGTGGTCGGGGGGATGGGGAGAAGGGGAAGGGGGAACGGACAGGGGGACGGACGACTGAGGCACCGCGACTAGTTTCTTTCTTCGCTTTATCGACAAGCCACATCGACAACTAGATTCAATTCTACGAGTAATTTATTTATTGCACGTTACACAAATCGTCCGACCGCAGACTGGTCCCCACCACCCCCCCACCACCCTGATACCCCTTCTACCCCCCGCACCACCATCACAGAAAACACTTGGCAGCGGCATCGAGCCAGCCACAAAGCGAAATTCAATTGAGAGAAAAATCTTGCAGGTGCTTGAAATTGTGTCTCGTGCCGCTGCCGCTGCCGCTGCCGCTGCCTCTGCCTCCACCGCCAATCCCCTCGAGCCCCGGATCTGGTGCCGCCTCATCCGCCCCCTGGACACCACCTCATCCTCTTGCTGCACGGCGGTTACCTCCTCAGCCTTGGACGGCACACCTCAAAGCGCTTTGGCAACGATATCGTAACGCTGACGTAAGGGGCACTGAATTGAAATGGCCTTTTGATGCGACTTGGGGAGCACTTTCTACAATAGGAGGGACTGCGACTGCGACTGCGACAGCGACTGGCATCCGATTCGATCCGATCCCGACACGTAACAATCGCCAGTGACGCGGTCAGGGGTTGCACTTCCTAGGTGCCCGCCACACGGATGCAATTGAGCGGGATCAAACTGAACAATCAGACATAAAAATCGGATATTTTGCAGCTAAATTGAATTTGATAGCTGTAATGAAGCGTGTTGATTGTGTGATTTAACAAAGTAACAATCAATTAAGAGTATAGATTGCTTCTAGTGAAAAATGACTTGGGAATTATAAGAAAGGAAGGGGAACTTTAACTTTATTTAATAGCATACTTATACAAGGGCCTTACAAAAACTATTGCTATGTCAGTGCAATCTTGCGATCTCCCATTTTGATACCGAAAAGGGTAATGGAATCGTTAAATTTTGAATTTTTAAAATTAATGAAAGTCTAATTAAATTAAGGAAGGACTTTTGAATTTGTACAATTATTAAAATTTGGAATAGCTTAGAAGGGGTATAGTTGTAAAACCTTTTGGTATTATTTTAAATAAATTACATCATATTAATGCAGGACTATCGAATTTCTTTCAGTGTGCTTTCGGGGCCTTCCCAAATGAGATCAGATCGGAATCGGAACCGTCTTTACTTGGCTTGGCATACATATTCATGTGGCTGTGGCCATCGTCGACTTGGGACTTGGAGCCCCTCCGATCTCGAACTCAAACTCGATCTCGATGTCGATCTCAGGTGGACGGCCCAGCGGCATTGTCATCGAAGTCTTTCGTGCGAAGCGTAGATTTATAGGTTCCATTTCCTAGAAACGATCGATGGCTGGTTTTCAGTCCGCACACAGCACACAGCTCACAGCACATAGCCAAGCCAAAAAGATATACATGTGGTTGAGTGAAAGAGAGGTCGAGGTCTGGCACCCCGTCACTATTTTTCTTTTCCATATGGCATAGCTGACTGAAAATCGTACGATTGTTCGGTGACTTGATGGCACAAATTATTGCATCATGACAATGGACGATCGGAGACTCGTGCATGTGCATGGGTAAGCCAAATTGGCCCGCTTCCGCTAATGGGTAATGGGTAATGGGTAATGGGTAATGGGTAAATCTCTTCGGGCACCACTCTGCACCACTCCGCCCCAAACTGTAGCACACTGTATCTGCAACTGCATCTGTATCGCACCACTCGGCTAGCTGGCTGGCTGGCCCGCATCGTTTGCACTTTTCTGCTAATTAACGACGTGCCAGCGATAGCAACACCTCCAGAGCCGCAGATACAAAGCAGCAACACACCACCGGAACCAGTCGGTGGTAGGGGTACACAGAGGAAAATTAATGTGAATTGATGTGAATTGTAGTTATGTTAGTCCCTACCAAAACTTGTGCAAATCGGACTATTTTTAGGGATAATATACAATATTTTCATGGTATAGTTCAGAAAACGCCTTAGGATATGCTTTGTTTTTTTTTATGATGTTTCATTCTTGATTAATATTTGAGCACCTTTAATAAAAATATTTGAAAACCCTATTTTTTATTTAAAGTTATTTATTTAAATCTGTCGTTTCCAAACTTAATGCAACTTAATGCAATGCATGTTTTCAAATGTTATATCATGTCCAAAAAAGTACCAATCCAATCTATAAGAAAATTAACTACTAAGAAATACTAATATATTTTCCAAAGCACAGAATATGGATCATCATTAATAATTGATCTTAAATAAATTCCAAAACGATTCTTTTTTTTCGCTGTGTACCTGTGGAAGGGGTCGGGGAAACGACCCATTCAAAGTCAGACATTTTGACAGCAGGACGGACGGGTAGAGCAGGAGACGGAGATAGATGTAAAGACGGAGACAGAGCGAGAGTTCGGGGAAAAGATAGTGCAACATGCAACTGGCAAGCCAAGACCACTCGGCCAGATACAGATACATTTACAGATACAGATACATTTACAGAGGCATTCGTTGAATTGCAGGTTGTCGGTGTTTCTCCGTGTGTGTGTGACTGTATCAGCCAGTGGAACGCTGGTGACAACGTGAGAAAACTCATGTTCATGCCACAAATTCTGTGCCGTTTTCACAGTCTTTCTACCCCTCCTCCATCCACCCCTGCCCCCTCTTGCCTCTTTTTGCCTGCTGTCACTGATACAGTCGGGTTTTAGCCGCCTAGCAACAGCCCAACTTCTCGGCTTCTCGGCTTCTCGGCCTCTCGGCCTCTCGACTTCCCAACTTTTCAACTTCTCGACTTGTCGCGATCTCCTCGGCTTGTTGGCCAAAGAGTGCAACAAAGACAGAGTGCCGCAATGAGCTCGTGTCGCCTTGACAGCGATATGAAAGGTCAGTTCAGGGAATTGGTATAGGAATCGGAATCGGAATCGGAATCGGAATTGAAATCGGAATCGGACAGCACGTCCAGCTATTCGGTGGCATTTCGCCAGGTGCTGCTCCACAAAACCGCTTACCTATCAAATCAAAGATTTTGAACACAGTAAAACTGTTTTAGGTCGAAGTACAATCTAGCACAAAGTTGTAAGAAATGTAGCATTTCATAATTGAATATTTCTATCATCACGTGTTTAGAAAACTAGTTCGACTTATAGAGACTTCCCTGAGCATTAAGGTGTCAAAGTTTGAGCTATAAAAACTATATCCTGTATATCCTTAACTGAATGGTTATGTAACTTATCTTAGTCATTTAGTTTAGTTTGTATCACTTTGAACTTTTTATAAGTTAACAGCTATCAACAATCAGAACAAATACGAAACAATCAAGAAAATCCCTTAGTAACCCTAATTAAGAAACGGTAAATATATTAAGACACTGAAGATGAGCTAAAGTTAAAGTAACTATAAGGCTGCTATTCCTATCTGTAGCCTTAATTTGCAACTCTAAGCAAATAAATAAACCAATATAATACATGTCCTATGAAATATTTGATTGATTTGTTTTAAAACTTTAGGTTCCAATGATTCATTCAAGTTTTGACGGTGATTTCTTTGCTAAGATGGGGAAATCACGGCAAAGTCAATTGGATTGAATCTTTCGACCCCTAAACTTGAACTGGTTGGAAACCAAAAGTTCCTGATAAGCCCCCGACTCTCTCTCCCTCTCCCTCTCCCTTTCCCGTTCTCTTGGGCAATGCCCGATTCCAATTCCGATTCTCCATAGCCGTTCTACATTATAACGAGATCTCTACATTATAACGCACACTCACGCACACTTCCCATACAAAATGTGTGTGGGCAATGTAATGTAATGTACTGAGCATAACGAACAAATGGAGTGGAAAATTTTTGAAACCACATACATATCAAGTTTCTTCTCGTTTTTGTAAAATGTGGAAAATTTTCACGACACATCCGAATGAAATGCAATTATCACTAATTGCTTGGCGTTGGTTGGCGGTTGTTAATAGCGATGTGTATTGGAGATGGGAACTCAAAATTGAAGCTTATCTGCGAAGCGAAGGTGACGGAATTGGTACTGGAATCGGATTTGAAGGCGGACTTCCTCATCACCATGAATATGGCTTACAAATCAGCATTCGGTGTTTTTAATTTAAAAATTAAGAGGCGACGAATTATGCGATCACGGGTAATCCGACTCTCTGGAATACCTCGAATGTGTTTGGTTGTCTCTTTTTTCGGGTCTCCGGTTTCCAGACGGTTTACGTACACCTTCGGTTTGTTGTGCAACAAAAAAGCAAAAGAGAGGGCTGACTGACTCCGGCTCTCGCCCAATTTGCGTTCCGATTGCATCAGCCATTTAAGCCCCTATGCCCTACCCCTGCTCTTACCCCTACTCTTACCCACAACCACTGACAACTGGGTGCGCTCTTCAGTGCAGCGAAAAAAGGTAAACCCGAGTCTTAGAGCATAACCCTGAGCATAACCATGTGTACGTAAGAGAGATCCGAGACCCAAGTGAATGAGTCATCGCCAGCCGGTAAATGAATATATTCGAAAATTAAGTGGGTTGGGTCACTGGAAAGTGCATCCAAGTGGCAGCGAATTAGCATTGCCTACATGTCAAAATTCTGCATAGTGGGTTGCCATGGAAACCACTAGGGATTTCAAAATTTCTGTGTTTAAAGTTCCCAGAGTTCTTAGGTTATTAAGAAGAAAGTTTTGTGTCATATGCTACACTTTATAAGACTTGAAAATACCAACAAAAAAGATAAAAAGACTTAAAAAGCCTACATTTCCCTTATAAACTTTTAAAAGTAAGATAGTAAGATGAACAATGTTGATACATCAACCAAAATCCTTTTCAGGTGCGTTTCTATTTAATTTAGGGTTTATTTAGAAGTGACTTATAGATACATTGAAGGTATATCTATTATACGGAAAAACAAGTTAAACTTTCACGTACAGTCAGAACAGTCGGATTTGAAAGGTCCAATGACTTCCTTTCCGATATGTAAGGTATGAGTATTAGAACGTGCTATTTGTAAAAAATCATCCAGTTCGCCGTTTCCCTAACTCTTTGCGCCCCCCATTGACAGTTCTTATCTACATATTTTGTAGTTCGTTCTAATTTTGTTCATTTCATTATAATGATTTGGCAAAAGAAAACAATAACATAACAAACGAAAACGAGGTTGACGTTTGGAAACCGAAAGAGGTATACCCTTAAAAAAAAGTTTGGTACATCATAAAATACTGCTTACATTAGACTTTTACATACATGCATACATAGCTAACGCAAAGTAAATTATCTTCCAATATGTAGATATCTCTAAGACAATAAAATGACTCGGAGGCTTTGAATAAACGTGAGTTCCTGGAATCGAGTTAAATTCTTAATAAGTCCTATAACTTTTGATTGCAGTAAGTTAGCTGTTTGCTGCGCACTTAAGATAAACGCTTACATTTTTGGGGAGTAAGTCAACGCTTTACCTGGAAGAACTAAAACTGAGAATGCCAATATAAGCAAGTGAAAAACAAGTAGGTCAGTTCTATACATAGAAATACAAAAGATATGATACATACATAGCGCTAAAGAAATTTGACTTAGACAATTTTAAACTGTATGAAGGTAATGTTTTTGAACTTACATATATAAAAAAGGTTTGAAAGGTTAAAGCTTAAAGTAAACATCTTACTGATAGAATATGATTTTAATAAGATGTTATGAGAACAGTAGGAGATTCGGTAATGTGTTACTAAGCCCCCTTGATATAGTAAAGTTAGCTATGACCTAAGACTTTAAGATTCTAGTATGCTTCCATACATATGATTTTAAATTCAAGACCCCCTAGATCAGTAGCATCCCTAGTTTTTGGATAGGGTAGCCAGATGACGTCTGATGACGTGTGAGGCGATGTTATTTTCAACTTGAGCGTTGTTATCGTCGTCATCATCAACGCCCCAAGTTCAATAGAGCTTGAAAAACATTTATGAAAGCAAAAAAAAAACATATGTATAAAAGGGGGCTCGTTGCCCCACGCACACAAACATATACTGATGAAGAAGAGGGGGTGTGGCAAAGGGGGAGGCCAATTAAAGATTCCTCCTAATTGTCTTCACATACAGTGGGTGCTGGTGTGTCTGTGTATGGAATATATTCCAGTAATTCATTAGTGTGCAGCATAATTGAGTGTGCCGCAGTGAGTGTGTGACAGTGTGTGTAAGTGGATAAACACACAGCATCAGTTGGGGGCTCGTCTCTCACACACACTCACACCCATGCAAAAGGGGGGCAGCCAAAGAGCGAGGTTTGCTCTTCAATGCTCTTTTCCTCTCTCTTTGCTCTTCAACCTCCTCGTTGGCCACTCTCTTATCTCGATCGTATATGCAAAATGAAATATTACGAATAAAATTGTGACGCATTTGAACCCGCGCCTCTCTGCCCTGACCCTCCCCCTCTCCCCCTCATTCCCCTTTCCCCATCCTAATTTCATTGCGAAAAAATCGAAGGCAACGATTTATATTGCTTAGTCTTTTGTATTTTTTTTTTTTGTGTTTAATAAAATTGCAATTTATTACAAAAGCGATCTGATTATTAATTGCTTGTGAATTGATTTCGATTCAGAATCGAACGATAGTGGTTTTAAGGGGGGTTTTGGGGGGAGGGAGGGGAAGGTGCCTGCGTGACCAGCGCAACGTCAGGCTCTAAAAAATAAAACATGTAACCAATTCTCGAGGGAAGTCGGTTTTAAAGGTGCTTTGAAAGGTGCTTTTAAAGGTGCTTTTAAAGGTGGGATTGTGGTGAAAATGTGGAGATGGAGATGTTCGCCGGCTCACGTAGACACCGCTCCACTTGAAAATGGAAATGGAAATGGAACTGAAAACCAATCGGGGAGGTCTCGAGCTGACGCGACACTAAATGCAATTCAGTTTTTGCCTAACCCAAGAAACTGACTCAGCAGATCGGATTAAGGTTATAGTTGGATCTGCAATATCTAACTGTATCTGTCAAGGTAGCAAAATATCTCCAATATCTTAAACCATATCTTATCACATCATAATCACAAATTAATTTCCATTTTTCCTAAAATATCTTAAAAATTTGCTTCCTTAGAGCAATAAAATATAAAATAGTTCTAAGCACAGATTTTTTATAATTAAAAAAAAAAAGAAAATCAACTGGAATATTCTGGCTATTAAAATAGCAAAAATAAAGAAGATTCTCGCCAAAGGTTAAATAAAATTTTGTATATAAAAATAACAAAATACTTAAACAAATGGTTAAATTTCTTATTTATAAAAAAATACCTTTAAAGCTTTTTAAAAATAATTGTGTTTTGTGTTTTTCTAGGAAATTCCTGTTATTACAATAGTGCCTTACTTCAAAGCAATGATTTGCAAAAACAGCAGAAACAATAACATGTTTATGAAAGTTGAATAAAATTAGTTAGCAAAGCTGAGTCGTTATGAAATCAATGATAGGTTCTCGAACCCAAATTCAATAGAATCAATGCATATGTATACAAGCTGTGTTTCACTATGCAATGACTATAACATATTTCAGAATGCAATAAAATTAAACGATGTCGACAATCTAATATTTAGTACACTTTGATTAAAGGTTTGAACTAAAACTAATAATTTTAAGGCAAGGGTTTAGATGGCAAATTTTCGATGAGCAAGTATATAATATCTAGATCAAACTGCAAAAATTCGCACAGTTCTCAGTAACATATTCTCCGGCCGAGGAGATTAAAAATCAAAATACAGGCGAAGTCTTCAAAATATTTTGCTTAAGTTTTGTTTAACAGATCGCATTCTTCTCACGCTCGATCGCCTTTGAGGACTTTGTTTACTCTTGGTTCCTCGTTTTTCGGCGGATGAAAGCATATTTTCGGCCAAGCGGTGCACTTATCATTATTGTCCGGCTTTTGCGACTCTTCCACGAAGATAAACAACATGAGATCTGATATTAGGCGGAACCAACAGACCCACTGGCGACTTCTCCATGAATTCTCAGATCCCATAGGTCTATTTGAAGTACTGTTCTATTAACCAGTTTCGGACTGTGGCCTGTTGCCTAGCGCGATAACGAATCTAGCATAGTCATATTTGTTGTACAATTAAAAATCACGAGTGTGCTAAATAACGAATTTGAAAGGTTTCAATTAAACTGTTTGACAGTCTGCCCCTTCGAACCAACGTCACATGAATCAAGACAACGCGAAAGTATTGCTCATTTCTTAGCACTCTCATCCCGAAAAGTAATGACTTGATGGCACGAGATCAGAAACTGGTTCAACTATATAGTAGATGGGAAGTGGCCAAAGCTCAAAGCGGAGGAAGCTGCTATACGGGCTATTAAGATGGGTTTCGAACCCCGAACCCCAATTAACTGAGCTATCTTTTCTGTTAAATCAGTGTTTCTTGGCAAAATTTTATTATATTGAGGCAGGTTTTTTATCTATATATTAAAATTACCAGAAATATTTCATGTCAGATGGAAAATTTTGTTTACAAATAAATAGCTTTTACAAATTAAAATAAGTCAAAAATTTTTTCTTGATAGTTAACGAAAAATATTTTTTTTTTGTAATTTGTATATTTAAAAAAAAATGCAATCTGTATTATTAAAAAAATTAATAATATTGGTAAGTTAACACATTAAATAATATTACCAAAGCTTTAAAACTTTTCTAATTTATATTTTTTTTTTATCAAAGATATCTATTTCTTTTGTCGAGTTTGTGTAAAATCTAACTCCATAAAGTTACATTTGTTTTACAAGAAACAAAAAAACTCAAAAAAAAAATATTTTAATTAAAGAATGTTTTTATCTATTTTCCGAACTACTTCCATATGCTAAAAGTTAGTATATTTATTTATCAAGTTATTGACTTGTAATCCTACCTGCATATCTTTGGTTTCTTAGATGGCGTTCACTTCAAAGCTTCGTTTGGCACTTTCACTGGAGTTCTAGAACAAACGCTGGAGTTTCCGGTGGATTTTTTTTTTTGGATACTTTATAGGGGGTGTTCGATATCACTTGGCACACCAAACTCAAGCTGCAGTTTTATTCTGGGCTCTTGGTACTCTATTCTCAGTGGAGCTCCGTTCTGCTCGAGATGTGGCGAGTGATGGACTGTGTGGCGGAAGATTGAGCGTCCATGCTTTTATATCTGGCATGGGCATGCCCGAACCAAAAATCAACAAGTGGGCGAGCGGGACGAACGGACGACGAACGGATGACGAACGGACGACGAGCGGGACGAGCGGACAGGCGGACATGCGGACAAACGGACAAATGGACAAATGGACAAACGGACGAGCCAGCAAATTGGACTCCACTGGGCTTTAATAACAGTTATGGCGTCGGCACTCTCTACACATACACATACAGATACAGATACAGATACAGTATCTGAATCCGTACTTGTATCTATATCTGTATTTGTATCTGTATCTGTATCTGTGCTCGTCGCGTTGCTCGTTTGTTTGAGCCCCCCAAAAAGGGGGTGGCTCACAGGGGATGGGATTGCTATGGCCGATTGCCGATTGCCGTCTTACTTGTTGCTCTCCTCTGATTGATTGACTCGCAACCGCCGATGAAAATTTCATGCAAATTTATTATTTTAAATCACATTTTTCTCATTAACATTCGACGAAGTTTGGATCGGCTGGGTTCGGATCGCACTGGATTGGAAATTGAAATGAAATGCATGCCCCAAATGCATATGCCAAGCAGTACGGTTTTTTCTTTACAGTATATAACCCTCGATCCGTTGCCATATGGTGTGGGAGGCCAATCAAGGATCAATCAGATGTCAGAAGTCAGACGTCAGATGTCAATTAAGAATGGAGCAATCATGCACCTTTATTACCGCCGCCTGCAGGCTGATAATTCTGGATTTGTGCAGGCTGCGATTTTAATTCGGCTTGCCGCGAATTAGTTTCATCCAGACAGTACACTACAGTACAGTACAGTCAATCATCGCCAAGTGGACAATGGCGATGGCGATGTCGAAGGCGGACGTCACTCCTTGCAGGGGCCATGGATATAGAGATATATAGCCATAGATATAGACATGGCAGACCTGCTGCCTCCAGTCGGGGGTCTGAATCAATTGCATCTCCGGCACTATTTGCATTCCACAGCCGAACAAATTGCACAAAGATCCCGCCGCAGACGCTGCTGCAATTGATTTTGGTGTGGCGTCAATTGAAATGCACTTCGGAGTCTAGGATTCTTGGCACGGAGAAAAAATACAACCAAAATTGGTAATCCCACTCATGACAATTGGGCACTTAACAGTGAAAATTAAAACAATAACACTCTTAAGCTGTTCTTTAAATGGCTATTGTTGCCCCTTAATTAGGCTCCACTTTATATTTAGACAATATCAAAAAAAAATTCTCAAAAATAACTGAAGGAGGCACACCGAAAATTTATGACTCAAAAAAGATGGCTCATCAATAATATTCCTCAGCAAACTCTTATCTGAGTACGTTCTTTACAACTCGTCACTAGGTGGTGATATTGCCAAGGTATAGAAATTTATATTAATTAAAATAGGCTCTTATCTGTGACAGCAATTGAATTATTTCCATAATTTATCAGTTTAATAATATACACATAATGTATATACATAAGTATTTCATTCACCAAAGCATGACATTCATTTTATTTTATTTGGTAAAGAAGAAAATTATTTTCTTTGTCAATTGAAAATTATGATAACAATAAACCAATGTGATAACATTTTATTCGTTAACAAAGAAATGAGCAAATATATTACCAGAAACACATAATTTACCAATTTATAATTTTTAATCAGATTCCAAATATTTAGAATTTTATTTTACTTTAGTTAGTAAAAGTAAGGATTTAAAAAGTATTTGGAGTTTTTGTTTAGTTAAAGTAAAAATTTTAAAATAAATCATTCCTCAACTTCACACTGATATAATTTGATATCTTTCTTAAATTCTGTTACCGAAGTTCTAGTTTCAGATAAAATAGTTTGATCAGTTTGATTTGCTTTGCTTTAATTTCTTTCTTTCTTTACCCAAAAATAGAATTTATCTTATCTTAGCTTGAGATATTATCAGCCTGAAATTCTTGGGCATTTTTCTCCGTGTGGGCCTACGTGCTCCGCGTGGCCTGCCACCGTTATATTCAAATGAAGTGGAGCTCACGCAATCACGGGCGGCAACAGACAATCGGGGAAAGTCATCATGGAGACCAGCAGTTTGGTCATTATCGGGTCGGGAACGATGATGATGATGATAATGATGATGATAATGATGATGATGATGATGATGGGCTGCTGGGACCTTGCCACCGCAGATGGAAATCAAATGGCTGTCACCTAGCAACAGACGATGCCACGCCCAATTTAAAGTGGCCATCGCCCGTGGAGCCACCCAACCACAAACCAAATAATAAACCACCCAACCACCCATTTGATTCTATATATATATATATATATACAGATATTGGCCCCTCTAGTCGCCCACGCAGTCGCGCAGCCAATTTGGCCATCAGTCAATAGGGCTTCATTTGAATTGCCAGCTTGTCTCCAATTGATGATGGCCAACCCCATGGAGGGCTTGTCGGGCCCACGCTAGGTCCTTGCCAGGACCTGCCCCTCAGCCTCATCCTCATCCTCATCCTCATTTCGATTCCCGCCCACATCCCATCTACTTTGTATCTATGTAAGTACATCCCCATCTGCAATCAGTCGGCAGCATGGCGTAATTAAACCCGCCGCTGTCCCAGTTGTCGTCTCGTGGCGTTTATTGGCAACATTGTTCACTTAATCATCCAACATTTACTATATTTGTTAGCATCGATGCACGTCTGTCAATCCGTCTATTCCGTCTGTGGGTTCATGGAAAATCCCTGGATGTGACACATGCTCGAAGGGAATTTATATTCGACAACTGCGAAGTTCATCGGAACTTATTAGCTGCCGGGAAAATTTTACTTAAATACTTTCATGATGCAAGAAAACTGTCAGTTTCACGATCTGATCATGTTTGATTATACATTACAACACATGAAAGATCGGAGAAGCATTTAAAGTGCATGAATAGATTTAGGACTATCTGTCGATCGGGACTTAAAAGAATCCCTGTAGATGACAAACTTAATTCATTTTTACAAAAATCCCCTAATTTTTATAACAGGGACTTTTTTTAAGTGTTAATAAACATTATTATACGTCCGTTTTGGTATGTTTTAAAATGGTAACCTTTTCCCTTTCTATATCATAAACGTTTACTAAAAACCTAATGATCTTCCTTTCAATGATCATCTTAATATTTTGAAATTCTTAATTGGAATTAAACGAAAAAATCTATTTAATTCTATATACCTTGCATAGAAATAAACTAAACAATACAACATAATTATTAGTTGCGCATCACGCTGTTTAAAAATATATTGCAATTTTATATATTACGTTTTTCCAGCCACTTACTATATTGTTTTATATTTAAGTATACTCGTATAAGTGGATGACCGCTGCAGTTTATCAATAAAATTTAATGCCGACCTTCGTATTCTGATTAGACTTGTAGAATCTATTAATTGGCCACTTAATGTTCACATACTATAGGATTTACTTGATAAGACACAGAAATAATCAAATATTGTCACCTTTTTAACTATAAATACATTTAAAATTGACACTGTTGATCAGTAATCAGCAAAACCTTTCGTGAATTTAGATTATCAATCTTAAGGGCAGTGTTCCGAAATGGTCGCAGTCTTTTAAGAATAAATATAAGATTAAAATGATTATCAAAAGGAGTTTTTTAATTTTTTTTTGCGATTTTAAACGAATATTGACTTTTTCTTGGCCAGTTATCAACAATTTAGGAGATACGCCTTTGATAAGGTTGCCCCCAGAGGTATACCACATAAAAAAAGAAATGGATTTAAAACCAAACAAAAAGTAATGCCCTGATAAGCAGGCAAACAACTGATACATCTACAGAACTAAGTAAATTTTATATTTCGAACATGACCTCATGGTTCACTTGTGATTGAGCTTCACTGTAAAAAGCAATGTACACAGTCTAAAGCAGGCCAATACTTAATATTTGTCTACACAAAAGTACACTTATTTTAAGATCATGATCTCATGGTATTCTGGCTCATGAGCTTCACTGTACACAGTAATTAAATGGTTAAACGCCTAATCTAAAGCTCTAGATTATTTAGTACCAAATGAGCTTTAGTCAGCTGAACAGCTGACAAAAAAAAAGCATGCTTTAAAGCTTTAGCTATCTTTCAAGGTTAAACAATTAATACACCCAACCAAAAAATAATAGTACAACCTGTTGTGTTGGAACTATTTCTGTTACCAATGGAAAACTGGTTTTTCACCCATGTACACTCTGACTTTTATGGGCGAAATTAACATTTATTTCGTTTCTGGAGGCCTGACAATTTTTTCTAAATTTGTGCAGTTAGCAAATTGAATTTTTGCTTGATTTTTAAAGCTCTTTTAGTTTTCTCACTCAATAAAAAATATGTGTAATGCGTATTTATTTGTGTTTAAAATCATTCTGTTCCATTAGGTTAGTTGACAACTTTCCGCACACTCCATTTGTTGTTCGGAAAATTAGGTCGAAATGTTTGGAGTACACAGTGTCGACTGAGCATCGGCAGTTTCTAAATTTTAACAGTTTTTCAAAATTTCAAATAGCCAGAGATTTCTGCAAGTGTAAACGGTTTGATAACCCCCCGTGAAAAGCTTTTTTTCTGCACCAGTCGTCTATCGGTTGTAGCCACATACAGCTCGATATTTGATAACCAAATTTAAGAGGAGATCGAAGATCAACGATGAACCGTCGTCTTCCAGGAGCTTTAAACCAGTGCCAGAGGCTCCTCTTTGCAGTAAACAGCCATGCAAAACCGGCCTTTTCCACCAGATTCCTTTCAACATCGCGGGTGAACCACGAGCGGCAAGAGTAAGTTGGTTTATTTCGCTGTGAAAATGTTTTGCGAGTTTATCGCGAACCAAATGGCACGGCAAGTGTACATATATCTCTCGCAATAAAACAAATTCAATTAGTATGCTTTAAATGGGGTTAGCAACTAAACAAAAAGTATTCCCAAATAATGGCGATAACGAAGAGTTCAGTTGTGGGCCATGGTTCGATTACAAAGATACATAGATTAGTTTTTTTTGGAGGGTGTGGTCATGGGATTGTCCTACTTTTAATAATCTGTCATAAGAGGTTCCTGAAATTCAAAAAATTCCTAATTAAAATCTATTTTGTCTTCCAGATGTCAAGTGCTGGTTGTGGGCGGCGGAACTGGTGGCTGTGCCATGGCCGCCAAGTTGTCCTCGCGTCTTGGCAGCAACAAGGTGATCGTCTTGGAACCGGAAGAAGTAAGTAAGCCTGCCCCTGATAACTAACTTTATTATAATGATACATATAACCTGGTACTTCCCCGGCAGAAACACTACTATCAGCCCATGTTCACTCTAATTGGAGGTGGAATGAAGCGACTGGACCAGAGTCACAGGCAAATGTCGCAGGTTTTGCCCAAAAAAGCCAAATGGGTGAAGGAAAAGGCCGTGGAATTCGATCCGGATAATAATACGGTTAGCACATCCGGCGGTAAGACGATCAAGTACGATTTCCTTGTTATTGCCACAGGAATGCAGCTAAAATATGAAAAGGTTAGTTCAATTATTATTCTATTTTTTTAACATCATAATGAGAAGCTTTTAATGCAATAGATCCCTGGACTTGTAGAGGCCCTGGAGACCCCGGAGAGCAATGTTTGTTCCATATATTCGCCCAAGTACGTGGATCACGTGTACGAGTGTCTGCGTAGGACATACAAGGGAAATGTGATCTTTACCTTCCCCAATTGTCCCATCAAATGTGCAGGTGCACCTCAGAAAATCGCCTATATATCGGACCACTACTTCAGGAAGGTGGGTATATCAACTAACTAAGTAACTAACTAACTAAATAACCAATAAAAATTTACTCCTTTTCCAGTTGGGTCGCCGCAAAAACGTCAATATTATTTACAACACATCTCTTCCTGTGATTTTTGGCGTAAAACATTATGCGGATGCCTTGATGAAACTGGTCAAGAGGCGAAATATCACGCTCAATGTAAACAGAAATCTCGTAGAGGTCAGACACTGCGACAATATAGCTGTCTTTGAGGATCTTACAAAACCCGGAGAGTTCCATGAGGAATCGGTAAGACCTTGGAGAATATAGAGTCTATTTAAATCGTGTTATGAAATCGTAAAATTATGTTAAATTCCATTTCTTGAAATTTAAAATTTGTTGGATAGTTAGTAATCTAAAATTGCTATTCCATAAGCTACAGAACATTGTTTTGATCTTTTTTGAAAAGAATTTATCAACTTATAATACTGGTTGAATTCTATTTGTTGAGATGTAAATATTCATGGGGGTTAGTGAGTGTTTAAAAATGCGATGGTGTGTCTATTTTATATTGAAGAGCCACTTAAGCCATTTTATAAGTCACTTCAAGCTACCCATTTCAAACAATTAAATAATTAATGGTATTATTTATTAACTTGAAGTTCGGTAAAGTTTCGCTTTCTTTTTGCCTAATGATCACATTTCGAATAAAATTTATTTTCATTTTGTGAAACTCCCCTTTAGTACTCCATGCTCCATGTGACGCCACCGATGACCGCTCCGGATGTGGTGACCAATTGCAAGCAGCTGGTCACCCCCACCGGATTCGTGGACGTGGACCAGATGACGATGCAACACAAAAAGTACTGCAACGTGTTCTCCATCGGCGATTCGGCAAGCTCCCCGAACTCAAAAACGGCGGCGGCGGCAGGTAAGATTTGGATTCCGTTGGAAATTGGAATCGTAATGGGCGAATATACAATGACCTGTGGAATACGAAATGAGTTTTATCCGCTTGCAGCTGCCCAGTCACCGGTGGTTTTTAGGAACCTGATGGCCGCGATCGAGGGCAAGAATCCCACGGACGTCTACGACGGGTACTCCTCCTGCCCCATCGTCACCGGATACAGCTCCTGCATTCTAGCGGAATTCGACTATACACTTACGCCCGTGGAAACATTCCCTATGGATCAGACCAAGGAGAGGTATTCGATGTTCTTCATGAAGAAGGAACTGATGCCGGTGCTCTACTGGAAGCTAATGATGAAGGGCTATTGGAACGGACCGGCACTCATGCGAAAAATGTTCTCCGTTCTTAAGTTTAATAAAAAGTAATAGCGACCTTAGTGATCTTCTATTATTTGTACCTATTTAAAAAGCCCGCCAAGATTGCCATTCACAGAGATACGTGTACATCACACAATTTCAGCCCTGGAAAAAATACCATATGTACATTGCGCGTTACATTAATAGCTTCAACATGAAAGTTCCTTAAAACTTGAGAAATTAATTTTAAAAAGTTATTTTTTATTTTTTTATTAATTTGTTATTAATTAAACATCATAGATTTGCATATATCTCTAGACCTTTCTATCTTAAGCTAATTCAAAGTTTTAAATAATCATGGCATAATAGCATATAAAATTGCACTAATCGAGATGAGAACAAACGGTGTAATAACAATACAAATTTTTAATAATAAAATATATATTTCTACTAATTTTATTTTAGTTGTATATATTATGACTTTAGTTTTATAAAGGAACGAAGTTTGGTACATCTGCTACGGTGAACCTATAAAAGTGACGCGAAGTGTATATAATATATTAAATGTAATCTGGTATATGCCAGCATTAATCGCTTTCACAAATTCGGTCACTCTAAAACAAAGCGTGGCGTCGCTTGGCGCTGGAAATTTGAAGGTAACGTCCGAAAAGAGAGATCGATTTGTGCTCCAAAACAAGCTGAAAACACACTAAGGACCTCAATAAAGTGGTAAAAGACAGCAAAAAATATGAAGGCAGTGTAAGTATAATGCAGGAAAACAAACTATCGACCACAGGACTCAAAACTCCTCTCCACAGACCCCGTACGCCGATGCGCGTCGTCCCAAAAACACCGCGGCCACCAAAAACTACGGAGAAACAGCGGCAAAACACCTCCGATAAGGCCCGGGATCCCGTGAACGTGTTCTGCCGGGTGCGACCACTCCAATCCGATGCGGATCTCACCTCTCTGCGGGTGAAGAACTCCACAACGATCGCCCTGAGTCCGCAGGATCAGCTGCTGCAGCACCACAAGCAGCACAATGGCGCCCAGCGGGAGATTCAGTACATCTTCAAGCACGTCTTTCAGCCGGAAGCCACGCAGCAGGATGTGTACGTGTCGGTGGCCCAGCCACTGGTGGAGAATCTGCTCAAGGGCCGGGACAGCCTGCTCTTCACATACGGAGTGACTGGCAGCGGCAAGACGTACACTATGACCGGGAATCTGCGCCATCGGGGCATTCTGCCGCGCTGCCTGGACGTGCTCTTTCGCACCATCTCCGATTATCAGGCCAAGAAGTTTGTCTTCCTGCCGGAGAAGCCAAACGGCTTCGAAATCCTGTCCGAGGAGGATGCCCTGCTGGAGCGCCAGAAGGAGATGAATCAGCGCTTTGCAGGCGCCGGTCGGTTTGCCTTTCCGTCACAAGGATTCCGATCCGGAGATAGCATCTCAGGCCTCCGTGGAGCCAGTGCCGTTGCTGGGTTTGGATGAGGACAACATGTACTCGGTGTTTGTCACCTACACTGAGATTTACAACAATAGCGTTTACGATTTGCTAGAGGATACGGGCAGACAGGAGTGAGTACTGGCATCTAGATTGTATTTATCCATTTTTAATCTAATACACGATTTTTTCAGGACTTTGCAGAGCAAAATCATTCGCGAGGATGCCAACCGTCGCATGTTCGTCCATGGCGTCACTGAGGTGGAGGTCAAGACAGTGGAGGAGGCCCTAGAGGTCTTCCAAATGGGCCAGAAGCGCAAGCGCATGGGGCACACTGTTTTGAATGCCGAATCCAGTCGTAGCCACTCGGTGTTCAACATTCGCTTGGTCCAGGCGCCCATCGATAGCCAGGGTGAGAATGTGGTCCAGGACAGTCGGAACATAACAGTGAGCCAGCTGTCCCTGGTGGATTTGGCGGGCAGTGAGCGCTCCTCGCGCACAAAAACACTGGCGTGCGACTTAATGAGGCGGGCAAGATCAACAACTCATTGATGACGCTGCGCACTTGCCTGGAATATCTGCGCGAGAACCAGCTTGCAGCGGCCAGTGGTTTGCCACCCAAGAAGATTCCCTATCGCGAGTCCAAGATCACACACATATTCAAGAGCTACTTCGATGGCGAGGGACAGGTGTCCATGATTGTGTGCATCAACCCGAGAATCGAGGACTATGATGAGAATATTGTGGGTTGCAATGACTAATATAAAGAATAATGATTGCTAACATGCCTTTTCCCCCTCTCAGCAAGTGATGAAGTTTGCCGAGATGACCCAGGAGGTGCAGATAGCCAGAGCCACACCCATGAAACAAGACTTGGGTCTGACTCCTGGCCGTCGCAAGGCCAACAAGCTGTTCAAGATTGCCATTAACAATCTGAACGAGCTGGGCATTCCCGAGGCCAAGGACTTGGAGGTGGATGTTGGACTGGTGTACAGTTTGGGACCCGACTTTCCCGCCTATCAAATGGACAGTCCCGAGGCGGAGGTCAAGATCCGGGAGTTGATGTACTATCTGGAGCAGCGCATTGAGAAGCGCAAGAAGCTGCGCGCCAATATGGACATTAAGTGTGGGTCTCATCCTGCTCGCTCTTTCTTAATACATAAATACTAATGTTGTATATTACTTTTAGGTGACAGCTTTCGGCAGATGCTGATGAACCTGGACCGCGACAATCTACAGCTTCGCACTGAGCTCGCCTCCTTGAAGGCTGTGTACAAACAGGAGCGCGATCGCAGCGCTGCCCTCGAGAAAAAGGTGCGCATCCACGAGAGCTCCATCGACGTGCTTAACAACACGTTGAGCAAGCGGGAACGACAGATCGAGGAGCTGACCTTCAAGCTCAACGAGAAGGAGAACATGCTGACCCAGAAGGAGCACGAGAAGGAGAAGCAAAAGAAGAAGTTTAGCTCCAAGTTGGCCGTCGAATCGGACAAAAACAAGCGCGAGTTCGAGCTTAAGTTGCGGGAGCAGCGAACAAAACTGCAGGAACGCATGCGCATCAAGGACGAGAAGCTGCGCCTGGTCTCCAACATTCTGCAGTCCGAGGATCTGCCTAGTTTGCCGCGTTCCCAGAGCTCGGAGGATATACTGAACGATAAGGAACGCGGGGCATTCACAGTGCGAACAGAGACATCATCAGTGCCGGCTACACGAACAGATATTTACGCCACACCTCGTCATGTAAGAAGTCTCTGTTGCTCTTTAGAAATGCTTTTGTTTTTAACATTTATAATATTTATTTCAACCTAACAGGGAGCAGCTGCGGCCAACAACCGTCATAGACGCTCTCGTTCTGCCGGCGACAAGTGGCTGGAGCACCGGGCCGCCAATCCCGTGCCACTGGGAACCATCATGCAGCCGTACCTGAAGAATCGCAAATCGGTGACCAAACTGACGGACATGAAGGAGCTAACCGCCCACGGAGCCAACAAGTATTGCCTCGTCTCGCAGGATGCGGATACGGATGGCGATGTGGAGACCAAGCTGTACAAGGGCAACGTGATCCCCACCTGCGGCGGCGGTGCCCAGGTGGTGTTCAACGATGTGGAGTGCCTGAAGCAGAAGTCGCCGGTACACTCGCCCACGCGAAAGCGACCCAGCAATGGCACCATCTCCGCTCTGGGAGGCGGTGTAGTGCCCAGCACGGTCACCTCCGTCCAGGATGTGGCCTCGCGCTGCAATCTCGGCATCGAGGGACACAGCAGCAAGAAGTCAAAGATCTAGGGAGAATAGTTTTGACACTACGTTGAATTCTTAAAGTCAAATACCCAATTAGCGTATAGTTATTTAGTTTCACTAACTTAAATTTAAGTTTATTATCCATTATGGTTTTGGAGTTGAATCGCATTGAAGTGATTTATTTGATTAAAGACAAGTTAATCTGTATAAATGACCCCGTAAATGAATTCGCAATCCCTCGCAAATGGAAAAGTTTTCCTGCTCAAGAGCCGCTGATAACCGGAGGATATCTGCGGAGAGCTGTCTATGAAAACTATCCAAGCATCGTCCATTATTAGGCTTACATTAGTTTTACCATAAAGTATTGAATATTTTTTGTTTTCTGGAGTAATCTCCACGAAAAACCAGTTATAAAATGAACAAATAAAGTGAAATTATGCGTATATATTAAATATCTTTAAATTTGTCATTATTTTTACTGTAGAAGAAAAGGATTGCACTTTTCGCACACCTTCGTTTATATTTTAAATGACAAATTTATTAAAAGTATTTCACTATTATTTTGGAAACTTTTTTAAGAATACAAAACCGGAATTTCGGTTTTTTGATCAAAAATATAGAATAAATTGGCGAACAAAATTAAAGTATAATCAAGATTTTCGGTTTGCAAAAATTAATATTAATTAAAACACCATATATCAAAAGCGGTTTCATATTTTGGTTGTCCAGTACTAGAATAATAATCCTGAATAATAAAATAGTCCATTAGCCAGTATAAAACATTAACATATGGATGGTTTTAACTATTTTTATTATTATTCCTGCGTTTATTCAGATTTATGCTTAAACCGATAAATTTTATTGAAATACATACGGTACCATTACACATACATATTTGTAGATTAATTTCAATTACTAATAAATCAGTCTATAATTAAAATATATGTTCGCTTAATGATTTCACGTGTGTGTGAGTGTTGTTGTGTTGCAGTGTTGTTGTTGCAGTTGGTTTTTATTTGTTTGTTGTTTCTTGTGGGGGTAGCTGCTGCTCGATGAGTTCGCAGATGACTCTTAAACGCTATGTACGGCAATTGTGGCAGGTTCCTGGCAAATGAGGAATTTCGAATTTGGAATTGGAAGCCAATCTCGCTAATGCTACTACTATACGACAATAATGTCAAATCAAATTTAAAGGGACAAACAATTGATAAGAACAGGACAATAGAATGTAGGTAACTCCAAGTACATTTAAACAAAACAAGTTGGACGAAACGAAACCACAAATGTAAACATAATAGAAGGCAAACTCAACTCAAGCGCTGGGCCAATATTAACATAATCCATCTTATCTGAATTCCAGTTAAACAAATTACAATTTAATCAATATAAAGCTCTGTTTTCATAAACGTTCTCTCGGATTCACACGACGCGGAACAAGGTATTTGCATCTGCAACTGTATATAATCTGCTGTTTATATAATACGTAATCATAATATTATCATTAATTCAATCGACTCTCGCCAAATGGATAATCGTAATAAAAACTAAGAAGCGAAATTATTCTACGGTGGAAAACGAATTTTGGCTATGAAGCAACGTAATTTAAAGAAGGGTATTATTAACAATACACACTCACAGCCACAGCCACACCCCAACCACCCTTCTACCCTTCCTCTCCTTTTTCACTTTCCTCCTTAATTGTTTTGTGTGTTCAGTGTTTAGTGTTTAGTGTGTGTATATGGTGTGTATGGTGAGTGTGGTGTATGTGAGCAGCTGCATTTTGTTGGCAAGGCAATCAACATTACGTTGCGGACTTTCACATCCGCGGTATCTGTCTGTGTGTGTTTTTGTGTGTTTAGATGAGTTTGCAATGAAATCTCGCTTGAAGCTGTATACTAGCTGCCTCGACCTTGGCCCTTCTCTGCCTGGATCCAAACGCGCAAGCGAAGCCCGGATCGGAAGTGCCCCACCGGCTCCTATGAGCACTTGACACATGCCCCCTCCACGTCAAAGTCCAGGACCATGAGCTTGGTTTCCTCCGTTCCGTTGCGGGAGCCAACGGCACAAATGAGTTTGGTGTCGTTTGCCCTGAAAATACCATGCAATCATTATCATTTAATTTGCAATAAGCGGATTTTGTCTTATCCAGGACATACCTAATCCGCCACACAACTCCGCCGGATCCACCAGAGTCCAGGGCCACAAGGTTACGTATAAAGTCGCCCGTCTTAACGTCCCACAATTTTACAGTGCCATCGTCGGAACTGGTCACCACAAATCGGGAGTTAAACTGCAGGCAGGTGACCGCAGACTGATGCTTATTTGGACCTAAAAGGCATTAGAAGACGAGATGAGATTAGTAATGGTTCTACAAAGTCTGTTTACCAAACATTTAAATGGGTTTTATAACATAATAGTCATCCTAGACGGGCGCAAGACCTTAGATGCCAATTATCTTAGTTAGAAGTTAGCTTTTAGCTTAAAACCAGAAGACCATATAAATAATATGCAAAAACAAATAAATAAACGTGTACGATAAGGTAATATGAGGTATTTGATCTATTTAAATATAGCTATCTTTATATAAATAAATAAATAACATGATAGTACGATTTAATGTGAGGTATTTAAATACATTGGTGTAATCATAAATGTAGTAAAATAAATCACAGCTCTTGAATCATTTAAAAAGTCCAAATAAAAGGACAGGGTCATAACAATGGATGTAGTATACGAATGGTTAATTATAAACCAAAATCAGTTAGTTCTCGACTCACCCGACAGCGTTTGCAGACATTGTCCGGTTGTGATGTCCCACACCTTGACTGTGGAATCGGCGTTGCCCGAGACGAGAATGTTCTGACGCAGTTCCATGCCGGAGGTCAAACTTTGATGACCCATCAGGGTGTGCTTGCAATTGCCCGTCTCCACGTCCCACACGCGAATGGAAGTGTCCAATGAGCCGGAGACCACATGTAGGCCATCAAACTAAATGTTTTACAAATTGATTAATACACAAACCCTCTAAATATGATTTTCAAGCTTACCTGCAACGAATAGACGCGGTTCGTGTGTCCCTGCAGCGTGTGTAGGCATTCCTGCCGCTCCGGATGCCAGATCTTGACCATGTAATCATATGCTCCGGACACAATCAGCTTGCCATCGTACTGGACACAGCGCACTGCGGCCAAATGGCCAACCAGGACGTGCAGACAGGAACCCTGTTCGATGTCCCAGACCCGCAAAGTTGCATCTCGCGAGCCACTGACCACCCTGCAAAGTCGTTCAATGAAAATTAGCATACGTTAGTGGAAGCATAGGTGTCTCTACTCACTTGCTGCCATGAAGATGCATGCACCGCACAGTGGACGTGTGCCCCTGAAGCGTGTGCACACAAGCGCCACTGTCCATGTCCCAGACTTTAAGTGTGCGATCCGTGCTGCCCGAGATGATGATGTTGCCGGACATTTGGGAAGACCAAACGCCACCGGTGTGACCCACCAAGGTGCGCAGACACTAAGTAAACAAATAAATTTAGTATTTAAGAGGGATTAAGACTGATTGAGACATACCTTTCCATTCACCGCTGACCACACTTTGAGCGTATTGTCATCGGAGCCGGACACGATGCGATTGCCGGAGAACTGCAGGCACGTGATCACATGATCGTCGTGGCCTTTAAGAACCTTGGGCTTGCGCACCGGTCGCGACCGCCAGTTCATCTCGATGATGTGCTGGCGCATGTAGGCGGCCTTCCAAGGCGACGCAATGGGCGGCATGTTGCCATCACGTCCTCGCTTCGGACGATCGCTTCGTGGCTCGGCTAGGATCTGGGCCTTGCGGCACTTCTCCTTCCACAACAAGTTGTCGTCGCACAGGAAACGCCAGCTGCGACAGGTCTGGGCGGCCCTCAGCAAGTCCTTGGGCTCCAAATAGGAGAGCACAAAGAGGGCCAGTTCCCGTGGCAGCAGGGAGATGAAGTCACGCTGGAACTGCGGCTCAATCACCTTCATCATGTGGCGCACCTGCGAGGGATCGCAGTGATCGATCAGGCGGTCCACGGCCAGCAATCGCTCAACGTGGGACCAGCGCTGAAACTGGGCCAACCAGTGCTGCAGCTCTGGCGGCGGATTGTCACGGGTCGGAACGGAACGAGGCGTGCGACGGCCCAAGCCCGATCCCGGCGAGGCGTTGGCCAGGTGGGAAGAGGGCGTCAGCGACAGAACTGCCGTGGGAACGCCCGAGTGTTGCGAGGATCGCGGCGTGGAGGCAAAGTCGTAGGCAATCCGCTTGCGGCAGTTGTCGCTTACTCCCGAGCCCGGTCCGCACACTCCGCCGCTGGACGAGATGGTCAGCGAGTAGTCACCGCCATCGAGCAGACGGCCCTCGTTGTACTTCCGCTTGCGCTGCTGCGAAATGAGCGAGCTGGGATTGGTCAGCGAGCATTCGGCAAAGCCAGTGGCAGATGCGGCAGTGGAGAGTGACAGGGAGATGGGCTCATCCATGGGGTCCATGACGTCGAGGTCGAAGGTTTCGCTGAGACTGGCATTGCTGCCGCCGTAGCTGCTGGCGTTGCCATTCTGGCACGTGCAAATCTCCTCCAGATCGGAGCAATTGTTCTCCTCATCGCAATTGGCCCACGGCTCCTCGGCACTAAAGTCGCCGGGCTCGACCAGGCCGCCGCCGTCTCCGCCGGCAGCTCCCTCCTCCACCAACACCTCGAGGTGGGCCACATCGCTGGAACCGTTGCGACGCTGCCGCACTGATGCCGCCGGCTGAGCTGCTCCCGCTCCGCTGGCAGCTGGAGGATTGCTGCGGGCCAGGAAACGCTCCTGGGTCTGGGCGCTGGCGTTCACCTGGCGCGTTGTCTTCGTCGTCGATGCAGTGGCATACTGACAACGATTGGAGTTGGACGCTCCAGCGCCGACGCTGGCGGAGGAGGTGGAGGTGGAAGCCGATGTCGATGCCTGAGAGTCACCCAAGCAAGCGGCTCCGGCGGAACAGGCCGCCGTGGGATTAAGGGCGGTGGTGCGACTGCAACCACCTTCCTGAGAGGTCTGCGATCCCACCGAGCTGTAAGATACGGATGCAGTCACGTTCTCATCCGGCTCCTGGCAGCTACCGCTGGATGTCGATCCGGATCCGGAGGTGGTCGGAGCCAGGCCTGGGTAATCATTCGAGTTGGTGTTGGTGTACACATCCGTGCGGGCTGCACCGGTACAGCTGGTCGACGACTCTGTGGATTTGGATGTGGAACTGGAGCTGCTCCTGTGCTGGCTGCAGCTGGAGACGCCTAGCGTGGAGCCCAGATTCAGTTTGGCAGTGGACTTGCTTAGCCGGCTGTTGGTGTACTTGCGACTGCTCGTGGGAGTCGTCGACAGATCCTTGTAGGTGTACTTGCTGTCCGAGGAGACGGTGCGCCCATTGCTGCTGCTGCTGGGCCAATCGTCGCTGTTGGCCGTGCCTGATCCATTGGACACCCTGCTGCCTCCGGCCATGGACTTGATCAGACTTAGATTCAGTTTGTTCTGGCTCATCATGGAGCTGGTGCGCAGGATGATGTCGCCCGTCAGCCGCTGCTCCGTCTCGAAGTCGCGCCGCTCGATCAGATCCATGGACTCGATGTCTGCCTTGGTCAAGGAGGAGCTGGAGTTTGAGCTGGAGTTGGATGTGGAGGCCTCCTCTGGGGCGGCGGCGTTGGCAGAAGCCGCCGGCGAGGGATTCGAAACGGCCGCATTGGCCGTGAGGCTCATCTGCTTCAGGCGCACGGACATGAGGCGGTCGTGCAGGGAGGAACAAGTGGCCGCATCGTCGCCCTCAAATGGATGGTCGTCCACGGCGGTGCCAGGCTCTGACTTGATACCTCTTACCAAAGCCAGGTTCTCCGCCTGTTCCTCATCGCCCAGCAAAAACTCATCGCTTAATCTTTTAGGCTTGCCTGTGAGCTCCGACTGGGATCCGGTTATGATCACCTGGCCGGGATGCGGCTGGGCCTCCTCCACGACGGGCGTCTCCAGGAAGATCTTGGATCCATCGGCCGCCATAATGGTGCCGTCGGCCAAAGCTAATTGTGATGTGTTGAGGCAGTCAATGGCGGCTACTCCAATATTCACCACGTCCTCGTCATCGTCCTCGATCAACTCCTCTTCATCCTCGTCCTCCGGCTCTGGATCGTCCTCGTCGTCATCGTCGTTTATCAGACAGACAACCGGAGGATCCTCATTATCCTCGTTAAAGAAACCCTGACGACTGTGTTCCGAGGAGGCAGGATGGCCCAATGGATGGCCACCGTTCAAGGTGTCCGTGGAGGAGCTGTCTTCGGCAGCCACCACGCCCATGGTGGACGCCGCCCCCGCACTGGTGGGCAGTGAGTTGGAAGAGCTAATCTCAAAGGTGCTGGACTCGTCGTCCAGAACTACGGCAAAGCCATGCTGTGAGTTTGACGACACACACACGTCCTCCACATCCTCCCGCAGCGTTGACATAGATACAAAGGCTTCTCCGCCGGCTCCTGGTGATCCCGTTGCTGGTGATTCCGCTACTGTTGATCCTGCTTTCCGGCTGGTTGAGGCCTGACTCTTGACCCACGTGGAGGTGGAGCTGGTGACTGCTGACTGAGTACGCTCCCCTGCACTGGCCACAAATTCACTGCTAGCAGCTGGGCATCCTCTTTCCATAATACTTTTCAGGCATCAAAAGTGGACAGCACGCTCTCCTGGAAGGATAATTTATTTGGAATTGAGTTTTCTCTTGGGGAATAAACTAATTGCGAAGGCACTCTTCTGAAAAAGTGAACGATTTGGAAATGACTAATGGAAGTTTGGAGCTAAGGTTCCTGGGAAGTTGAACAATTTTGGAGAGAGTAAATAGAAGTTTGAAACAAACGCTTATCTTAAAGATTTGGGTAGAAGTGATTGAAGCGCTGGAATTAAGAACAGATGCTACTTGGCTTCCAAAAACAGAGGGAATACAATTTTTCACCACTTACAACGAACGATCCTTTTGTGCCCTGAGAATCAAAGATGATCCGAAATTCCCACGCAACAAGCGCAAACTGATGGTTGCAAAAAAAAAACCGAAGCAATGAAAAGCAGTGGGAAAAATTTGTTGTAAGCAGCCGCCTCTGCCGACGTCGTTGGAACTCGAAAAAGGAAATCACAAAAGTGCATCGGATCGGCGGAAGAGGCTAAAACGGCGCGAAGTAGAATGGGAAAAAGAAGACGAAACGGGTATTACAACAAAAACAAGACTGGAAAGAGAGACAGCAGGCACCAAAAAGGTATTGCGGAGAGATGAGGAGAGAAAAGAGCAGAGATGACGAGAGCGAGAAGTAACGGACGTAAGAAGAAGAAGCACCAAAGATACACAGCAGCCGCACCACCAACAACAACAAAGAAAACAACAACAACATCACGTACACCTTGCAATTCAAGCCGCTATCTTTTCCCTCCGCTTTTGACTGGATTGCAGAGATGATCAGCACGGGATGCAGTCACTGTGACCGAGAATAGCTGTCACTCAACTTTAAAGAAAAAAACAATTTGGCTGACTGATCCGCAGAAAAATCATAATCAAGATCTCTAACATTTTAATAATAGTCACCAAAATGAGTCACATCTTTTGGCATTTAAAAAAAATACATGGCTCATCATCATCAAGAACATTGACCAAAAACGTGATATTTTTTGATTAACTTTTTTAAGTGTGTAATACGCTTTTTATCATTTGTGTTTAGTCACATTTTAAAGTTGGTTAGTAAGCACTTTTATAGGAATCCCACCGAAGCTAGTGATAGTTAAACAAAATTGTACTGGTTTAATAATTACAGTGATCGAAGTCTAGAATAGAGCGCATTTCTATCTTTAATTGGACACCCTATGCTGCTTTTAAGTATTTCACGATTTTATAAATACAAGAAGCATGTTACTTCTATTCCTGCAATTCACCACTGCTTTATCATTACTAACTAAACAAAAAGTCAATATCTGAAATAAATATAAAAGTATAAAGTGCATTCGAGTCACTGATCCTTGCCAGCTTGAAGTCACAGTGACTGGAAAATCGAAGCTGCGCATCTCTGATGCTTGACAGCAGCTTGACTGGCCATCACATCCTACCAACACACACACACGCACCCGAGAGAAAAAGGGATCGCTGCAGGCAGAGATTGGAAGAATCCAGGGACGAGAAGGAGGATGAAAGAAGGCGGAGATCAGCCATTGCAGCGCAGCATCCACAGAACAAAAGGGGCGAGATCACAAAGGAATTTTCAGCGCTCCTGCTGTTGCATCACTGGCGAAACAGATCAGATGTGCAGGCATTTCTCCCGAACATTTTCTTTTATTCTCTTCCAACCCTGCCCCCTCCCCTTGCCAATGGCCCTTGGCTGTTGACCTCCCGAAAAAAACGTTTTTTTAGGGTCTTTTCGGTTCTCCGCTTTCACACCGTATAGAAATACGCGTTTACCTGTGCCAAAGGACAATCGGTGATGCGCTCAGGAACATATTTTCTTCCTGTGGAAGGGGATTTTAACCACGGGTGTGGAGTCGTCATAATCGTTGCATACACACACACAGAGATAATAAGCAGAGACCTGTGGTCCCCCAAAAATAGATTACTTTCGTTGCAAATTCAGAGCAGAAATACGCGTTCCTTGTGGATTTCCTAACCCCACTTTTCTGCACCTGCAAATGCAACGGATGGAAATGGAGATGGAGGGATAGCCCCATAATTCGTGGAGGAAACAACAAAAGAAAAATGTGGACATTGTTGTACACACAGGCAGAGCCACACACACACTCACATACTGCGACAGCAAAAGTTTAAATGCGCGTGGTTCCTTCCATATTGTTTATAAACCTTTTTTAGGTAGCTTAAATTTAGAGGGGCCCTTGCAAACACACCTTGGTTTTAGGGGCACAATCTGTTTTTAATTATTTAACTACATAAACGCATGTAAAACTTTTTGCGTTTGGGCCCACTCTCACTCACACAGGCGCACACACAGGCGCAGCACACACGTTCAATCGAATTTTTCACATACGTTTTGGGGCCTTTGCTCCTCGGAGAATTGCGAACTTTTCCTTTTTACGGCTTGTTTCTCACTCGATCTATCTAATTATAAAGTCTTTAGATACGGGAATATGCATGCAAATTGCGGATTTGGACAGATTTTGGACCCGAAAAAAAAACTAATGCGGATCCAGTGTGACCGCCGCTCGACCGTTCAAATATACCACAGGAATTTAAAGTCGGGGTTAGAGATGTGCGTGTTTTTTAAATGGAATAAAAACAAATTAAATAGATATAAAACTGGGAGTTAATAGCTTTGAATTGTTCTTTAAATAATTGGGAATTTGTCAAATAGTGCCAGCTATTCACACAAATATAATCTTGTGATTGAAGAGTAAGTGTTAAAATAAATAGTTGAATATTTATAAAGGCCTTGTTGAATTGTTATATTAACAAATGATACGTAAAATGTTAAGAAATGACACTTCAAAATTTTATTTATAACTATATTCATAGCAACATTGTTTATATTAAAATAAATTAATATAAAGTTCTCAAACAAATGATAAAAATATATGTTGTTTTTATTTTTCACAAAACTATTTCAATTTGTTAATGAACAGAGGGGGGTGTGGTAGCACTAGCATTTCCGTCCACACAATGTTTTGGTCACACAGGCACACATAAATTGCAATTTTCGAATTTCGACGGTCGCAATGAGTGGGGCTCTCGGAGATGTGGTTTCGGAATATCTGGAGCGGGGCTTGGTGCTGGTCATCGCGGACCTGCTCAGCCTGATCACGGTCTCGTCCTGTCTGGTGATCAAGGTGCCGCAGATAAATACGATACGGGCCAACGAGTCCTCGAAAGGTAAGAGTACCAGTACCAGAACCACCCACACAAATCCCTAACCCGTCCGCCCACTCATGATCTCAATCTCTGTGACTCTGGATCAGGCATTAGCGTTTTGGGACTGTGTCTGGAGCTCTTTAGCTACACCGTGATGCTGTCCTACAACTACACCAGTGGCTATGACTTCCTCTCGTACATGGAGTATCCTGTTCTGCTTCTGCAGGAGTACGCCTTGATCTACTATGCCTTTAAGTACCAGGATCTGCTGGGCAGGAGGACGCAGCTGGTGGCGGTACTATATAGTATAGTGGCCACTCTCATCTACCTGAAGCTCTTTCCCGTTATCATCCTTACGTTCCTGGTGGTGAGTAAGACGGCAAAGATATCACCTGGCCATTGATTAGGGCATTCTTGCCCAGATAACAACTCCGACGTAATTCAAACCCGTTTGACACTCACTTCTCCAATTAACTAATTATGTTTCCGGCAAACGGGTTTGCTTTGATTTATAATTTGTTTTAGTTTTTAACTGGGCAGCATCTTTGCTCAAGGTCATCATTGTTTGTTGTATAATATTTGAGCAGCTATTAATACCCTCGCCACTCGGGCAATTGATATATATCTTGGTATTTATTTAAATATTTGCCTTTCTCTTTAGCCTTTCTGCACGCCCATTGGAGCCACGAGTAAGGTGCTCCAGCTGCTGGCCATTCTGAGGACTAAAGATGCCAGTTCCGTCAGTAGAACCACTTGGGCTCTCTC